>NC_086326.1:5458165-5795665 GCF_036172605.1 Pelobates fuscus | reverse complement strand
TGTGTGTATGTAGATTTAGAGCCGTGTGTATTTATATAGATTTAGCTCTATGTGTGTATATATTTATAGATTTAGAGCCGTATGTGTGTGTATATATTTATAGATTTAGAGCCATGTGTGTATATATATATATAGATTTAGAGCTTGTGTGTATATATTTATAGATTTAGAGCCTTATGTGTGTGTATATATATATATATATTTTCAGAGCCGTGTGTATATATTAATAGATTTAGAGCCGTGTGTGTATATATATATATAGATTTAGAGCCATGTGTGTGTGTATATATATATATATATATATATAGATTTAGAGCCGTGTGTGTGTGTGTATGTAGATTTAGAGCCGTGTGTATTTATATATAGATTTAGCTCTATGTGTGTATATATTTATAGATTTAGAGCCGTGTGTGTGTATATATTTATAGATTTAGAGCCATGTGTGTGTGTATAAATTAATAGATTTAGAGCCGTGTGTGTGTGTGTGTGTGTATATATATATAGATTTAGAGCCGTGTGTATATATATATATAGATTTAGAGCCGTGTGTGTGTGTGTATGTAGATTTAGAGCCGTGTGTGTATTTATATAGATTTAGCTCTGTGTGTATATATTTATAGATTTAGAGCCGTATGTGTGTGTGTGTGTGTGTGTGTATATATATATATAGAAAAAAATTCCAAGGCCAGGCACTCCTCCTTCCAGATAATTTAAAGTGTTATAAGCCTAGGTGCAATCCCGCGTTATATACAGAGAAAAGTAATGAAGGGAGCACACTAGGTCTTAAGAAAAATGCAAAATTATTTACTGCATTCCAAAGAATACATCGCTGTGCTATACAAACAAATCAACGTTTCGACCCTGCTGGGTCTTTATCAAGATCAATCAAGATCAATGATCTTGATAAAGACCCAGCAGGGTCGAAACGTTGATTTGTTTGTATACCACAGCGATGTATTCTTTGGAATGCAGTAAATAATTTTGTACTTCTCTCTCTCTCTCTCTATATATATATATATATATATATATATATATATATATATATTTAGAGCCGTGTGTGTATATATTAATAGATTTAGAGCCGTGTGTGTGTGTGTGTATATATAGATTTAGAGCCGTGTGTGTGTGTATACAGTTATATTGTATTTGCATGGGTGGTTGATGTGTAAAATAAAGAAGCCATTCTGGTCTCATTGTTACAGGGAGAGAGGTCTGCTATCGTGACATTGGATGTTTTACCGATGATAAACCATGGTCAGGAACTCTACAGAGGCCAATCGCCCGCTTACCGTCCTCTCCAGAAAGCATTAACACTCGCTTCTTGCTACATACTAAGGAAAACCCAGAATCATTTCAGGTAAGTGGCGCACGTGTCCCATATTGCAGGTAGATTAGTGATATCCGTTTCAGAGCTATGAGTCTCCCTGATCTCCAGCTGTGGGTATATGGTATATGTATATGGTGTAGGTATATGTATATGGTGTAGGTATATGTATATGGTGTAGGTATATGGATATGGTGTAGGTATATGTATATGGTGTAGGTATATGTATATGGTGTAGGTATATGTATATGGTGTAGGTATATGGATATGGTGTAGGTATATGGATATGGTGTAGGTATATGTATATGGTGTAGGTATATGGTATATGTATATGGTGTAGGTATATGTATATGGTGCTGTATGAGGGTTATGTGAAAACTGTTTTGTGTTCTGGAAAGTGGTCTAAAGTGTTAAAAGTAGGGCAATCACCATGGAAACTGGTGGAACCAACAGGCACATTTATTTCGTGACTTATCCACTTCTACATCTTTGCAACAATTTTCAGAGCTCAACACATTTTGTACATAATAATAATATTTCCATAATTCGTATATCTGTATGTATTGAATAGTGATGATAAAAAAAACGATTTTATTATTATTATTGTAATTTATATAGCGCCAACAGATTCCGTAGCGCTTTACAATATTATTAGAGAGGGGATTTGACTATAAACGAAGGGTTGAAGAGGGCCCTGCTCAAACGAGCTTACAGTCTATAGGAGGTGGGGTATAAAGCACATTAGGACAGGGAATAGAAGTCACGATAGGTGGGAGTGAAGCAGAGCTGGAGGAGAGAGTAAAGTGCTGCCCTTTAGGAGAGCGCAAGAGACAGGTATGTGAGGTAGAGGTTAGTGAGGTAGAGGTTAGGCTTTCCTAAAGAAGTGAGTTTTAAGGCACTTCTTAAATGATTGAAGACTAGGGGAGAGTCTGATGGCGGTAGGCAGGCTATTCCATAGGACGAGAGCCGCCCGCGAAAAAGTCCTGCAAGCGCGAGTTGGCCGTACAGGTGCGAGCAGCGGACAGCAGAAGGTCACGGGCAGAGCGGAGGGAATGAGGAGGGGCATACCTGTGGATCTGTGAGGAGATATAAGAGGGGCTAGAATTGGTCAATGCTTTATAGGTGTGAGTTAGCACTTTGAACTGACTCCTATAGCATACTGGAAGCCAATGTAAGGACTGGCAGAGGGTAGAGGTGTGAGAGGACCGACTAGAGAGGAAAATCAGTCTGGCGGCGGCATTCATTACAGACTGTAGCGGGGCAATACGGCTTGTGGGGAGACCAATTAGGAGAGGGTTACAATAGTCCATGCGAGAGATATTGAATTGCATAAATAAATATTTCTGATATTTAGATATCCTAGGGCAACGTTTAGAAAGAATCACACATGCTGGACGATAAATAGAGATAATCTTTAGACCATGTGGTTGGGCTCCCATCACTGCGACCAGCTAATGGTGATTCTATATATCCAATGGCGATTCTGGCCATTAAATCTTATTAATAAAGCTTTCTAACACCGCCAAGCTGTCATTCTACTGTCTAAAGTGAAGTGATTCAAAGACCGTAGATGATCATTAGGACTAAGCAGGTCCTGGAAGTTCAAGCTAAAAGCACATATAAAGCTAAATATTGCAAGTTTATGTGTAATGTAAGAATAATATGATTTAAAACAATTTGTCACATTTTCTCTTCTGCTTCGAAGGGGATTATAAATCTATGATTGACTTTCTAAACGGATTATTTAGCCCTAATGATGTTTAACACATTTATTTTAGTGATAGAGAAGAATGAATCTCTCTTACAATTAAAATTTTAAAGCCAGCTGAAATACATTTTCTATCTTGCATTCCCACAACAGTACATAGCATTCTCTGCAGTAAGGACTAGTCCATCAAGATCAGTTCTTCATTCATCCCGATTGTAGCTGCAGATCCAAAATAAATAAAAACCCACATTAAGAGGACTTCAGTTTTTCTTCAGAAATGGGGGGCACACTCAGACACTAACAGTCTCTCAGACGCTAACAGTCTCTCAGACGCTAACAGTCACTCAGACGCTAACAGTCACTCAGACGCTAACAGTCACTCAGACGCTAACAGTCACTCAGACGCTAACAGTCACTCAGACGCTAACAGTCACTCAGACGCTAACAGTCACTCAGACGCTAACAGTCACTTATACGCTAACAGTCACTCATTGGCTAACAGTCATTCAGACGCTAACAGTCACTCAGACGCTAACAGTCACTCAGACGCTAACAGTCACTCAGACACTGTCACTCAGACACTGTCACTCAGACACTGTCACTCAGACACTGTCACTCAGACACTGTCACTCAGACACTGTCACTCAGACACTGTCACTCAGACACTGTCACTCAGACGCTAACAGTCACTCATGCGCTAACAGTCACTCATGCGCTAACAGTCACTCATTGGCTAACAGTCACTCAGACGCTAACAGTCACTCAGACGCTAACAGTCACTCAGACGCTAACAGTCACTCAGACACTGTCACTCAGACACTGTCACTCAGACACTGTCACTCAGACACTGTCACTCAGACGCTCACAGTCTCTCAGACGCTCACAGTCTCTCAGACGCTCACAGTCTCTCATGCGCTCACAGTCTCTCATGCGCTCACAGTCTCTCATGCGCTCACAGTCTCTCATGCGCTCACAGTCTCTCATGCGCTCACAGTCTCTCATGCGCTCACAGTCTCTCATGCGCTCACAGTCTCTCATGCGCTCACAGTCACTCATTGGCTAACAGTCACTCATTGGCTAACAGTCACTCATTGGCTAACAGTCACTCATTGGCTAACAGTCATTCAGACGCTAACAGTCACTCAGACGCTAACAGTCACTCAGACGCTGTCACTCAGACACTGTCACTCAGACGCTCACAGTCTCTCATGCGCTAACAGTCTCTTGCGCTAACAGTCACTCATTGGCTAACAGTCACTCAGACGCTAACAGTCACTCAGACGCTAACAGTCACTCAGACGCTAACAGTCACTCATTGGCTAACAGTCATTCAGACACTAACAGTCACTCAGACGCTAACAGTCACTCAGACACTGTCACTCAGACACTGTCACTCAGACACTGTCACTCAGACACTGTCACTCAGACACTGTCACTCAGACACTGTCACTCAGACGCTCACAGTCACTCAGACGCTCACAGTCTCTCATGCGCTAACAGTCACTCATACGCTAACAGTCAGACGCTCACAGTCTCTCATGCGCTAACAGTCACTCATACGCTAACAGTCAGACACTAACAGTCACTCAGACGCTCACAGTCTCTCATGCGCTAACAGTCTCTCATGCGCTAACAGTCTCTCATGCGCTAACAGTCTCTCATACGCTAACAGTCATTCAGACACTGTCACTCAGACACTGTCAGTCAGACGCTAACAGTCACTCAGACGCTAACAGTCAGGCGCTAACAGTCACTCAGGCGCTAACAGTCACTCAGGCGCTAACAGTCACTCAGGCGCTAACAGTCACTCAGGCGCTAACAGTCACTCATACGCTAACAGTCAGACACCAACAGTCTCTCATACGCTAACAGTCATTCAGACACTAACAGTCATTCAGACACTAACAGTCATTCAGACATTAACAGTCATTCAGACGCTAACAGTCATTCAGACGCTAACAGTCACTCAGACACTGTCACTCAGACACTGTCACTCAGACACTGTCACTCAGACACTGTCACTCAGACACTGTCACTCAGACGCTCACAGTCACTCAGACGCTCACAGTCTCTCATGCGCTGTCACTCATACGCTAACAGTCAGACACTAACAGTCACTCAGACGCTCACAGTCTCTCATGCGCTAACAGTCTCTCATACGCTAACAGTCTCTCATACGCTAACAGTCATTCAGACACTGTCACTCAGACACTGTCAGTCAGACACTAACAGTCACTCAGACGCTAACAGTCACTCAGGCGCTAACAGTCACTCAGGCGCTAACAGTCACTCAGGCGCTAACAGTCACTCAGGCGCTAACAGTCACTCAGGCGCTAACAGTCACTCAGGCGCTAACAGTCACTCAGGCGCTAACAGTCACTCAGGCGCTAACAGTCGCTAACAGTCACTCATACGCTAACAGTCTCTCATACGCTAACAGTCTCTCATACGCTAACAGTCACTCATACGCTAACAGTCACTCATACGCTAACAGTCACTCATACGCTAACAGTCTCTCATACGCTAACAGTCTCTCATACGCTAACAGTCTCTCATACGCTAACAGTCTCTCATACGCTAACAGTCTCTCGTACGCTAACAGTCTCTCATACGCTAACAGTCTCTCATACGCTAACAGTCACTCAGACGCTAACAGTCACTCAGACACTAACAGTCACTCAGACACTAACAGTCACTCAGACACTAACAGTCACTCATACGCTTACAGTCACTCATACGCTTACAGTCACCCATGCGCTAACAGTGACTCATACGCTAACAGTGACTCAGACACTAACAGTCACTTATACGCTAACAGTCACTTATACGCTAACAGTCACTCAGACACTAACAGTCATTCAGACACTAACAGTCACTCATACGCTAACAGTCAGACACCAACAGTCTCTCATACGCTAACAGTCTCTCATACGCTAACAGTCATTCAGACACTAACAGTCATTCAGACACTAACAGTCATTCAGACATTAACAGTCACTCAGATACTAACATTCACTCATGACTGAAAGTCTTGGTCTCGGATAAAGGGATGGGCTTTCAAAGGCTAGTTAGTGTCTGAGACATATCTATACACACAATCACATACAATCTGACCCCCACACACATACAATTACATACATACACACACATACATACATACACACATACAACCAGACCCACCCCCACACACATACAATCACATAGCTATACACACAATTACATACAAGCAGACCCCCACGCGCATACCATCACAATCACACACACACACACACACACAATCTCACACCTATACACACACAGTCACATAGCTATACACACACACACACACACACACACACCCCTATACACACATACAGTCACATAGCTATACACACACACACACAATCACATATATACACACACACACAAAATCACACACCTATACACACAAACACATGATTCCAGATACACACATATAATCACAGACACACACACACACACACACAATCAGAAACTTACACACACAATCACAGACATATCCACAGACCCACCCCACACACACAGTCACTAACAAAACATACACAAAAATCACATACACACACATTTAGTACTAAAGAATTCCACCCAGCCTCCTTACCTTGCTCTGGGAGGGCTGGATCCTCTGTTCCTGGTGGCCAGTGGTTGCTGATGGATTGGAACCTCTGTGCTCTTCCTGCACAGGTCTCTCTTGCATTCAGCAGTAATGTTGATGCCAGGATGACGTCATATCTCATCGGCCGGCTCACATGGGAGCTGTTCAGCAGGAGCGTAGAATGTAGTAAGCCATCTACCTCCTTCACCGCCCGGTGTACCGGCAGCGCAGACAGCAACAGGGCCGCACTGCGAGCGGTCCCGGTTCGAATGCGGGCCATGGGTTGGACACCACTGTTGTAGATGAATGTTCTCTTTATTGTGACGTATGGTCTGTAGGTTATTATGTGTTTAATTCCAAAGTTTATACACTGCTGTAATATAATTCTATAAACTGCTTTTCCCAGCTGGTCAGTGCTTCAAGTCCACTCACAATTTCAGCATCGAGTTTTAAGTCCACCCGGAAATCTCGATTCATTATCCATGGGTTTACTGATGACGGGGAGAATAAATGGATGCAAGATATATGCAAGGTAAGTGTCACCATTACTATTTATTGAATATAATTAATTAATGAGAAAGCGATTCACACCTTTGTCTTCAGGATAATGTCTGTAACTGTGAAATAAAACATTCTTAATTTTAGGCTCTGCTACAAGTGGAGGATGTGAATTGTTTCTGCGTTGACTGGAGTGGTGGATCGCGCACAGTTTACACCCAGGCTTCCAACAATGTCCGTGTCGTGGGAGCAGTAGTCGCCCATTTTATCGACACTCTAGTGGTATGTAATTACTTTTCATTCTCTGAACAAACATTTTAAGTTTTTACTATAAAACATTTACTAAATTATGCCAATATAAAGTTCTTATTGACAGGTTAGTAATCAATTTAGCTATCATGCAATTTCTAAAATATTTACTTTGTTGTTATTTTTTTTCCCCAGAACAATTTCGGCTACTCTCCTTCTCAAATACACGTCATCGGTCACAGTCTGGGCGCACACGCTTCCGGAGAGGTTGGAAAAAGGAGGCCAGGAATTGGGAGAATTACCGGTAGGTTCACTGCACAAACGTTGACTTTTGTCTTCTGAACTATTCTAGAAGGTCTCGTAATTACTATATTAATACGGGTGTGTCCTGGCAGTGTAGCACTGCTGAAATCAAACCTCATTAATCACCATGTGTATTTTTCACCAGCTAGTGAATAAAGGATCTGTAAATAATGTTCATGAATAGATATAATAATGAATGCCATTATTCATGGACTGCCATCAGTGAGGTCAAAGTATGTTGCGTAACACACTCTAGGAAAAAAGAGCACAGGCTGTCATAAAAAACAATATAAATAGAATTACGTTCACAGTGGATTGCCACATTCTATATTATTCTGATGCATACGTTTCCATGTTTGTGAGATAATGTCTACATTCTAATCTAAACTCACATATGTCACCCAGCTAGGACGAACCATACAACTAATCTCTCTCTTTTCCAGCAATTTCCCACTGCTGTCCAGAATCCATTTCTGATTGGGGTTAATGCCAGTTGTCCTCCCTTGTATTCGTTCAGATGTATCTCAGTTTAGTGTCACGAGACAATTAATGTAAAACTATTCATTAAAACAAATATTTCCAGAATCACCTGATTTAGTATAATCTTAGGATTCTTGTTGTGTTAGTGTTTATTTCTATCTAGACATTACATTTTATTATTAAACCTATTTTATATTAAATATGTGTTATTAGAAGTAGTAGTATAATAAATATGTTTTTGCATTTAGCCTGAAGAAGAAATCACTAATTTGTAAGGATGTCACACCAGTATAATTCTCTATGATTTTCTCCTACTTTTATCTAGGTTTGGATCCGGCAGAGCCCTATTTCCAGGGAACCCCAATTGAGGTCAGATTGGATCCATCAGATGCACATTTTGTTGATGTCATCCATACAGATGGTTCTTCAGTCATAGGCAATGCAGGTTTGTATTGAAAGAACTATATACCTGTGAGTAAATTTCAGTAAAAAGCCTCACATTGACTAATATATGTATAATGCCATTTTCCGTTTCAGGATTAGGCGGTTATGGAATGAGTGACATGGTTGGACATCTGGATTTCTTTCCTAATGGAGGAGAGCGCATGGCCGGATGTAATCAGAAGTCACCTAACAGAATGATTGACAATGACGACATGAGGGGAGGTATTTCGATGGGAAATGTTTGCATATTAAGTTTTGGTAATTATATGACTTTTTTGACATTTTGTGATTTGTTTGTTTTTTTCTTCTCTAGGAGTTAGTGATGCCTTTGCATGTAATCATCTGCGAAGTTACAGATATTACACTGAGAGTATCCTCTCCCCAGAAGGGTTTACTGGATACCCTGCCGATTCCTATGAAGCTTTCAAACTGGTAAATTATCTACAACAAAAACTGATGTTGAATGTTTAAGAGGATCCATGTTAAATTGTGTCTAACTACGGAACTCTGTGTTTCTTCTCAGGGTGTTGGATTCCCATGTCCCAGCGGTGGTTGTCCTTTAATGGGTCACTTTGCAGATACATATAAAGGAGTCACTGGGAGAAATCAAAAGTATTTCTTGAACACTGGAGACCAAAAGCCCTTTTCACGTAAGTTTTTTTTTTTCTTTTTTTTTTTTAAAACTAACTTAGTAAGGAGGAGCATTGTTGCCATTGCCAGACTTACTGACCAGTTTTGACCTTCCACAAAGAGCAATTTTCCCTTACTTACAACTCAAGTCAATATTGCAGGACCAAATCAGCCTCAACGACCCACGGGGAACTAGAACCCACTTCGAACGAGTGTGTGAGGGCCTCGCCCCCCCGAGAAAGGCACTTTCCCTCTGCTATAATGCGATGCTCACTCACGATGCCCCCACCCTTACCACACACCAACAGGCCTGGCAGACAGACCTACACACCACTATTACAGAAACACAATGGAGGGCATCATTTACTGCACACAAGGGGAGAACAACATGTGCCTCACACCTCGAACAAATTAGGAAACTGGGATATAGATGGTACATGGTGCCCGCAAGACTGACACGCATATATCCAGGGTCAACAGACAAATGTTGGAGATGCAGCACAGACAAGGGAACGATGCTCCATATTTGGTGGACATGCCCGCGTCTCCGAACATATTGGACCAAAGTGGAGGGACTTATTGCTGACATAACGCACAAACGAATCACGCTTACTTACTTACTTGGGCTTTTATTTATAGGGTTAAAGGAATTTGACCACAATTACTCCATTCTAGTGTTCCATATCCTAATAGCGGCAGTAACTCTGATTGCAAGAGCGTGGAAGGAGGGGGAGGCACCATTATGGGTAGCACTGACACGCCAAATCTCCACGAACTTGGACTATGAACAAATGGCACGAAAACACCTCAGTTCGGGGAAGTCGGTTCAAGAAGTTATAGGGAAATGGGATAACTACCTACAAGGTCAAACAACACGAGAAGGCAATGATACGCGAAACGCATAATACAAAAAAAAAATAAAAATTAATTGTATATACACGCCCACATATACCGTGCTCCGCAGCAGCACCCAACCATTCTTGTGTTCGCTGAACCGCTCGGGTCCCGGAGACCCGCAAAGGTGAATACCCACACTGTAAATATGTGTAAATAGTTGTACAGTTTCAGTTGGGGATGGGGGGGGCAGATATTTTGGCCAGAAAGACAGAGTCCAATATGCACTTACGTTAACCAAGAGCAAAGGTTTGCACCCCGCAGAAGTGAGGGGACGAGGAATGTCCAAACACAATACACGCGAGAGGTTACAGTTACACGGGAGGTACAGACAGACGGGGATTTAGGACCCAACTTGGGTAACCCCGAGGCTGATATAAGCCATTAATCAGGCAAAGACCCGGAGAGCAAGTCACCAAGCTAACGGAGACACACACCGTTATAAAGGGGGCACCCTGTAAAACACGACACTAGACACACGAGCTAGAGGTATTGGAAAACCCAAGGATGTTGTGTCCAGAACGAAGTGGCATATTGTAAACACTGTGATCATTTGTAACCCTGTACCTTTTTTTTTTTTTTATTTCTGTACCCCCGCCCTGTTCCAAAAAAGAAAAATTACCAACTTAAAAAACAAAACAAAACAAAAAAAAAACAGTATTTAACCACGTTCAGAGACAGAAACCAAGTAGACAGGGGCAAGATCCTCGAGCGGGGAGAGAATTGCACTCCAGCAATTGACTCCTGCACGACTTACCAGGTCTACAAGCATGCCATATAAAATGTAAACAGTTGTCATAAATTGTAGACAGTTGCTATGATATATACACTGCTGTATCACATTAACTACTTGGTACTAAGCTACTATGTAACAAAAGGTGACACTGTAATGTAATGTAATGTAAATAACCACACATTACGGCTAATGTTCCAGGGGTGCTCAATGTATCAAACAATGTATCAAACAACGTAACATAACTGTATAAACAATGGCGTTTAGGTCTTCCCCCACCCTTCTTCTCTTCTGTATCCCCATTACTTTGAACTTTGATTCCTGACAAAATAAAAATTGTCAAATTAAAAAAAAAAAAAAAAAAAAACTAACTTAGTAGCCTTACACACAAGAAAATATGCAATTCACCAGAGATCCAATCAACAGGATGATGGGATCCAGGCATAAGGAATCTCTGTCCACCATAACCTCAGCAGGGAGCACGGCAAATTATGGTTCTTGGAGTATGCCTTTAACAAGAAACATCAGGAGAAACACCCAGCACTTTATGAACTGCCACCTGAAATAATGTTTGAACTCATTTAAGGGCAAATGATATGTTGATACTTTAGTTGATCAATTAACATAGGTGCTGTGTTTACAGAACTGTTTTTGATATAATGTTAATATATGTTCTCTTATTGCAGGCTGGAGATACAAGCTAACTGTCCAGGTTAAAGGAGATAGTAATGTGCTGGGGTATTTCCAGGTTGCATTGCTTGGAAAATCTGGAACATCTGAGAAACAACAAATTCACAAGTAGGTACACTTGTACTCCACGTATTGTAAAAGAGATATTATGTGCAATTTTTAAAATAGGTAAAACTATGTCTCAATAATGTAAAGCATATTAATTCTGACCTAAAGGGATACTCCAGACCCCTAAAGCACTTTAGCTTGCTGAAATGGTTTATATGTGAAGAGCGTCTCCTCTTTTTATCATTTTAGAAAAAGTGCAGATTTCAATAGAAATTGAAACTTTTATAAATTAACCTTGTTACACCCCCTGTCTGTCAATGAGACAACTGTTACGTCCTGGTTTGTTTAGCTCAGTGCCCATATCACCTACCTTGTAAAGACTTCTCATGCATTGGGAAGTCTGTGACTGAACAGACACAGAAATTCAGGTACGGGTTAGAAGGGGGGGGGGGGGTTGAAAACACTGCAGACAAGAGATCTGCAGCTTTCTCAAGTTGTTTTTAGATATACCCCAATGATAAATGCAGAATTAACATCCATGTTTTCATTTGAGTATATCTACTTGTGGCAAAAATGACCTCGCCACTGGTTTTTGGAGGGGCCTGTTTTCCAGCCTCCTGTCCAAAGACTATGGGCCCTGCAAAAAGACGTGTGAAAAAGTGACTTCCATGGGAAAATGTGCCTCTTCCCCTTCCCCTTTTTCCTGTCCCATAGCTACCCCAACAGGACATTGTCCCAGGGACACTGCCAGACCAGTTTAAACTGGCTGCTTTGTCCCTCCTCAATCTCTCATCAGCCTTTGCTATTTTCTGACCCCACCCTTCATTGTACTATAGTGTTCTATGTAACCTATTGTATATAAATAAGGCTGTTGGAGGTTAAAATGTATACATTGTAAAAGCTTGCTTTGCATTAAAGAGTTCCTGATTTACCCTCAACATAGAGTCTTGTCTCATGTGTGGGGGAAAAGGCTGCATCTACCCTGGGGATTTGTATATCACTATACTCCCCTGGGATTATAATCACTTAGCTCTTTTAAGAGCTTGTTCCTGCTGCGTTCTCTGGAAGAAGAGAGTTTCACCCACTGGAGCCTGGAGCCTTGTCGTAGGTTCAGGGTGGGTAGGAGACGGCGAGTTCCCAGCCAAGCTGTAATGCTGGACGTGGGGACTGCGGTGCTGATGTTGTCTGGTGGAGTGCTTGGAGTCCTCGGTGAGCACTAGGAGCATCAGTCGGCGGAGTTACCCAATCGGGGTACAGGAAGCTCTGTTACACTACTAAATAATTATTTTTAAAAAAAATATTTATTTGGGCAATGGAGTGTCCCTTTAAATGTAGACAATTTTCCTATTTTCTGTTATTAATTTAACAATGAAAAACACATAATTGTGTGTGGGAATGTTAGTTGCAGATTTCAGTGGATAATGTAGTTTTCATAAAGATATTTATTTTTGCAGAAGGCCCCATTGAACGGGGCAAATACTATTTGTTATCAGAACACATGTAACATGCAGATTGTGTGTATTTTCTAACGTCACAGCGGACACATCCGCATTGGCAGCTCATACACGGCTTTCATCGATGTGGAGACTGATGTTGGAGCCCTCACTAAAGTAAAATTTTACTGGAAGAACTCCTTCCTCAACTTGTTTAAGAACTCATTATATCCTGAGAAGATCACTGTGCAGAATGGAAACGATGGCCAGGTGTAAGTATTGCCAAAATGCATTTAACACCCTTATAAACAAGACAAAAACACAAAACAAAAACAAATCAACTGTTACAGCGATAGTGTGACTGCACACTACACGTTATTGTGAAATCCATTCTAAGCAGTGAGTTAGTGAGAAGACTAGTGCGCTCACTATAGCAGCCATATGTCCAATCCTCTCGGAACGTTAAAATAGAATCTAACGTATAATGAAATTGTAGCGGAGAGGCAGTATAATCCACAAGATCTCCGCTGGTAGACAGGAACACAGGCAATAATCAGCATAGGCAGGTACAGCATACAATATTCCAGGTAGCGTAATAAGAATCCTTCCCTCCCAAGAACTAGACGAAACATAGGCTGGGAGTCAACTGAGTGCTTTATTCACAGGTCACAGTATTTATGCAATTCCCCATGCAAGGGGTTTCCCTACTGACATTGCAGGGGTTGTACAGTAGGGGACTACATGGGGAACTTAGCAACCTGGACATTTCTCCCACAATACACTGCTGCACGAGAGGGACACTCCCACTAGAATATACAGTTAAGTGGATTATCCCCTCGTGCAGCAGAACCAATATTTCACATAAAAATATGCAATTTCCACAATATTCGTCTGATTTCAACGAATGGACGTTTGGTAGATAGCTGGGGTCTGGGCGCACGTTTCGTGAAAGTGCTGCTCATATCCCAGCTTAAATAACCGAACGCCGCACGAAATACACATTATTTCTAAGTTACCTAAGTTACCTTCAAACTACCGAATGACTATATAGAAACACATTACCGAAGGACCGGGGCTCCCAAACGGCTTGGAAGTCCAGCGGTATTCGTGCCGTCGAGTAGCCGATTTTAGTTCCAGGCGCTCGACGACCAAATACCGCTGAACTTAACAAAGGATCCAAGACGGCCACCCTGAATCCTCTTAATTGCCGATTGCAACAATGTTGCAATCCTTAATGGGCGCCACACGACCTCCTGTGTGTGGTCTCCATTCGGTAGTTTGTTCGTTTCACGAAGGGTGTTGAAATTCACCGTTCGTGAAACAATTACATGAATGCTGGCGGTTTTCATATGCCGGCAGCATATGAACGCTAGGATTCCTTTGAACCATGTTACACAGAATACATACGCTTGGTTCTTAAAGGTATATACACGTATGCATAACATTACATATACATAAAGGACAATGAACAGTGGCTGGATTTGCCACAGAAATGATCTACACACTCGCTAGTAACTTGTGATTCTCAGCAGAATATAACATTTCATTGCCATATTGTGATAGCCAAAGAAGTGCACATTTTAGTATTTTCATTTCAAAAGAAACATATAATCCCCAAATATTCCTTGTGTTGCTCCAGAACCCGTACACAGTAGATGTAAAATGAATACACATCAAGCAGGTTGATGGCGGAACTCTTGGTGTGAGCGGGGGGCAGGGGTGCTTTCATTATTTACTGTTGAAGTGGGAAAGTAATATATAGGTGCCAGACAAAGTCTTTCTAGGCAATTAGTTTGTTGCAATTATTTCAGATTAACACATATTAATATTGAATAAACTTTTTCTCCTCAGATATTCTTTCTGTGGAAAGGAAAATGTGAAAGAGCAAATGCAGACGATCGAACCTTGTGTCTGAGTTTAGTGATTTTTCACAATAAAAATATATGTTGTTTCTTTCTGTGTCTTATTTATGTTCTCAGATTTTAAGGGTTTTGTTTGCTGCTTGAAATGTATAAACAGTGCAGACAGTGAATACAGCACGCAGAGAGTACAGCATTCAGTGCAGACAGTGAATACAGCACGCAGAGAGTACAGCATTCAGTGGAGACAGTGAATACAGCACACAGAGTACAGCATTCAGTGCAGACAGTGAATACAGCACATGGCGCAGACAGTGAGCACAGCACAAAGACAATACAGTGAGCACAGTAGAGATGTACTGGATACAGCACTCTCCAGTTAACCAAGATATGCAGAATAAATAATGGTTCAGGCCAGTGGTGTATTTAGCCCAAGGTAAATTAGGCATTTGCCTCGGGCAGCACTAACTAACGCCCACTCAGGCATCCCCTTTGCTCCTCCCTGTCATGGGGGGTCCAAGACCCGGCCTGCTGGACGCCATATGGATTCCCTGGCATGCAGCTGTATTGGAATCTGAGGCGGTGAGGGAGCTCTGATCTCCCTGCTCTGCTCCCTCGACGTTTGCTGATTGCAGCAGGAGCCAGAATATGACATCATATCCCGGCTCCCGACATAAGTAGACAGTCTGCAAGGGAGCAGAGCAGGGAGCTCAGAGCTCCCTCGTCGCCGCGGATTCCAATTCCTCCGAAACTGCAATAATTATTGTGAGGGGTTAACTCCTACCGAGTTATTAGGCGACCAAAAGTCTAACTGATGCTGGACATCTTCACGCTGTGCATGAGGACAAAAAACGTCTGCTAAATCCCCATAGGAAAGAATAGATACAAAATGCTTTCTTATGGGGAAGCCTAAGGCAAGCACGAAGGAGGAGCCTGACCCATCGCTGAGGGACATCGGCGCTGAATTCAGGTAAGTGACTGAAGGAGTTTTAACCCCTTCGGTGCTGAGAAGGGTGGGGAGAGCACGAGGAAGGGGGCACTATAGGGAACTATAGTGCCAGGAAAACTTTCCTTGCAGTATAGTATCCATTTAAAGGGGTAGGTGTTACGACTCTCACCGCCAGGGGAACGAAGCCGCCGTTTAGTGAATAATCCCCTTTCTCCAGAAATGCAGTTTTTATCCAGCCAAACTCCCGAACGGAGCATACGAACGCGGCAACTCCCGATCAGCAATTCAGTCGAAATCCTTTCACCGATAGAAATAACGAAAGTACTGTCCCAATAATAAATCCCTCCACAAACGAGACCAAGCTCCGTCTTGAAGGTCAAACAGGAATGTGTTTAATGGGGGCTACCTGCCCGGTATTTATGCGGGTCTCCACAAGGTGGACACTCCCCTAAGGGACCTTGTGGAAGACTGTACAATATATTGGACAGTAGCCAATCGCAGTGGCTTCAACATAAGCCCTCCCCATCTTACCCATAAATCCTTCTTCGCTATCCCGGAGATAATTAGGAAGAAACCTAATTATCTCCCAGGATAGAGACAATCGCCATTTTAAAGTACAATAGGAAAAATACAATAAAATACATAACTTGAGAAGTACCAAATGCATATGGTTCGTGTAACGTATCCCCAGATAGCCTGGATCTGAGTGCATATTTCTACCGAATAGCGCTCAGATCCGATATACCTAGTCCAATCGCCATGGAGTCAAAGTCTCTCACAGTCCTTCGGTATACGAATGACTCCATGGGACGGCTATCTGGGTAAAGTCCATACGAATGATATAAACTCCCGAACTGACTGGTGTTCGTACGCCTCGACAAAATAGAAGGCGGGCGGCGGCTTGCAGCGGTGTTCGGCAGATAGAGGATCCGTTTTTAGTTCCATGGGATTTGCACCGAACACCATTGGTTCAGGTACTCCTGGATAACAAAGAATAGCAGCTTTATTGGGGCAAAAACAGCAACGTTTCGACCCTACCAGGTCTTTTTCAAGCTACCACATCAATGCAGAAGTGACATTGTAATACAGTGATCAATCACAGGAAAAGTAATTAAATTTAGTGAAAAAACAACAGTGAAATTACAACTAATTTGAAGTATAACAAAAACATATATAGCAGCCACTCATAGATCTCACGTTAATTAATACAGCTGAGTAAACATAGCTAATTGTTCATTTTCTGTTCTATTAAACAATAGTTGTATTGGGGGAGTATAGAGTAAAGGACCAATCTGATAATACATCTCACAGTCAGATAATAAAGGTGATAGAGCACTTTCCATCAGTAGTTCGGCCCCTTCTGACGACATCATCAGGTCGATGCCAGCATGATGACGTAATCCATGGTTATCAGCAACAATCAGCACGGTTTTATGAAGCACAGGTCGTGTCAAACTAACTTGATTGCATTCTACAAAGAAGTAAGTAGAAGTATAGATCAGGGTGTTGCAGTGGATGTGATCTACTTGGATTTTGCCAAGGCATTTGATACAGTTCCATACAAAAGATTAGTGTTCAAACTCAAAGAAATCGGTCTAGATGAAAATTCTTGTTCTTGGGAATAACATTGGATTTAAAACAGAGTACAAAGAGTTGTCTCATTAACGGTACATTTTCAAGCTGGACAGAGGTGACTAGTGGTGTCCCTCAGGGTTCTGTTCTGGGACCCCTCCTATTTTACATGTTTATAAATGATCTTGAAAAAAGCATTGAAGGTCATGTTTCAGTAGTTGCAGATGACACAAAACTGTGAGCAAGATATTACTTTGCTGCAGAGGGATTTAGATAGACTGGGGGACTGGGCACTCAAATGGCAGATGAAATTTAATGTTGAAAAGCACTTCAGCTTTATGAATGCATAAACAATGTATACCCTTAATGGAAGTGAATTAGGGATAACAACACACGAAAAGGACTTGGGAATTGTTATAGACAACAAACTATGCAACAATGTGCAATGTCAATCAGCAGTGGCCAAGGCCAGTAAGGTATTGTGTCAGGGTATTTATATCGGCAGACATTTTGTGCTATGATAGAAATTAAAATGTATATTGTCAGAGTCACTCTGAAACAGAGCAGACTCCATTTTGTTATTTTCAAGCTAACAAAAGACACAAGATTTCTATCCTTTCTGTAAAACTAACCCCTTTGCCAGAAGCTAAGGAATGCTTTGTATAAACAAACCAAGTGATACAATGAGTCTAACAGAGAAGGGAGACGGAATACTCTTCTTAATGTTAGCTTTACACAAGAAAGCCAGACACCAGTGACCAGATAAGACTTAGTAATTAATTTTACTTTCGATATTGTATAACGTCCCATTGTAATTTAAAAGTTGAAATTAAGTTTAAACTGTCAGTTTTAGAAATTACAGCAGGAATTGGAGACACAGTCTGAAGAAAGCCCAAAGAAACTGTTCTGACAGAAAACGTAAATTATAAATAACTGTAACGGAGCTCCGTGTACTCCGACCGAGTACCCTCCGTTGATGGATGCTCCTAGCGCTCTCAGAGGACTCCAAGCACTGCAGACGACACCACAACCACCGCAGACTCCACAACCGCCGTAGCTTAACTGGAGCCGCGCCGTCTTCCTTCCACCCTGGATCGGCTTCTGTCCTCCAGGACCGTGTGGGGGAAGACCTCTCCTCCAGGAGAGCGTATCCGGAACAAGATCTTAAAAGAGCTAAGTGATTAAGCTCAGGGGAATATGCAGAGCATAGCAATCCCCAGTGTAATACAGCAATTCCCTCCAATAACGAGACGAGGCTACGTTTTGAAGGGTCAAGAAGAACTGAGGACTGGAACACCCAGCCTGCTTTTTATTAGAAAAAGGTACACACAGGACACTCCCAGGGGGAGGATGAAATTAACCAATCATATGCATGGTAACACCCCCACGTCTCCTCCCCTCAGATAACCAGTTAACATAATTAAAACGTACATTATTTTACCCAAGTTCTGGATGTACCCCAAAAACAGGGGGTACAGCTTTAAATCTGGTATCCCCAGATAGCCCTTGTTCAGGGGACCAACATACCTAAAAATCAGTCAATTCGGATGAATGGTTCGGGAGATACAGAGTTCCAAAGTTTTGACCGACCGCACAGACCAACTAGCCGAAAATAATTCCATGAGTTTTGGCCTTGCGGTCGGTCTCCGTTCGCATGGTGAAAAGATACGAAAATCTTGCCATCCATTCAAATCTTGGTGTTCGCTGAAATTCCCATAGACGATTAAGTATAACTACCGAATGGTGGGACGTTCGGTAGTTTCAGTACGAATTTATGGAGGTCTGGAGGACTCAGCGGTGTTCGCCTGTTTGCGTATCCGTTTTTAGTTCCATGCGGTTACAGGCAAACACCGCTGTTCATGCGCAAGATGGCCGCGAACACGTGTAAAGTCCCGAAATGGCGGCCACCTATTCAGAGCACAAAGAATTCGTATGAAATCATGCGAACGGCTGCATTCTCCAGTAATGGTATTTCCATGCAATATATATTCGTATAAATCCTCCGGCTGTTCGGTTATATTAGCAGTCCAGACCTACAGCATAGTTAAAGGGCTAGAGTCAGCCTAATACAAATCCATATGCCCAAATATAGTGTTTAAAGTGCAATACAGTCCAGGACCATAGTCGCAGGGGAGGAGGCAGGCAAGCAGGCCTCTCCAGGACAAAGTGGCGAAGGGCACTTCGTCACAATAACCATAAAGATAAGGTAAATGACGTCAAAATAGCCACCAGAAAAAATTTACTCTTTCCTGGATAGGTATGTTTAGTGGGACGAGATTGCCCTCTATAGACCAAATACTTAAATTGTTATCTGGAAGGTAACCACACCTCCAGTGTCTCTATTGGTCTTTCACCTTGTGAATTTTCCCTTTAAAAAGTTAAGACAAAGGGAAGAAAGATGTATGCAGAGAAAGTATGCAGAGAAAGCAAAGCAAAGCAAGGAAGCAAGAGAGTGAGCAGTCGGGGGCAAAGAGTTGGAAGCAGGCTAAGTCAGGAGACAGAGAAAGAGACCCATGACATTCAAAATCCTGAGAATACCTACTAATCTGATGAAAATATCTACTCAACTGGTAAATATGCTGGATTCATTTAATTAATATAAATTTATTTAAATTTTCTAATAGCATGATATATGACTGGATAAATCAGGATCAGATTTCAATATTTAGAAATCTTAGTTAACTAAGAAGTATATGATTAAACATTTCATTCTGCAGATGGAAAAGATTAATTATGTATTTAATGTGACATATCACATGTTAGCATATCGTGATATTTATCCAGGTGTATTGATTTGCTCTAAAATAAGATAGAATATCTGTTTAGGCAAGTTAAAATTCTGCTTATAGAACATGGTATATTATTCTTATTGGATGGTTCCAGGAAATGACTAATGAACTGGTTTAATTGTTATTTTATTTAAAATTACATAAGAATAGGTCTTAATTACCTAGGAGGTCTAGCCAGCATTGAAAGGGTTATTCTAACTGTCAGCTAAAGTTTTATGGACTTAAGCTGCAGCTCTGTGTCTGTGTGTAAGTTTCACTTTTGTTTCTCTGTGAAAGACAGTCATAAATCTTGTCTTAGCCATTGGAAGATGTTTTTATATTACCATTGTATTGCATACTATGTTATACTGAATTCTCATTGATTATTGTCACGCATGTTACTTATTATTTGTCACGGGTGGCGGTACGGAAACCGGGACCCCTGAGTGCCTGATTATAAGTGGGAGTCTTCAGCGTGGAAATGGACTATCAGGGCCTGGTGCAGGGTAACCGCACGCCCCCTGGTGTTGAGCACCAGCGTTTGTGCAGCCACATACCAAGACCCTGAATCAGCTTCAGCGGATACCAGGAACTAGGAGCATGGAAATTAAGCAGACCTCCCAGGAGCTAAATAGGGAGGCTCTGCAGCAAGATTGTATCCAGTACTAGAAACAAGGCAAGACTGGAACAGGCACCAAACATGGAAACAAGACAGAACTAGTAGAACCCAGAACCATAGAAGGATAGTAAGCTAAACCCAGAACATATACACAAGACATGAGGAAAACATGAACATAACATGGGCATGACTGGACAGGACTGTACATGGACTGGGTATACAAACTAAAACAAGACAAGATAACATAGGCAAAACAAGAGGAGAAATGACTAAGTACTACATATGGAAATCATGGGGATTTAGTCACACTATATGATCATACATTGCATAAGCCTGTCAACAACGCCAATGTACCCCATATCTGGCAGGTCCTACACTGCCTAATGTATGCTAAAACAACCACAGATTCAGAACACATATATAGCACTTACCTGCAAGAAAGGGCAGAAGCTTTGAGCGACTGCCTGCAGGAACTCTGACACAATGAAAGACTGAAACAAATCGGGTGTGTCACCATAAAACAAATATTTAAATGAATCCAAGAGACTGGGAAATCCAGGGGTGAATTACAGGAATGAACCCAGAAACCCAGCATAAAGAAAACCAGACATAGAATAGAAAACCAAAAACCAAGAAATACTAAACAAAAAATATAAAAAGAGTACTGGATACCAGAAGCCAAAGCCAGACATCTCCGCAGAACATGGCATGATGTGACATTATTATTATTATTTAAATTGTCACAATAAATTGTATCTATTTTTATAACAAATTGTGATTTTATTTATATGGAATACATTTCACTTACACGATAACGATCTTTGGGATCTGAGAATTGAAATAGTGGGCAATTCTCAACTGTTTACTAATTTTTTTATCCCATAAATATCCCCACAATTGTCATGCATGAAAAGGGCATTCATTCATCATTTTGCCTCTTTATAAATCACTGGTAAGACCACATATTGAATATGCTGGGCAATTTTGGGCACCTGTTCTAAAGAAGGATATTATGGCACTGGAAAAAGTGCAGAGGCGGACTACAAAATGAATGAAAGGAATGGAACATATTAGCTATGAAGAAAGGTTAACAAATTTAAACCTCTTTAGTTTAGAAAAACGTCGCCTGAGAGGGGATATGATAACATTATACAAATATATTTGGGGCCAATACAAACCATTGTGTGGAAATCTATTCACAAACCGGACTTTACATAGGACACGAGGCCATGCGTTTAGACTGGAAGAAAGAAGATTTCGTCTAAGGCAAAGGAAAGGTTTTTTACTGTCAGGACAATAAGTATGTGGAATTGCCTGAAGAAGTGGTTTTATCAGAGTCTATACAGATGCTCAAACAGCTACTAGATGCATACTTGCAAAAACAGAATATCCAAGGATATAATCTTTCAATGTAGGGTAATAACTGCTTGACCCAAGGGTAAATCTGACTGCCATTCTGGGGTCAAGAAGGATTTTTTTTCCCTAGTTTGTTGCAAAATTGGAAGTGCTTCAAACTGTTTTTTTTTTATTTTTTTGCCTTCTTTTAGATCAATAGCAAAACACAAATGTGAGGGTGGCTGAAATTGATGGACACAAGTCTTTTTCAGCTATGTAACTATGAAAGATCCAATCTTTGGATATCAAACATCGAGCTATAATTAATTATAGTGGTTCCATGCTAGCCAAGGAATATTAAATGTGAAATTTATATATCAATAATAAACTGTAAAGATTTCAGCTTTAATACTTTTTGATCAAGGTCATACGTGTGTGTGTGTATGCTTTTGTGTTGGAGTATACAACTTAAGCAGGGCTCTATCCCCCAGAAGGGGTGTTTGTCTTTTAGTAAAGGCCTGTAGGTTGACTGATTATGTACACTAATCATATAGTCATCAGCAGGGTCAGACTGGGACAACAGTTTGGCTTAGGCATTCAAAGGCAGAGCATCCCAATTGGGGAGGTGGTGGGGGCAGGGACAGAGAGGGGTATGTTGTGTCATCATCAATGACATTCACATTCCCAAAGTAGGCATGTCAGTTTGATGCCCCTCCAGGGCAGTTCATGCACAGAGCCCTGCTGCAGAGTTCTTGCAAAAGGAAAATGCTCTGTGTTTATTTAGCATAGTGCAATCAATGTTAATTACATGTTTGTTTTCTGTTTGCTGGTGACATGTCTGCCATAAGTGGAATAACACTGGACAAAAGAGGGATATAGCGGAGCTGCAATGCTGAGACTGAATGTCTCCGCTCTAATCCTCTGGAGCAATAAAGGAAGCGCTGGTTAGTAGATATAGCCCATTCCCCCAGTAACTGGACCCCTACAATAAAACAGGGGTTTCAATCCCAAGATCCTATGTGCCTGAGCGATAATTGCATGAGAAAATAATTTATTTCAATTATGTCTTAGGTACAGAAAATCCATACAAAAACACAGTACCACAAAATTGCACCTACCATACTCAGGAACCTCAAAAAACACACATCCTCAGATAGCCCCGATCTGAGTGTATAACATACCCAAAGATCACCCAGACTGGTTCGGTGGAACAGGAATGCCATCAAGGTAATGTTTTGACCGGTCTGACACAAGGCACTAGCCCAAAACAGTTCCAGGAGGATAGGTGTCCTGGTCGATCTCTGTTCGTGGAGTTCCTGTGTGAACACCATGCAAGGGAATCTCTTCATTTCGGGATACAAATGCTCCCCCTGTTTGGTAGTTCATATCTCCCGAACGTAGGTGGTCGGGAAATAGAATTGGTAATGCTTAAAGATTTACTGGTGTTCGTGCGAGTGCATAGCTGAAAAGAGTTCCAGGCAGCCTAGCGTTGTCTCCTGCCACCTGGTTGAGCCACACAAATGGGTTGCAATCTGTGAACAATGACAAGGATTGCCTGTAAAAAGAAGGTTGCAGATTCTTGAGGGCCCACACCACACCCAGGGTCCACATAGGGCTTGCCCAATTCAGTTTGCCAGTTTGGTTTGCTGGGTCTGTGTTGTCTTTTGAGACCATATGGTAGCCCAGGAATGTGAAATAAACCCATCATGGCATACCATTTTCAAATGTAGACAAATATATATATATATATATATATATATATATATATATATATATACAAATAACACAAGTGCTCACCACATTGAGAGAGGGTTGAAAAAAAGGCAAAATTATCCTAATGTAGGGATAGATTGTAAGAAGATCCCTTAGTCTTCTTCACATACATATACAAAAATACAATCTATAAATAGAGACAAAGAGAAATAGCAGATAATGGTGCAGAATTAATGTCAAGATAAGTGCTGAGTCGAATTGCACTCACAGGATAATAAAAGACTGCAGGCACATAAATCATTAAAGATGGAAGGAGCTCAGTCCTCTTCTCTTTGGTCAAGATTTCTGGTAAAAATCAGCATATCACAATATAGTCTCAGGCCGGACTGTGAAGCTTCTAGATGTTCCTTCCGTTCAGCAGACAGATTGGACAGCCGGAAAAATATATATAAAACACTTACAAAACAAATCAATAAAAACAATCCAATAAAAGTTCATGTGCTGAAGGGGTCTCTTCCCCCTACGCATTTCGTTCTCTTGAACTTCGTCAGGGTAAGTTGTGTCAGAGTTCAAGTCTCCTTCCTCCATCTTATAAATCATCTCTTGGTGCCTTTTTTCCGTTCCGACGGCGCCACGAGGAATGAAATCATCTGAGTCTGAGTGCGTGCCAAACGCAACACTTCCGCGTGTCACTAGGAAATTTCATTAAAGACTTGGAACTTTTTTACAGAAGCATTTCCCTCACTTTGATATTCACTATCTCTTTTCCATTTTCAGCATACAGTTATCCAAGGTACTGTATTGCCTTTTTTTTGTCTATTTTAATATATAGACAAAATATTTGCAACAGGGTTCCAGAGCGGTGTATTTTCTATATACACAGTAGTGTGTGTAATTCCCCTTTGCTACAATCAGGTGGACTATTGTACCATGATGCGAACTTATTTACTTATTTTATTCCTTTTAGTTTTTGATTGACTTATCCATTTTTTACAAGACTCTCTATATGAACTATTTGCTGCTTTCTGAAGTGTTTTGATATATGTATCCACTTTGAGCTACCAGTTACAGTTTATTTACATTCTTACTGCTACAACTGAACTAGCTCCTGGAATTTACCATCATTTTTACTAATTATATATTTACATTAATATAATTTAAGGATTCTCATTATACGATAGTTTATTTCTATCCAGACATTACATTTTATTTTTAAACGAATGTTATTAGGAGTAGTATAATTAAGAATTTTTGCGCTTGACTTTAAGAAATCAATAATTTGTAAGGTCACCTCAGTATCATTTGGTTTGTTTTTTCTCCTACTTTTATCTAGGTTTGGATCCAGCAGAGCCCTATTTCCAGGAACCCCAGCTGAGGTCAGATTGGATCCATCAGACGCACTTTTTGTTGATTCAATCCATACAGATGGTTCTTCAATCCCAGCCAATTATGGTTCGTATATGTGAAGGATTTTTCATGTATTTGCCTGTGGGCCCTCAGTTAAACCTTCTCCCTGCTGTTTAAATGCATTGCAAAACATTTTTCAAAAGTTGACAGTTGGCAGTTTATTCCTTGAGCCTTTATTAAGAATTGGCAGTTGTCTCCCTGAATGGTGTTTCTTCTGGTTACTGGGGGATTTGGGATATTACCTTCTATACCAGCGGAGATCTGGGGATTTAAATAATGCAGTCCCGTTACAACTGGTTGGCAGCAGCGGGATTTTCCCTTCTACTTCTGTTACACCAGGATTCCAAGCAGACACTGGGAACAGTGAATGGATGGCTGGTACACCCTGCTTAAAAGAGATACACTGAAAGAGCTACTGGAAGCTCGTGGAAGGATTGCTAGCAACAAAACCAAGCAGGTCATTATAGCAGAGTTAATGGAGGGTAGACCGAGAGAACTTGGTTGCAGCAATGCCAGCTGTACAAGAGATGGAGACACCAGTGATTCAGGAGGAGGAATCACCAGCCAACAAAGAAATGAGGGAGAAACTAGCATGGTTCAGTCCAAACCCAACGGCTGACATTATTCTGAAAGTAATGAGCCTTTTAGCAGAGGAGGCTAAACAAAAAAAGAGACACAGAGCTACAATTAAAACTGGCAGCAGTCCAGCAGGCAGCAGCACACTCCCCAAACAGTGAGTACAACACAGCGGATACAAAGAAAATTCCGTTCAGCGCTTTTAAAACTTTTGACGAAAAAGACTGTGAGATTGATAACTATTTAGCAGATTTTGAGCGGCAATGTAACCTGCACCGGATAGCTAAGGAAGAATGGGTTTCAATATTGTCAGGAAAGCTGTCAGGCAAAGCCTCTGATGCTTTCCGGGCTGTACCAGAACAGGAGATCCATAGCTACGCCAGGGTTAAAGAAGCACTCCTGGCCCGTTATGCAGTAACCCCAGAGTCCTACCGACAGAAGTTCAGGGACTCACGCAAAACCGCTAAAGATTCCTACGTGGAATGGGCATGCCAGTTATCCCTGTCGGCCTCGAACTGGGTTAACAGTAGCCAGGCCGCCACCGCGGAGGAGATTTTGCAACTGATACTCCTGGAACAGTTTTACAACCATATCCAGGCGGATGTCAAAGACTGGGTGAGAGACCGCAGGCCCCTGTCTCTACCAGAGGCCGCCAAGTTGGCGGATGAGTATGCGGATACTCGCAAAACTAACCAAGTCGCACCACGGGTACAACCTCCAAAACCTTCAGTGCCATCACACCCACCAGCAGCCCGATACCAACCCCCTAACCGACCGGTGACTTCTAACTCTCGCTACCCACGACAGGATGTCAGCGAGCTACGTTGCTTCCGGTGCCGACAGCTGGGTCACATCCGACAGAATTGCCCCATGGACAACCACACCAGGTCAAATTGGTCTCGACCTGGGTACCAGCAACCACCAGCACCAGCCCATTGTGTAGATTCGACTTGGGGTCCCAAGGAGCTGGGTCAGGAAGAACCATTGGGCACCCTTTACGAAGCCCTCATGGTGCAATCCACCGTCACAGACAATCGGAAACACCATTGCCAACTGGTCATGGTTAACGGCAAGACAGCACGGGGATTAAGAGACAGAGGTGCGACCATCACGCTAGTACAACGACATCTCATTAACGCATCGGAGAAGCCGGGGAAATCAATTGCTGTGAGAGTGGCAGGGGGGGCAGTGTATCACATTCCTACCGCACAAGTACACCTGGACTGGGGTGCGGGAGCTGGCAATGTTCAAGTGGGTGTAATGAAAGACTTACCCTCTGAAGTCGTGTTGGGCAATGACATTGGGCCCCTGACTTCGGCGTTCGCCTCAACCACTGCTCAGGAGGCCCACGCAGTAACCACCAGAGCACAAAGTCGCGCTGCCAAGAGCCATCTGCTTCCTACTGAGACCCAGGCAAGCCAACCCGACCTACCCCTGACTATAGAACCTGCTCTTGTTAATGCTCCAGTGTTGGTTACCCCAGATCCTAACAAAAGGTTTATTGTCCACACAGATGCTTCAATGTTTGGACTGGGGGCAGTACTAAGCCAGATCGGAGAGGATGGGGGAGAGCACCCGGTGGCATACCTGAGTCGGAAGTTGTTGCCAAGGGAGGTCAGTTATGCCACCATTGAGAATGAGTGTTTGGCCTTGGTATGGGCACTCAAAAAGCTCACAGCCTATCTCTATGGCCGGGCCTTCACTCTCATCACGGATCACAATCCCCTAGTTTGGCTCAACCGGGTCTCAGGGGATAACGCCCGTTTGCTGCGCTGGAGCCTGGCGTTACAGCCCTATGACTTTACTATTCATTATCGCCCAGGCAAGCAAAACGAGAATGCTGATGGACTGTCGCGCCAAACGGACTTGGCCTCAGATTAAAAACTTTGGAAAGACCCGTCAACCCTATTGGACCAGGAAAGGTCCAACTGAGTTGCCGGAGCAGGGAGATGCTAGATGGTGGTGTTAACACTATAGAGTCAATAATACATGTTTGTGTTCCTGACCCTATAGTGATCCTTTAAAAGTGGGGTACGTCTGTCAATAGACGTGTTTTTTTTTTTTAATTATTATTATAATTTTTTTTGTGTAGTGCTACTTTAAATGGAACTTTTGAGGCAATTTGGCTATTTTCTCTTCATTTAACAAAGAAAAACAAATAACTGTGTGTGGGAATGTTGGTTGCATAATTCAGTGGATAATGCCATATTTTTTTTAGAGATCCAATCTTTCAGAAACCCCCAAGGAACTTGCATAGGGCCAAAAAAGTCCCAGGCTTTCATTAATACAATACAATACTATTCGTTATCAGAACACAAGTAACATGCAGATTGTATGTATTTTTCAATGTCCCAGGGGATTCATCCGCACTGGGAAATCATACACGTCTTTCATTGATGTGGAGACTGACGTTGGAACACTCACTAAAATAAAATTTTACTGGATGGACTACTTAAACTTGTCTATGAACTCATTATATCCTGAGAAGATCACTGTGCAGAATGGAAAAGATGGCCAGGTGTAAGTATTGCCAAAATGCATTTAACACCCTTATAAACAAGACAAAAACGATTGTTACAGCAATAGTGTGACTGCACACTACACGTTATTGTGAAATCCATTCTAAGCAGTGCGTTAGTGAGAAGACTAGTACTCTCACTATAGCAGCCATATGCCTAATCCTCTCGGGACAGTAACCCCGTAAAGACGCAGGTTCATAAGCTGGACTGACACTTAAGCACAAAAGCCATTTTTTTCATATTTTGCTGTGTGTTCAACAACCTCTGTGCATTTTTATTTACTGTACCAACACTTTTTTTTATATATCCCTCAGGGGATACATTTAAGTTAGATGCATAAATAAAATAAAATAAACCCTTCTCTCTTAATAGGTCATGGAACTGACCTTACTCATACACTCAAATTGAGTAAAAATTAATTTATTCATAAAATGCAGACAAATATATAAAAGAAAAGAAACAATAACTTTTGCATATGATAATATGTCTATGACGAATAACTAAAAAACAGCCACATAAAAAATAGAGTCCAGACCTTATTTGGATGCTCGGCGTCCCGAGTCAGCAAAGATGTATAATGCTGAAAAAAATATGTCAAATAACAGTCCTCTTTGTAATCCAGATGATGGCTGATATCAATGGGAGTCAGACCTCTCCAGACGCGTTTCTCCGCTTCGGCGGCTTTTTCAATGGATGAGGTCTGTGTCTTTGTGTTCGCTTTATATAGCAGTTTGCCGGCATTCATTTGAACACGGCAAATCCAAAACTACGATGAGTGTTGCAAAACTGGCTTCTATGTAACTAGTTAGTTACTTTGTACCTATGCTTCATAGCTAAAAAAGTAATTACTTATTATGGGCAGTATATTACAATTACTCTTCTTTATTTACTTATGTTACCATAGTAACCCCGCCTTATCAGGTTTAAATGCAACTGCCGTTTCTCATATTGTTAGGCAGAAAAAATATAAAAGAAAATAGAATAGCAAAGGATTTTCTAATTGAGACAGAAAATGGGTGTTTGTGGATGTAACTCCTCCATAGTCTAGTGGTTAAAATGTATCAAAACCTGATGACTGGAGATTTCGGCACGTTAAATTACTTTACTTTATTTACTTTCGTTACCATAGTAACGCTTGCCTAAGTAAATTAAAAGTACCTTCCGTTATCATCTTGGGTTTTTTTTTTTTAAATTGCATCAAAAAAATGGGTATAGTTACTTCCACATAATCTATTCTTTAAACCATACCGAGACTTGATAACTCGAAACTTGTGCTATTGATTTTCAACGGCATATTGAGTTACTCTACTTTATTAACTTTCGTTGCCATAGAAACAATTGCCTGAGTGAGTTTAAGTATAGCTGCCGTTATCAACTTATAACGAAATAAAAAAATAGAAGAGAGATAAATTATAAAAGATGTTCCTATAGAAGTAGAGATCTCTATTTATATCTGCTTCTTTGTGCATTTAAATAAAAATAATTGCTATATTGCAAATTAGACCGATGTTAAAAAAAAAATATCAAAACAGCCTCAAAAAGCTTATGTTGGCACTTATACTACCACTGCTTAATATAAATGCATTTGGGATTTTGGATCTCAAATGCTATTAGCTGTTAATAGAAATGGATCCTAATGCACTATTCTTTAAGGACCTTTACCTAAGTGAAAAAAAAAAAAAAAAAACTTTAAAGGGGAAATTCATCCCAAAAAATGACATAACTCAAATTCGGCATTTAAACCCTTAGGCTGCAACGTATCAAGTTGATATATCCATTTCATCTCAGTGATGCCCAGTTGTTTAATATGGTCTCCTCCTCTCCAGTTTTTATTTACTCTACATATCCGAATTATGTTGTTGTTTGAAATGGGCTGATACTGAATGTTGCATATAGCCCTTCTTTATATTCAACATATGTTCCCTAATTCTGATATACAGTTGCCTCTTTGTTCTTCCTACGTACTGGAGCCCACATGGGCACTCCAGTACATATATCACGTTAGTGCTTTGGCAGGTAATATGTTCTTTTATTTTAAAAGATTCCATCTTGCTAGTAACTTCAAATACTCCTTTTATTTGTTTGCACTTGCTTTCTTTACACGCAATACAGTCCAGGCAATAAAAGAATCCATTTTTCTCTGTTGTAGTTATGGTGTTCTTTCTTTTTACATGTTTATTTGTTATTTTTCTTCGTAAGATCGGTGCACCCCTAAAGATGATCCTTGGTCTTTCCGGTAAGATACTAGCCAGAATTTTGTCTTTTTTCAATAAATGCCAGTGTCTTGTGAGTATCTTTTTTAGTTGTAGGTTTTCTTTATTATAATTCAAAATTATTGCTGGAAATACTTCTCCTGATTGTGTTGCGCTTGATTTATCCTTAATTTTCAATAGGTTAGTGCGGTCTAGATAATCAACTCTACATAATGCCTCATCTATTTCATTCTCTTGGTACTTTTTCAACATAAACTTTTTCTTTACTACTTCCGCTTGTTCCCTGTAGACTTCAGAGTCTGTACAGTTCCGTCTCAAGCGTCTAAATTCATTATAAGGTACGTTCTTAAGCCACAACGGTAGGTGACAACTCTCTTTAAGAATGAAGCTGTTCACGTCTACTTCTTTAAAGTGCGTTTTCGTTTTGAGTGTACCAGAATCTACATAGATGATAAGATCAAGGAATACTACCTGTGTCTTACTGCAGGTGGTGTTGAGTTTAACTCCCCATGTGGTCTTATTAATGTATTCTAAGAACTTATGCAGGTCTTCCATTTCACCTTCCCATATGAAAAAAACATCATCGATGTATCTTTTATACTTATGTATATTATTATTCCAGGGATGTTCATTCCAGATATAATTGTCCTCCCAGTTTCCCATGAACAAGTTAGCGAAACTGGGGGCAAATTTCGTCCCCATGGCTGTTCCCTTCTTTTGGAGGTAAAACTGATCTTCAAACAGAAAATAATTGTTCTTCAGAATAAAAGCAATACCTTCTATTATAAATGAGATTTGATTATCTTCCAGTTCTCCATATTTCCTTAGTGAATTACTCACAGAGTCACAGCCTTGTTTATGATCAATGATCGTATATAGCGAAGTCACATCAGTAGATACAAGGATATAGTTATCTTGCCAAGAGATGGAATCTAATTCCCTAATCATCTGTGTCGTGTCCTTAAGATGTGACTTTACCTTGGACACATATGGTTGCAAGAATGTGTCTATGTATTGTGACAAATGTAGATGTTTTTTTTTTAACATGCCTGACCTACAGGGATGCTGGACAGCCTGTCCAGATCCCCAACTACCCTCACCGGGACAACAGGAGGAGGTGGTAAGTACAAATTCCCCTCCCCAGCTAACTCCTAGCGTGGCACCAGGGTTCACAGAGGCGATGTTAACCCCTACTGACTTCCATGTTCCCTTGGCTACTGAGCCGGACTATGGTCTCAGCACCCCAGCAGAAGAGCTGGCAGCTGGGCAGAGTGCAGTCGGCCTCTGCCCTCCCTCAAGTCCCCACAGCATGTTGCCCCATCACCCCAGCAAAATACCCAGGTGCAGTAACTGTTTGTTGTGGGTGGGCTGCTCTTGTACTTTGTTGTTGTGGGGGGGGCTACTCTGGCATCCGTTTATTGTGGGTTGGTGGATCGACTAACGGAGGCACTGACCGACAGAAGGTCAGGTGCCTGGTTAGTCTTCCCCCCAAAGGGGAGATGTGTGACGAAGTGCCCTTCGCCACTTTGTCCTGGAGAGGCCTGCTTGCCGGCCTCCTCCCCTGCGACTATGGCCCTGTGTGAGCGGTGATACCCCAGATAGCTATGCCATAGAGCCTATTCATATAATGAAAGACTATGGGAAAGACTTTAGCTCCATGGCAATTGTACTGTGTGAATAGGATCTGCGCGCTATTCAGTAGTTTTGTGCGCTCAGATCCCAGCTATCTGGGGATATGTGAAATGTATGTGTGTTATGTGTAAAAGGTGACTTTCTGTATTTTAAAGTGTTTTATGTCTTTCTGTAACCATGTGGTTAATGGAGTCTGCCTCTTGCCCTGGATAATTGGATTACTTCTCCATTGTGTCTCCAGGAGAGAGGGCTCTGTAAAACCGGTCTGAGCCGGAAAGACATGCTGACAGGGGTTTTAAAAGATACTTTACTAACTTTTGAACCCCTGGTCTGATTCGTGCCATTTTTTTATATGTTGTTCCCCTGAATGGATTGATTATAAAAATGTAAGTTTTATTCATGTACTATGTAAAATCATAAAGTTATAAAAGTGCATAAAAATGTGTAAGTTTTAGCTTGGAGATAATTGAGTAGATATAGTAGGAAACTCAATTATCTCCCAAGCAGAGGGGAGGGAACCTGTGGGCTGTACTATTCTGTTATTGGTTCTTTTATACCTCCCCCTGGGTGTGGTCTGTTTGTACCTGACTGAAATAAAAAGCAGGCTGGGTGTTCCACACCTCAGACCTCTTCTGACCCTCAATACGTAGCCTCGTCTCGTTATTGGAGGGAACTGCTATATCATACTGGGGATTGCTATGATCTGCATATTCCCCTGAGCTTAATCACTTAGCTCTTTTAAGAGCTTGTTCCGGATACGCTCTCCTGGAGGAGAGGTCTTCCCCACATGGTCCTGGAGGACAGAATCCGATCCAGGGTGGAAGGAAGACGGCGAGGCTCCAGTTAAGCTACGGCGGTTGTGGAGCCTGCGGTGGTTGTGGTGTCGTCTGCAGTGCTTGGAGTCCTCTGTAAGCGCTAGGAGCATCCGCCAACGGAGGGTACTCGGTCGGAGTAGACGGAGCTCCGTTACAGCATCCTTCTAAAATGTTCATAAATAGGACATTGGCCCATGATAAGAATCTATTAAATTTTACGGCTAAAAAAACAATGTGTCACGTCTTTTACAGCACTGTAACTTCACAAAATAGTAGGGGATCGACCGATTATCGGTCTGGCAGATATTCAGAATTTTCAGTAATATCGGTATCTGCCTATAAAGATACTGATATTGCCGGGGCGGGACCTGACAGCCAAAATGGCCGGACGTGCTTTCTGAGGGCTCTTGCACCAGCAGGCTTAAAAAAAAACGACTCTCATGACTACCCAAACTATGCTAGCTACACGAGAAGCCCAAAAACTGAATCAGGACCACACGGGGAACAGAGTTACCTGTCCTGCGACAAAACACAAAGAACCTACACCAGAACAGAGCCTGGGGGAAGCGACCGATCTCCCGGCACAGAACCTCCTCACAAGCGGCGATCAAACACTGCCCTGCTGCGCGCCCCTCCCCCCCTTCTGGACCGGCGGGGGATATCCCGGTCCTCGCCGGGGGGCAACTACCCTCACAATAATGCCTGAATTAGCGACGGAGTCCAAAGTAAAACTGGGAGGGCAAGGCCCAATCAAGATGGCGGCTCGGAAGCAGCCTACAATAAAGCACCCACTTACCAAGCCTCCCAAGCACATACGGGAATTCTATGACCGACTCCGTGCCAGCATCTGGACACAGCTAAACGCCCGGAGACTGCTTTTCAAGCAACTGATGCGAGCAGCAACCCGACGCCACCTGGGACTAAATCCCCCTCGAGCCTCCATAACGGCCCCGACGGAGCCGGGGCCATAGATCAGCACGACGGGAAACAGCACAGCGTTACCTGGACACCAGCGCTAACTTCCCCAAGCACCGAAGCGAGACCCGCTGGTGCACGCGATCCACTCGCACTTCAATGACCCCAGCATCCTATGCCCAGCGTGATGTATTCCTGGTACTCGCAGAAGGGAGAAGCTTCCACCTCACTATGCTGCCCAACCTGGAGATACCGTGACGGGAGTCGGTTGAAAAACGCATAGGAGTCAGACCAGGGCTCCCCCCAAAAGCAACACACAGCGCATGAAGATGACCCGACTTGTTCCTTTTCTCAGTGACTCACCATTAAGTGTCCTGACCTTACCGACTAAGGGATCCGGCTGACTTATTATGTCTATGCAGATCTCGCAGTCTCTCTCCTGTCTTATTCTGCTGTGACTTTTATGATTTAAGCTTGGAATGCTGGCTTACCTATGTGCTTCATATCAGTGGTCTTAGCATGAGTATAACACTTTACATTAACAATAGAAAATTTTTAACTTTCACCATGTCTATATCATCTCCTCCTCCCAGGGGCGGACTGACCGGTCGGGCACTTCGGACATGGTCCGAGGGCCCGGCCAGGAGGGGGGACCGCCACCAGGGGGCCCGGACTGCACAGGTAATCCAATGCGTGCCCGGGCCCCGGTCCTTCAAAGTGCAGTGCATATAATTGCCTTCCGCAGGACCTATCCAGAGCATTTGCCCGACGGTCTGATTAAGCACTTGTGGCTTCCCGGCTACATGCATGTTGCCCCGCCCCTTCCCGGTTTGGCTCCGCCCCCTTCCCGGAGTGATTGCAGAGCAGACCGCATGGGAGGCAGTCAGGCAGACAGGCAAGCTGGGACAGAGGAGCTCGGGCCTCATGCAACCCTACACACACTGCTACACATGGGATCTCAGAAAGGTAAGAGATCTCCTTATTGTGCATGGAGAGATAGGTCACTGCCCCCTACATTTTCACACTGCCCCCTCCCCCACTGTCACTACCCCTACACTGCCACACTGCCCCCTCCCCCATTGTCACACAGCCAATCCACCACTGTCACTGCCCCTACACTGTCACACTGCCCCCTCCCCCACTGTCACTGCCCCTACATTGTCACACTGCCCCATCCCCCACTGTCACTGCCCCTACACTGTCACACTGCCCCCTCCCCACTGTCACTGCCCCTACACTGTCACACTGCCCCCTCCCCCACTGTCACTGCCCCTACATTGTCACACTGCCCCATCCCCCACTGTCACTGCCCCTACACTGTCACACTGCCCCCTCCCCCACTGTCACTGCCCCTACATTGTCACACTGCCCCATCCCCCACTGTCACTGCCCCTACACTGTCACACTGCCCCCTCCCCCACTGTCACTGCCCCTACACTGTCACACTGCCCCCTCCCCCACTGTCACTGCCCCTACATTGTCACACTGCCCCCTCCCCCACTGTCACTGCCCCTACACTGTCACACTGCCCCCTCCCCACTGTCACTGCCCCTACACTGTCACACTGCCCCCTCCCCCACTGTCACTGCCCCTACATTGTCACACTGCCCCATCCCCCACTGTCACTGCCCCTACACTGTCACACTGCCCCCTCCCCCACTGTCACTGCCCCTACATTGTCACACTGCCCCATCCCCCACTGTCACTGCCCCTACACTGTCACACTGCCCCCTCCCCACTGTCACTGCCCCTACACTGTCACACTGCCCCCTCCCCCACTGTCACTGCCCCTACATTGTCACACTGCCCCATCCCCCACTGTCACTGCCCCTACACTGTCACACTGCCCCCTCCCCACTGTCACTGCCCCTACACTGTCACACTGCCCCCTCCCCCACTGTCACTGCCCCTACATTGTCACACTGCCCCTTCCCCCACTGTCACTGCCCCTACACTGTCACACTGCCCCCTCCCCACGGTCACTGCCCCTACACTGTCACACTGCCCCCTACCCCACTGTCACTGCCCCTACACTGTCACACTGCCACCTCCACCACTGTCACACTGCTCATCCACCACTGTCACTGCCCCTACACTGTCACACTGCCCCCTCCCCCACTGTCATTGCCCCTACATTGTCACACTGCCCCCTACCCCACTGTCACTGCCCCCTACCCCACTGTCACTGCCCCTACACTGTCACACTGCCACCTCCACCACTGTCACTGCCCCTACACTGTCACACTGCCCCCTCCCCCACTGTCACACTGCCCATCCACATCTGTCACTGCCCCTACACTGTCACACTGCCCCCTCCTCCATTGTCACACTGCCCATCCACCACTGTCACTGCCCCTACACTGTCACACTGCCCCCTCCCCCACTGGCACTGGCCCTACATTGTCACACTGCCCCCTCCCCCACTGTCACTGCCCCTACACTGTCACACTGCCCCCTCCCCACGGTCACTGCCCCTACACTGTCACACTGCCCCCTCCCCCACTGTCACTGCCCCTACATTGTCACACTGCCCCCTCCCCCACTGTCACTGCCCATACACTGTCACACTGCCCCCTCCCCCACTGTCACTGCCCCTACACTGTCACACTGCCCCCTCCCCCACTGGCACTGGCCCTACATTGTCACACTGCCCCCTCCCCCACTGTCACTGCCCCTACACTGTCACACTGCCCCCTCCCCCACTGTCACTGCCCCTACATTGTCACACTGCCCCCTCCCCCACTGTCACTGCCCATACACTGTCACACTGCCCCCTCCCCCACTGTCACTGCCCCTACACTGTCACACTGCCCCTTCCCCCACTGTCACTGCCCCTACACTGTCACACTGCCCCCTCCCCCACTGTCACTGCCCCTACACTGTCACACTGCCCCCTCCCCCACTGGCACTGGCCCTACATTGTCACACTGCCCCCTCCCCCACTGTCACTGCCCCTACACTGTCACACTGCCCCCTCCCCCACTGTCACTGCCCCTACATTGTCACACTGCCCCCTCCCCCACTGTCACTGCCCCTACATTGTCACACTGCCCCCTCCCCCACTGTCACTGCCCATACACTGCCACACTGCCCCTTCCCCCACTGTCACTGCCCCTACACTGTCACACTTCCCCCTCCACCACACTGTTACTGCCACTACACTTTCACACTGCCCCTCCCCCACATTGTCACTCCCCCCCACACACAGTGGCACCTTCCTTTGGGGGCAGAAAAAGAATAGGGAGAGCCTGGGGTATAAGGAAGAGCCTGGGGCAGAGAAGGAGCAGGGAGAGCCTGGGACAGAGAAGGAGCAGGGAGAGCCTGGGACAGAGAAGGAGCAGGGAGAGCCTGGGGCAGAGAAGGAGCAGGGAGAGCCTGGGGCAGAGAAGGAGCAGGGAGAGCCTGGGACAGAGAAGGAGCAGGGAGAGCCTGGGACAGAGAAGGAGCAGGGAGAGCCTGGGACAGAAGGAGCAGGGAGCGCCTGGGACAGAGAAGGAGCAGGGAGAGCCTGGGGCAGAGAAGGAGCAGGGAGAGCCTGGGGCAGAGAAGGAGCAGGGAGAGTCTGGGACAGAGAAGGAGCAGGGAGAGCCTGGGGCAGAGAAGGAGCAGGGAGAGCCTGGGACAGAGAAGGAGCAGGGAGAGCCTGGGGCAGAGAAGGAGCAGGGAGAGCCTGGGGCAGAGAAGGAGCAGGGAGAGCCTGGGACAGAGAAGGAGCAGGGAGAGCCTGGGACAGAGAAGGAGCAGGGAGAGCCTGGGACAGAGAAAGAGCAGGGCGAGCCTGGGACAGAGAAGGAGCAGGGAGAGCCTGGGACAGAGAAGGAGCAGGGCGAGCCTGGGACAGAGAAGGAGCAGGGAGAGCCTGGGGCAGAGAAGGAGCAGGGAGAGCCTGGGGAAGAGAAGGAGCAGGGAGAGCCTGGGACAGAGAAGGAGCAGGGAGAGCCTGGGACAGAGAAGGAGCAGGGAGAGCCTGGGGCAGAGAAGGAGCAGGGAGAGCCTGGGACAGAGAAGGAGCAGGGAGAGCCTGGAACAGAGAAGGAGCAGGGAGAGCCTGGGACAGAGAAGGAGCAGGGAGAGCCTGGGACAGAGAAGGAGCAGAGAGAGCCTGGGGCAGAGAAGGAGCAGGGAGAGCCTGGGGCAGAGAAGGAGCAGGGAGAGCCTGGAACAGAGAAGGAGCAGGGAGAGCCTGGGACAGAGAAGGAGCAGGGAGAGCCTGGGACAGAGAAGGAGCAGGGAGAGCCCGGGGCAGAGAAGGAGCAGGGAGAGCCTGGGGCAGAGAAGGAGCAGGGAGAGCCTGGAACAGAGAAGGAGCAGGGAGAGCCTGGGACAGAGAAGGAGCAGGGAGAGCCTGGGACAGAGAAGGAGCAGGGAGAGCCTGGGACAGAGAAGGAGCAGGGAGAGCCTGGGGCAGAGAAGGAGCAGGGAGAGCCTGGGACAGAGAAGGAGCAGGGAGAGCCTGGGACAGAGAAGGAGCAGGGAGAGCCTGGGACAGAGAAGGAGCAGGGAGAGCCTGGGACAGAGAATGAGCAGGGAGAGCCTGGGATAGAGAAGGAGCAGGGAGAGCCTGGGACAGAGAAGGAGCAGGGAGAGCCTGGGGCAGAGAAGGAGCAGGGAGAGCATGGGACAGAGAAGGAGCAGGGAGAGCCTGGGACAGAGAAGGAGAAGGGAGAGCCTGGGACAGAGAAGGAGCAGGGAGAGCCTGGGACAGAGAAGGAGCAGGGAGAGCCTTGGACAGAGAAGGAGCAGGGAGAGCCTGGGACAGAGAAGGAGCAGGGAGAGCCTGGGACAGAGAAGGAGCAGGGAGAGCCTGGGACAGAGAAGGAGCAGGGAGAGCCTTGGACAGAGAAGGAGCAGGGAGAGCCTTGGACAGAGAAGGAGCAGGGAGATCCTGGGGCAGAGAAGGAGCAGGGAGAGCCTGGGGCAGAGAAGGAGCAGGGAGAGCCTGGGGCAGAGAAGGAGCAGGGAGAGCCTGGGGCAGAGAAGGAGCAGGGAGAGCCTGGGGCAGAGAAGGAGCAGGGAGAGCCTGGGGCAGAGAAGGAGCAGGGAGAGCCTGGGGCAGAGAAGGAGCAGGGAGAGCCTGGGGCAGAGAAGGAGCAGAGAGAGCCTGGGGCAGAGAAGGAGCAGGGAGAGCCTGGGACAGAGAAGGAGCAGGGAGAGCCTGGGACAGAGAAGGAGCAGGGAGAGCCTGGGACAGAGAAGGAGCAGGGAGAGCCTGGGACAGAGAAGGAGCAGGGAGAGCCTGGGACAGAGAAGGAGCAGGGAGAGCCTGGGACAGAGAAGGAGCAGGGAGAGCCTGGGGCAGAGACAAAGCAGGGAGAGCCTGGGGCAGAGACAAAGCAGGGAGAGCCTGGGGCAGAGACGGAGCAGGGAGAGCCTGGGGCAGAGACGGAGCAGGGAGAGCCTGCGGCAGAGAAGGAGCAGGGAGAGCCTGGGGCAGAGACGAAGCAGGGAGAGCCTGGGGCAGAGACGAAGCAGGGAGAGCCTGGGGCAGAGACGGAGCAGGGAGAGCCTGGGGCAGAGACGGAGCAGGGAGAGCCTGCGGCAGAGAAGGAGAGCCTACGGCAGAGAAAAATGTATACATTTGAAATAACAGCAACTATATTAATTACAAACATTTCACTAATCTAAGGGGTACAATTTATGGAAATTGACTGCCATGGGGTACTCAAGTGAAAAAAGGTTGGGAATCACTGAGATAGATCACTGGCTGCAGGAGGGGGAAAATCGAGTCTGCTGGGCCCCTCTATGCTGGCCCAACAAGCTGTGCCACTGGACCACCAGGGAATCCACTGTCCCCCTCCCTGGCTACAGGTAAGAGGCAGGGAGGGGGAAGTACATTTAAACATTTTTTTATAAAAATCCAACCACTAAAAAATACCCCCCAGCAGCATCTGTCACACATCCACCACACACATACATCATCAAACAGACAAAATGCATCCACTACACAACCACACACATCATCCACTACACAACCACACACATCATCCACTGCACAGCCACATACATCATCCACTACACAAATACACATCATCCATTACACAGCCTCATATATCACACAAACTGCATCCACTACACAACCACACACATCATCCACTACACATATACACATCATCCACTACACAACCACACACATCATCCACTACACAGCCACATACATCATCACACAAACTGCATCCACTACACAACCACACACGTCATCCACTACACAAATACACATCATCCACTACACAACCACATATATCATTCACCACATAAACACACAAACTGCATCCACTACACAACCACACACTCAGTGCCCCCCCTCCCTGGCTACAAGTAAGAGGCAGGGAGGGAGAAAGATTGTTGTTAAAAACAAATTATAAAATTTCAACAGCTAAAAAATACACACACACACTGCATCCACTACACAAACACACACGCAGCATTCACTACACAAACACACACATCATTCACTACACAAACACACACACCATCCACTACACAAACACACACACACACACTGCATTCACTACACAAACACACACATAATTCACTACACAAACACACACAACATCCACTACACAAACACACACACACACCATCCACTACACAAACACACACACACCATCCACTACACAAACACACACACAGCATCCACTACACAAACACACACACAGCATCCACTACACAAACACACACACATCATCCACTACACAAATATACATAATTCACTACACACTACATCCATTACACAAACACACACTCTGCATTCACTATACACACGATTCATCCACTCTACACACACTCTCTATCCGCTACACAAACATTCAATCTGAGTCCACTATAAACACTGTATCTACTTTACTCATGCACTTTGCATCCACTACACACATTCTACAGCCATACACACACAATCAAATTCAGTACACACACACACACACTTCATCCTTGTGGGTGGACTCAAGATGGGTCATGTGGGCTGACTTGGGGGTGGGCCATGTGGGCAGGCCCCCGGAGGCCAAGGATTCCGCTCACTGCCTTACAAAGCCCTAAAAACTGGTCTCGGCCACACATTTGTTGGCCATCTTTAGAGGCCAGCCCACAGGCCAGCCAATAAGCCAGTCAGCCAGCCCACTGGCCAGCCAGCCCACAGGCCACCAGCCAGCCAGGCCAGTAGCCAGCCAGCCAGCCAACCCACAGGCCAGCCAGCCCACAGGCCAGCCAGGCCAGCAGCCAGCCACAAGCCAGCAGCCAGCCACAGGCTAATAGCCAGTCCACAGGCCTACAGCAAGCCACAGGCTTACATACAGCAAGCCCACAGCCTGCCAGCCATAGCCAGCAAGCCACAGCCAGCCAGAATGCCCACAGAATGCCAGCCAGCAACAGTAATTAAGGTAAGAGGAGCCAACTTGGCCTAGGTATCAGCGAGCTATGTTGTGTTGCTATATTGTAAAAAAGGAACCAGAGTGTTGGAGAGACCCCCTCCAGGCCCCATTAGACTCCATTGTAGTCTCTAATGGGGCCTGGAGGAGATTCTTTCTAACACACTCTCTAAAGGACACTGAGATAGCCTCTGCTAGAAAGACCCCCCTCCATGGCCCATTAGCCCTCAATTGTAGTCTCTACTGGGGTCTTGAGGGGATTATTGTTATTTATTTTGCACAGTTTATTTTTTGCATTTGTTAATTATATTGCACTTGTTTAGAACTTATTGCACTTTTGTTCCTTGTGTCTAAAGATTGTGTAGGGTGTGGCTGGAGGCAGGAGAAGGGCAGGGCTTGCTGCGGAGCATGGGTGGGGCCTGTAAGGGGGCCCTTGATTTATTTTGCCCGGGGGTCCTGAGGGTTCTCAGTCCGCCCCTGCGGCTCCTCCCCACTTGCATCTGCATTGTTTAGTATTTAGACATGAATATATAGCCTGACAGGAGTGAATTGCTTACTTTCATAAGCATCAGTGTGACCATAGCTCATGTTTTGTGCATGCACCTACTACTTGTTATAACCCTTTACCCTCTATCTAAAGCTACTGTTCCATCTTAACGGAGTTACAAAACTAACGGCAATGACTAAAAGATACCACATACACATAGCCTACTTAAAACATGAACTCACTTTACATAGACACAAAGGGGAATGAGATACGGCTGTACATACCGTATATACTCGAGTATAAGCCGAGTTTTTCAGCACATTTTTGTGCTGAAAAACCCCAACTCGACTTATACTCGAGTCAATAGTCTGTATTATGGCAATTTACATTGCCATAATACAGACAGGGTCTGTGGGGGCTGCAGAGAGTTTACTTACCTCTCCTGCAGCTCCTGTCAGCTCTCTTCTCCTCCGCGCCGTCCGGTCAGCTCTTCTGTCAGCTCCCACTGTAAGTCTCGCGAGAGCCGCGGCTCTCGCGAGACTTACACTGGGAGCTGACCGAGGTGCTGAACGGACGGCGCGGAGGAGAAGAGAGCTGACAGGAGCTGCAGGAGAGGTAAGTAAACTCTCTGCAGCCCCCCACAGCCCACCCCCCCCGCCCCACTGAACTGCCAATGCTGAGAGAGCCCCCCTCCCTGCCATGTATCAAGCAGGCAGGGGGGACGCAAAAAAAAAAAATCGAAATAATAAAATATTAATAAGTAAAAAAAAAAATAATATTACAAATAAAATAAAATAATACAAAATAACAATAAAAAAATATTAAAATAATAAAAAATAATAATAAAATAAAATAAAATAATAAAAAATAATAAAATAAAATATTAAAATAATTAAAAATAATAATAAAATTGCCCACCCCCCACAAAGGCTCTGCAACACACACACACACTGCACACATACTCATACACACACTGCACACATACTCATACACACACATACTCATACACACACTGCACACATACTCATACACACACTGCACACATACTCATACACACACTGCACACATACACACACTGCACACATACACACACACTAATCACACACACACTGCACTCATACACACACGCTGCACTCATACACACACGCTGCACTCATACACACACGCTGCACTCATACACACACGCTGCACTCATACACACACGCTGCACTCATAAACACACGCTGCACTCATACACACACGCTGCACTCATACACACACGCTGCACTCATACACACACGCTGCACTCATACACACACGCTGCACTCATAAACACACGCTGCACTCATACACACACGCTGCACTCATACACACACGCTGCACTCATACACACACGCTGCACTCATACACACACGCTGCACTCATAAACACACGCTGCACTCATAAACACACGCTGCACTCATACACACACGCTGCACTCATAAACACACGCTGCACTCATACACACACGCTGCACTCATACACACACGCTGCACTCATACACACACGCTGCACTCATACACACACGCTGCACTCATAAACACACTGCATACACACACAGCATTCATATACACACTGCATTCATACACACACACACACACACTGCATTCATTATATACACACACTGTAAATAAATATTCAATTAATATAAATTTTTTAGGATCTAATTTTATTTAGAAATTTACCAGCAGCTGCTGCATTTCCCACCCTAGTCTTATACTTGAGTCAATAAGTTTTCCCAGTTTTTGGGGGTAAAATTAGGGGCCTCGGCTTATATTCGGGTCGGCTTATACTCGAGTATATACGGTAATCTAAAACAGGAACAGAAAAAGATCCTCTTTTTTGCTTTTATTTTATTTAATACGGCTAAAATTTATAGCCTCTTTATTACAATAAATTTGCATCTTTATTTTACCTACCTCGATTGAAGTCTCATTCCATTTTTTGGTCCGGTTGGAGTTCCAGCGGAGAGTGGAGACGTCCAGCCGCCCAAGTTTATCTGGGCAGGCACTTGTTCTGGCGATTTATTCACTTTGATCTTGTGAGTGCAATATTGTATCAGCGCATTATCTTTTATTTTGTTGTATTACACTATGTTTCTTTTTCTGTTCCTGTTTTAGATTATGTACAGCCGTATCTCATTCCCCTTTGTGTCTATGTAAAGTGAGATCATGTTTTAAGTAGGCTATGTGTATGTGTAGTGTTGTCGCGAACCCGAAATTTTCGGTTGACTTCAATGGGCAGGCGAATTTTAAAACCAATGAAAAAAACACAAGGAAATGCTTGGATGTTCTCCCATAAAAGAAAGGGAAGAACTGCCAAGCCGGCTGGTATAGGCAGGGGCGTATTAGCCGCGAGGCAAACAAGGCATTTGCCTTGGGCGGCATTTTCCAGGGGGCGGCAAAAAACGCCGCCCCCAAACGCCCAAGGCAAATGTCTTGTTAGCCTTGCGGCTAACAGACATGCCGGTCGGGCTGCTGGGCGATCGGGCGGGCGGCCGGCCGGCGAGGGAGCACTTCCACTGAGCTGTCTGCTCAGCTCCCTCGCCAGCCGCAGAGTGAGGCTGGGAGGCGGAGCCGGAATATGACGTCATATTCCTGCTCCCAGCCTCACTCTGAGGCGCGCGAGGGAGCTGAGCAGACAGCTCAGGGGAAGTGCTCCCTCGCCGGCCGGCCGGCCGCCCGCCCGATCGCCCAGCAGCCACTGGACCACCAGGGACGAAGAGACACCCCCCCTCCCCAGCATTCCCAAAGGGGATGGGGGGGGTTAATAAAAAAAAAAAAACGTGTTAAAAATAAATAAAAAAAAATGTGTTAAAAATAAATAAAACAAAAGTGTTAAAAAAAAATGTGTTAAAAATAAATTTAAAAAAATGTGTTAATGTGGGTGGGTGTGTGTGTGTCTGTTAGTGTGTGTGTCTGTTAGTGTGTGTCTGTGTCTGTTAGTGTGTGTGTCTGACTGTGTGTGTCTGTTAGTGTTTCTGTCTGTTAGTGTTTCTGTCTGTTAGTGTTTCTGTCTGTTAGTGTTTCTGTCTGTGTCTGTTAGTGTGTGTCTGTTAGTGTGTGTATGTTAGTGTGTGTGTATGTTAGTGAGTGTGTATGTTAGTGAGTGTGTATGTTAGTAAGTGTGTGTGTCTGCTAGTGAGTGAGTGTGTGTCTGCTAGTGAGTGAGTGTGTGTCTGCTAGTGAGTGAGTGTGTGTCTGCTAGTGAGTGAGTGTGTGTCTGCTAGTGAGTGAGTGTGTGTCTGTTAGTGAGTGTGTTTGTCTGTTACTGAGTGTGAGTGTGTCTGTTAGTGTGTGTGTGTGTTTCTGTTAGCTAGTGTATGCGTATCTGTCAGTGAATGTGTGTGTGTGTATTTAGTATGCGGGGCGGGGGGAAAGGTTGGGTGGGGGTGTCGCGGGAGGAGGGGGGGCGCGGGGGAGGGGGGGCGCCTGAGTTTTGTCCTGCCTAGGGCAGCACAAAACCAGGATACACCACTGGGTATAGGTATGTGTGCACATAGATGTTATGCCAAAAGAATCTTAGTGTGGCGAAACCAACCTCGCCACTATGAGCTGGAGAAGCCTGGTTGCTCGCCTGCTTCCTTTGGACTATGGACCAGACTTTAAAAAGCTTTATTTTACCTGCAGAAAGGCATATTCGTGCCTTTCAGCCGGGGTGTTCGGTAGATTCCAGCTACCGAACAAACTACCGTATGAGGGACCACCTAGGAGATGGGTGTGCCGTCAATTAACCGCCCAGAAGCTGCGGTTAACCGCAGCTTAATTGATGAACGCTGGGTGGCCTTTGTTCGTTTGCCGACCACGAGGTAGCGGCCATTTTAATCGTGCAAAAGACCAGCGGTGTTCGGCGAGGATTCTATGGAACTATAAACGGACACTTAATTGCACGAACACCGCTGAGCCGTCTGTCGCCTGGGTCCTAATCGTACAAGGTTAACCGAACACTGGAATTCGGTATTTCTATGGGAATTGTAGTAACCCAGATAGCTATACCATGGAGCCTATTTGTGTGATTAAAGACTTTGGCTCCATGGCGATTAAACTGTATTCGTGTAGTCTGGGTGCCATTCACCTAATAATGTGCACCCAGACCTGAGCTATCTGGGGATATGTAACATGTCTGTGTTGGGTGGAATAAAAGTGACTTTATATATTTTAAAGCATAATACTGTATTTAGATCCCCACATGTGTAATGGAGTCTTGTCTTTGTCCTGAGAGATAATTGAATTACCTCTACAATTATCTCCAGGGCAGAAGGGAGGAAACCAGGATGCATTGTGGGAATGTTTACTGCTGTGTGTCTGTAATTGGTTTATGTCTGTCCTTTGTTACAGTCTTCCATTTGGTCCCCTAGGGGAGTGTCCACCAGGTGGGAGACCTGCATAAATACTGGGCAGGTAGCCCAGAGTAAATGAGTTGCTGTTTAACCCTGAAGCTGGAGTGTGTCTCTTTCTTGGGGGGAAGGGGACTGTATGTCGACTGCCAGGAGTGTAAGCTGTCCATATTGCTTTTCCTGTTCGGCTGCTTCCAGGGTTCGTGTGTCTGCTGTTCGAGAGTTGGTGAATTTGTGCAGTTTGGGAGTTCGGGAAGTTGGTGCTTATGGTAGCTGCTGGTCTATGGAAAAGGGGATTATTGCCTAAACGCATTTTTCCCCTTTTATGCTGAAACGGTCCGTTACAATTGGTGGCAAGCGGCGGGATCGTTCCTACAACCAGAGGGACAGCTACAGACAACACCATTCCTGGATTACAAAGTGAGGGCAACGCCAGTACCCGTACAGCGCCCCTATCTACAAGGAACCAACTGCAGCAGAGCAAGCATGGCACCCAGCTACACTCAAGAGGCGTATGATAGAGAGGTCACCGCGGTGCTGGCTATATGCGGACCCAACCTCTCAGAGGATCTAATACAGCAGGTGAAGAAAGCAGTGCGAGAGTACTTGCCGCGGGAATCAGAGCGGGCCAGGGGGTTTGCAGACCTCCCTCCCCAGCGGCAATGTGTGGCCCAGGGAGCTGATGGTGTCGTCCATCCTCCCCAGCAGCCGTGTGTGTCCAAGGGAGCCGAAGGTGCAGTCCTTCCTCCCCAGCGGCAGGCTAAGTTACAGGGGGCAGAGGTTGTTGTTCCTGCCCCCCAGCAGCAAAGTGATATGCCAAGAAGGCAGTGTGAAGTGAAGGGAGAGGAGAGCAGCGTCCTCCCTCCCCAGCGGCAATGTGTGCCCCAGGGAGCTGATGGTGTCGTCCATCCTCCCCAGCAGCCGTGTGTGCCCAAGGGAGCCGAAGGTGCAGTCCTTCCTCCCCAGCGGCAGGCTGAGTTACAGGGGGCAGAGGGTGTTGTTCCTGCCCCCCAGCAGCAAAGTGATATGCCAAGAAGGCAGTGTGAAGGGAAGGGAGAGGAGAGCAGCGTCCTCCCTCCCCAGCGGCAATGTGTGCCCCAGGGAGCTGATGGTGTCGTCCATCCTCCCCAGCAGCCGTGTGTGTCCAAGGGAGCCGAAGGTGCAGTCCTTCCTCCCCAGCGGCAGGCTGAGTTACAGGGGGCAGAGGTTGTTGTTCCTGCCCCCCAGCAGCAAAGTGAGATGCCAAGAAGGCAGTGTGAAGCGAAGGGAGAGGAGAGCAGCGTCCTCCCTCCCCAGCGGCAGTGTGTGCCCCAGGGAGCTGATGGTGTCGTCCATCCTCCCCAGCGGCAGTGTGTGTCCCAGGGAGCAGAAGGTGTCGCCCTTCCTCCCCAGCGGCAGTGTGTATCCCAGGGAGCTGATGGTGTCGTCCATCCTCCCCAGCGACAGTGTGTCCTGCAGGGAGCAGAGACAGTCAGTCTCGCACCCCAGCAGCCGGACGAGAGAATGAAAGGGGAGACAGCTGGTCCCCCTTTCCACCAGCAGAGAGAGTGGCAGGGAGAGGAGCCTGCTAACCCCCCTCCCCAGCGGCAGTTTACCGTCCAGAGAGAGGAGCTTGTTACACCCTCTCTCCAGCGGCAGCCTAACCCACCAAGGGGAGATGTTAAGCCCCACATCTGTGCAGATGGGACCGTAGTCTCTGCACTTACAGCCCCAGGGGTAGGGACGGTCGGTCCTGTCCCCCAGCCACAGAGCAATATATCTAAAGGGGAGACAGTCGGTCTCCAGCAGCCAGGCTCCCACCAGACTACTCCCGTGGTAGTGCTGGCAACAGGACAGAGTACCGCTGGTCTCTGCCCCCTCAGCAACCCACCAAGGCAGCCTATCAGTCTCTCACCCAGCCGTGGGGAGGCACCTGAACTTGGACAAAATTCTCTCTCACCCAGATGTGGTAACTGTTTATTATGGGTGGGCTGCTCTACTACTTCTGTTCTGTGGGTGGGTTGCTGGACTAACCAGGGCACTGACCGGCAGGAGGTCAGGTACCCTGTTAGTCTAGTTGGTAAAGGGGAGAAGTGTGGCGAAACCAACCTCGCCACTATGAGCTGGAGAAGCCTGGTTGCTCGCCTGCTTCCTTTGGACTATGGACCAGACTTTAAAAAGCTTTATTTTACCTGCAGAAAGGCATATTCGTGCCTTTCAGCCGGGGTGTTCGGTAGATTCCAGCTACCGAACAAACTACCGTATGAGGGACCACCTAGGAGATGGGTGTGCCGTCAATTAACCGCCCAGAAGCTGCGGTTAACCGCAGCTTAATTGATGAACGCTGGGTGGCCTTTGTTCGTTTGCCGACCACGAGGTAGCGGCCATTTTAATCGTGCAAAAGACCAGCGGTGTTCGGCGAGGATTCTATGGAACTATAAACGGACACTTAATTGCACGAACACCGCTGAGCCGTCTGTCGCCTGGGTCCTAATCGTACAAGGTTAACCGAACACTGGAATTCGGTATTTCTATGGGAATTGTAGTAACCCAGATAGCTATACCATGGAGCCTATTTGTGTGATTAAAGACTTTGGCTCCATGGCGATTAAACTGTATTCGTGTAGTCTGGGTGCCATTCACCTAATAATGTGCACCCAGACCTGAGCTATCTGGGGATATGTAACATGTCTGTGTTGGGTGGAATAAAAGTGACTTTATATATTTTAAAGCATAATACTGTATTTAGATCCCCACATGTGTAATGGAGTCTTGTCTTTGTCCTGAGAGATAATTGAATTACCTCTACAATTATCTCCAGGGCAGAAGGGAGGAAACCAGGATGCATTGTGGGAATGTTTACTGCTGTGTGTCTGTAATTGGTTTATGTCTGTCCTTTGTTACAGTCTTCCATTTGGTCCCCTAGGGGAGTGTCCACCAGGTGGGAGACCTGCATAAATACTGGGCAGGTAGCCCAGAGTAAATGAGTTGCTGTTTAACCCTGAAGCTGGAGTGTGTCTCTTTCTTGGGGGGAAGGGGACTGTATGTCGACTGCCAGGAGTGTAAGCTGTCCATATTGCTTTTCCTGTTCGGCTGCTTCCAGGGTTCGTGTGTCTGCTGTTCGAGAGTTGGTGAATTTGTGCAGTTTGGGAGTTCGGGAAGTTGGTGCTTATGGTAGCTGCTGGTCTATGGAAAAGGGGATTATTGCCTAAACGCATTTTTCCCCTTTTATGCTGAAACGGTCCGTTACACTTAGAATCTGGAGTCCAGTGGGTAGATGGGTATCAGAGAGATGTTACGTATGATAACTATAGTGCGTAAACCAACAGGGACTCTTTCTGGCCACAAAAGTGATGGAAAAGTTGTTTCAAGGGGACTAACACCTGGACTGTGGCATGCCGGAGGGGGATCCATGGCAAAACTCCCATGGAAAATTGCACAGTTGATGCAGAGTCTGCTTTTAATCCATAAAGGGCAGAAATCACCTAACATTGACACCTGTCCTCAAAGCCCTGCCCTGATACACACTGACACAGAGCAGAATAGAGACTGTTCCCTGTCCACAGAGACCATGATACACACTGACACAGAGCAGAATAGAGACTGTTCCCCGTCCTCAGAGACCATGATGCACACTGACACAGAGCAGAATAGAGACTGTTACCCTTACATAGGGTCACTTGGCAGATATGGCGGGGTCGTGGGAGGGGGAGGATGACTTTCACCTCTTCCCCTGTTACATTCCCGTTGTGCTGTGACATCACCCTTATACGCTGTGTAAAGCATACTATTTAATTTGATCAGCATGGCCACTTGAGTTTTTATAGTTTTCACGCTGCTTGTAGTTTATATATGGTTCACAAAAATCAAACAAACGATAAAGTAAACATGTAAGGATTCAGAATATTCTTTCAAACCCTTACACATTGTGTGTACGTATTTTTTGTCTTAAGTTTGTGGCTTTAAAGAGGTTTACGTTGTTTCTATGATGTGCATAACATGTTCTTGTAAATGTTTGTTAAATTTTTCCTGGAATTGTAATTTTTGAATCTGAATAAAGATAGTCAAATCCCTGATACACACTGACACAGAGCAGAATAGGGACTGTTCCCCCTACATAGGGTCACTTGGCAGATATGGATTGACACCTATCCTAATGATCCCTGATACACACTGACACAGAGCAGAATAGAGACTGTTCCCCCTACATAGGGTCACTTGGCAGATATGGATTGACACCTGTCCTCAAAACCCCTGATACACACTGACACAGAGCAGAATAGGGACTGTTCCCCCTACATAGGGTCACTTGGCAGATATGGATTGACACCTGTCCTCAAAACCCCTGATACACACTGACACAGAGCAGAATAGGGTCTGTTCCTCCTACATAGGGTCACTTGGCAGATATGGATTGACACCTGTCCTCAAAACCCCTGATACACACTGACACAGAGCAGAATAGGGACTGTTCCCTCTACATAGGGTCACTTGGCAGATATGGATTGACACCTGTCCTCAAAACCCCTGATACACACTGACACAGAGCAGAATAGGGACTGTTCCTCCTACATAGGGTCACTTGGCAGATATGGATTGACACCTGTCCTCAAAACCCCTGATACACACTGACACAGAGCAGAATAGGGACTGTTCCTCCTACATAGGGTCACTTGGCAGATATGGATTGACACCTGTCCTCAAAACCCCTGATACACACTGACACAGAGCAGAATAGGGACTGTTCCCCCTACATAGGGTCACTTGGCAGATATGGATTGACACCTGTCCTCAAAACCCCTGATACACACTGACACAGAGCAGAATAGAGACTGTTCCCTGTCCACAGAGTCCATGATACACACTGACACAGAGCAGAATAGAGACTGTTCCCTGTCCACAGAGACCATGATACACACTGACACAGAGCAGAATAGAGACTGTTCCCCGTCCACAGAGACCATGATACACACTGACACAGAGCAGAATAGGGACTGTTACCCCTACATAGGGTCACTTGGCAGGTATGGATTGACACCTGTCCTCAAAGCCCATGATACACACTGGGGGGAGCTACTGTCCTCCCCAACCCCTGCGCGGTGGGTGGGGGCCATAAATCACAATGGGGGGACCTACTGTCCTCCCCCCCTCGGCCCCCACCCCTGCGCGGTGGGTGGGGGCCATAAATCACAATGGGGGGCCTACTTTCCTCCCCCCCGGCCCCCATCCCTGCGCGGTGGGTGGGGGGCATAAATCACAATGGGACGGACCTACTGATAGGAGTGGAGTATTGTTCATATCAGTTTAATACCTTCCGCGTCTCCTATCAGTGGACGTGTAAATGGCAGAGATTTTTAATTGTTGAATCACCTCCCCTTTTTAGGCCAAGGTGGGAAGATGCTTAGACCACTGGTATATTGGTGCCATCTTGGAGGATTTTTTTTTGGTTTGGTTTTTGAAGCCACAGTGCTGCACCAGTGGGTCTAAAAATTAGGCATGTACACATGCCTGAAAAATTTGGTATTGTTGCAGCCGCTGCTGTAGCAGCGGGCAGAAAAATTGATGTTTGTTTCACAGGCAGAAAGTGCCCTAAAACATGGCGGCTTGAACCGTAGTTGGTGGCGGATAAGTCACGCAAGTCAAACGTCATTCAGAGCTAAAATACAGCAGCGTGTGGACCATTTTTAGCCCAAGGCAGCTCATCTCATCAGGCCTTTTTTAATCGAATGTATCGCCCAGTGTCAGTCCCTTCGGGATCCATCCCTCATTCATCTTAATAAAGGTGAGGTAATCTAGACTTTTTTGACCTAGGCGACTTCTCTTCTCAGTGACAATACCTCCTGCTGCACTGAAGGTCCTTTCTGACAGGACACTTGAAGCGGGGCAGGCCAGAAGTTCTATCGCAAATTGGGATAGCTCAGGCCACAGGTCAAGCCTGCACACCCAGTAGTCAAGGGGTTCATCGCTCCTCAGAGTGTCGATATCTGCAGTTAAGGCGAGGTAGTCTGCTACCTGTCGGTCGAGTCGCTCTCTGAGGGTGGATCCCGAAGGGCTGTGGCGATGCATAGGACTTAAAAAGGTCCGCATGTCCTCCATCAACAACACGTCTTTAAAGCGTCCTGTCCTTGCCGGCGTGGTCGTGGGAGGAGGAGGAGGATGACTTCCACCTCTCCCCCTGTTAGATTCCCGTTGTGCTGTGACATCACCCTTATACGCTGTGTAAAGCATACTTTTTAATTTATTTTGCAAATGCTGCATCCTTGACGACTTGTTGTAATTCGGTAACATTTCCGCCACTTTCTGCTTATACCGGGGGTCTAGTAGCGTGGACACCCAGTACAGGTCGTTCTCCTTCAGCCTTTTTATACAAGGGTCCCTCAACAGGCAGGACAGCATGAAAGACCCCATTTGCACAAGGTTGGATGCCGAGCTACTCATTTCCCGTTCCTCCTCCTCACTGATGTCATTGAAGGTATGTTCTTGCCCCCAGCCACGTACAACACCACGGGTACCAGATAGGTGACAACGAGCACCCTGGGATGCCTGTTGTGTTTGGTCTTGCTCCTCCTCCTCTTCCTCCTCAAAGCTACAATCCTCCTCTGACTCCTCTTCCTCACAATCCTCTTCCAGCGTTGCCACAGGTCCAGCAAGCGATGCTGATAAGGCTGTTTCTGGTGGTGATGGTGACCACAACTCTTCCTCTTCCTCTTCACGCTCATCTACAGCCTGATCCAGCACTCTTCGCAGGGCACTCTCCAGGAAGAAAACAAATGGTATGATGTCGCTGATGGTGCCTTCGTTGCGACTGACTAGGTTTGTCACCTCCTCAAAAGGACGCATGAGCCTACAGGCATTGCGCATGAGCGTCCAGTAACGTGGCAAAAAAATTCCCAGCTCCCCAGAGGCTGTCCTAGCACCCCGGTCATACAAATATTCATTAACAGCTTTTTCTTGTTGGAGCAGGCGGTCGAACATTAGGAGTGTTGAATTCCAACGTGTAGGGCTGTCGCAAATCAAGCGCCTCACTGGCATGTTGTTTCGCCGCTGGATATCGGCAAAGTGAGCCATGGCCGTGTAGGAACGCCTGAAATGGCCACACACCTTCCTGGCCTGCTTCAGGACGTCCTGTAAGCCTGTGTACTTATGCACAAAGCGTTGTACGATCAGATTACACACATGTGCCATGCACGGCACATGTGTCAACTTGCCCAACTTCAATGCCGCCATCAAATTTTTTCCGTTGTCACACACCACTTTGCCGATATCCATTTGCTGCGGAGTCAGGCACTTTTCCACCTGTGCGTTCAGGGCGGACAGGAGTGCTTGTCCGGTGTGACTCTTTGCTTTCAAGCAAGTCAAACCCAAGACGGCGTGACACTGCCGTATCCGGGATGTGGAATAGTACCTGGGGAGCTGGGGGGGTGCCGTTGATGTGGAGCAAGACGCAGCAGCACAAGAGGACTCAGCCAAGGAGGTTATGGAAGAGGATGGAGTAGAGGAGGTGGCAGCAGGACTGCCTGCAATTCGTGGCGGTGTCACCAACTCCTCTGCAATGCCACGCATTCCTTGCTTGTCAGACGTCAGCAGGTTTACCCAATGCGCAGTGTAGGTGATATACCTGCCCTGAACATGCTTTGCAGACCAGGTATCAGTGGTCAGATGGACCCTTGCCCCAACACTGTGTGCCAGACATGCCATGACTTCCTTTTGCACAATCGAGTACAAGTTGGGGATTGCCTTTTGTGAAAAGAAATTCCGTCCGGGTACCTTCCACTGCGGTGTCCCAATAGCTACAAATTTTTTGAACGCCTCAGACTCAACCAGATTGTATGGTAAAAGCTGGCGGGCTAATAGTTCGGACAAGCCAGCTGTCAGACGCTGGGCAAGGGGGTGACTTGGTGACATTGGCTTCTTACGCTCAAACATGTCCTTGACAGACACATGACTGTGGGCAGATGAGCGGGAACTGCTCAAGGCGGGAGACGGAGTGGCGGATGGTTGAGAGGGGGCAAGAAGGACAGCAGTGGTTGACGTGGCTGAAGATGCTAGACCAGGAGGAGGATGGCGACTTAGAGTAGGCGTGCTGCTTGTACTCATGTGTTGATCCCATAGGCGTTTGTGATGTGAGATCATGTGCCTACGCAAAGCAGTTGTACCTAGGTGGGTGTTGGACCTCCCACGACTCAGTTTCCTTTGGCACAGGTTGCAAATGGCATCGCTGTTGTCCGAGGCAGACACACAAAAAAAATGCCACACTGCTGAGCTCTGCAATGACGGCATTCTGGTGGTGGACACAGCATGCGTTGATTGGCGTGCTGTCGGGCTGACCCCGGGTGCCAATGCATGCTGTCTGACTGTGCCACTAGCTCCTTGCGACGACCCCCCCCTGCTTCCAACTCGTCTCCTCCTCCTCTCTGTCTCCCCATCTGAACTTTCGCCCTGTTCTTCTTCTTGCCGAGCGGGCACCCACGTGACATCCATGGACGCATCGTCATCATCAACCGCTTCGCTTGTATCTGACAACTCAGAAAAGGAAGCAGCAGCGGGTACAACATCATCATCATCACACCGTACCTCCATGTGTTTAATGCTGCCTGCCTGAGACATATCCCTGTTATCTACATCCTCTAGCAATAATGGTTGCGCATCACTCATTTCTTCAAACGGGTGTGTGAATAACTCCTCTGACATAGCAAGTAAAGCGGCTGTGGTGCTAGTTTTGGTGGTGGCGGCAGGCGGGTGAGTGGTATCTTGAGAGGTGCCTGAAGCTAAGCTGGAGGAGGATGGTGCGTCAAGGTTCCGAGCGGAGGCTGTACAAGATTGGGTGTCCTGTGTTAGCCAGTCAACTATGTCCTCAGAACTTTTCAAGTTCAGGGTATGTGGCTTCTGAAAACTGGGCATTATTCTAGGGTAAAAGGGAATCACAGCACCACGACCACGACGGCCCCTGCGGGGTGGCCTGCCTCTGCCTGCCATTTTTTGGGGGATTAGTGGTACTATGCGTGCAAGCTACTGTGAGACCAGATATGATTGGCAATGTGAACTGTAACAGTTCTGCAGAGCACACACTGTAGGCCTGACACACCCGCTTGAAGACAAGTAACTGCTATTCAATCTATAACAGTGAAAAACACATTTTCTTTGTAAAAGCACACTATAGAGACACCAGATATGATTGGCAATGTGCACTGGAACAGTTCTGCAGAGCACACGCTGAAGGAAGGACTGACAGAGCCGCTTGAAGGACACTGACTGGCTGCTATTAGCTTACACTAGAAACCTTTTTTCTTTGTAAAAGCACGCTATAGAGACACCAGATATGATTGGCAATGTGCACTTGAACAGTTCTGCAGAGCACACACTGTAGGCCTGACACACCCGCTTGAAGACAAGTAACTGCTATTCAATCTATAACAGTGAAAAATAAATTTTGGTTTTAAAAGCACGCTATAGAGACACCAGATATGATTGGCAATGTGCACTGGAACAGTTCTGCAGAGCACACGCTGAAGGAAGGACTGACAGACCCGCTTGAAGGACACTGACTGGCTGCTAGCTTACACTAGAAACCTTTTTTCTTTGTAAAAGCACGCTATAGAGACACCAGATATGATTGGCAATGTGCACTTGAACAGTTCTGCAGAGCACACACTGTAGGCCTGACACACCCGCTTGAAGACAAGTAACTGCTATTCAATCTATAACAGTGAAAAACACATTTTCTTTGTAAAAGCACACTATAGAGACACCAGATATGATTGGCAATGTGCACTGGAACAGTTCTGCAGAGCATATAAAGAAGGGTGGCCGGATAGTGGGTCCCAAAGGACAGAACAGGGGATAACCCTACGTAATTGGGAGGAAAGCAAGAAGAGAAGAAGTCTGTCCTATATTTTATGGAGATATACCCCATATGTCAAAAGAAAACAGTTAAAAAGTTATATCTTTATTAGGTAACATAAACTGATTTATGTACACGGGGGGAGGGGGGGAGGAAAAAGGAGACAATGAGGTGCACAGCACCTTAATCAAACAATTCAAGTAACAATAAAGTAGCACTACCTAACCCTAAGGTGGTGTACAGTGAGATGCTCAGTACTATCCAGCGCTAGTGCTGGTTCACAATGGTAACCGTGGTCACCTGTCGGAACAAAAAATAATAAAATAAAATAAATAGTGATAAATCAATGGTCGTGATTTAAATGAAAACACACCCGGTCTTAGGTAACCTGACCTGTCAAAGTTAGCAATAGGTACCGCAAACTCGTGCAACCCACTGTCAGCTGAAGGCTGAAATGTCAAGGGTTTTGCTCGTAGGATCAGTGTATGTGTCAATTACTGTCCAAAGGGTGCTAACAAATTCTCGTGTACAGGTTGGTGATACTCGTCGAGGGATATATGCCCCTAATGAGAGCCCACCGTGGCCAGAGTGCTACACGGCTTAGTCAATATCGATTATAGCAGAGCGGGGTTAGGGAGTACTGTAATTACCTCAGGGCTAAGGTGTACGTGTCCGGGGGTGTTGCTGATAGGATCAATGAAATGAACACTATTCAGATATGCAACCAGATCCCAGTACACAAATTAGCAAATTAGCAAATACTGACTCCCGATACAATATGGCAAGTTAGGGAGTACTGTAATTATCTCAGGGCTAAAGTGTATATGTCCGGAGGAGTTGCTGATAGGATCAATGTAATGAACACTATTAGAATATGCAACCAGAACCCAGTATACAAATTAGCGGTGCTCGTGGAGAGAGATATCCCCTTAGTAAGAGCCTTAGGTTGAGAGAATGTAGCAGAACTCGCCTGCCAATACCAAATGCTGCAGAAAGTAACGGGGTTCGTCAATGGCCGGCCAACTATTTTGTGCACGTCTAAAGTGACGAGACAGGTGTAAGATTGGCCGGGTTCCCTCCTTCTAGGGGGAAAAAATACAGCAATATGTGGGGAGTACAGTACAGTGTGCTGTAACCCCTACTCTGTGCCTGTAAGGATGTTGAGGATTAAGTGTCCCGGCTGGTATAGATATGCCAAGTAGAGAGTAAGGAGGAATGGTGCCTTTATGGGTACCGGTTATAGGAAAGAGAGAGGTAAGAAGAATAGCGGAGAGGGTACAGTGCTGAGTGCACAGGTAACCCGTCTGGGTAGTCAATACACTGAGTTCAATAAATAACTTTCAAACAGTCGCCGAAGGGGCATCAGTGTAGGTGCTAGGTAATGGAAAGCCCAGCTGTATGGTCCAGTGGGGCGGGTGAAGGTCTCACCCGGGGTAAAGCCTAGGTCGGTTTGAGTGTCGACAGAGTGGATATGATCTCCCGGTTGTCTTAGCCCGACGCGCGTTTCGCCTGAGTGTCACAGGCTCGTCAGGGGGAAAAGACTCCCCAGATTGAGGAGTCTTAAATAGCCCTCTCCGAGACCTCATTGGTTGCGCGAGGCCTAAGGGGGAGGGGTTAGGGGACGGTGGCCGGGAAGGCTCAAAGTAGATTGCCGGTGCTCATTCAGAAATTCCGGAATGAGGTATAAACATATTAATGTGAAATCAGGAAAAGAAAAGAAAGGAAAGAGATTGAGAATGGGTGCAAGTGTCTGCCCAAATATATAAAAGTTATTCCGGTTGTGGAAAGAAACAGATTCCAGTGTCAAGGTAAGATATTAGTAGGGATAATACTTGTGACAACAATGACAGTAACATGAGATGGTCACCTGTCAGAATGTTACCCGTTGGGCAGTTGGAGTGACAGAGAGTCATTAAGTTGGGGTGAAACTATAACTCAAGGGGGGTTAGTCCATTGATTTAGACGGAGGCTCATGTCAGGGTACCCTACTGGGAGAATGAATGGGAAAAGTACAGATTGGTGCATATAGTACCAGGAGTCTCAGAAGATAGGAGACGTTCAGTGCTATATTGGCACCCGTAATATGCACAGGATTCCAGGTGCGGGGGTCCTGGCAATGAGGAAGGTCCTCTCAGGGAGATTGTCAGGTGTCTGATGGTTAACTCGGATGGTGCCTCAATGGATGAAAGGGGTATAATTAAATTCCTCGTTCAAGCCCAGTGGGGATAGGGTCTTGAACGAGAAGATCCATTGGGACTCTTTGCGTAACAGCACCTTGTTAAAATCACCCTTTCTCGGATTTGGAAATAGTTTCTCGATGGCTTGGAAGGTTAGATTCTCAGGATTGCCTCCATGGAATTTCTGGATATGCCGTGCTACCGGGGTGGGTGTAATCATATTCTTAACTGACGTTACATGTTGGAGAATTCTACGTTTAAATTGTTGGAAAGTTTTTCCTATGTACTGCGTCCCGCAGCTACAGGTGATCAGGTAAATAATTCTTGTAGTGCTGCAGTTCACCAGTGCATTGGTTTCAACGGAGATGTGGGTTTGTGTAGATGTAACGTGTTTAGATGGTCGAATGTAGCGGCAGGCTTTACAGTGTCCACACCTGTATGTCCCTTTTGTGCCTGTTAGCCAATTGGTGGCAAGTGGGGTGGTTGCCAAATGACTACGGACCAATTGGTCTTGGAGATTCCTAGGCCTCCGAGCTGTCAGTGGCGGGTAGTCCGGTAGTACCTTGGAGAGTACTGGATTATGTAGGAGAATCGGCCAATTGTTCTTTAGAATCTTTGACATGGGTGACCAACCTTGGTCAAATGTAGCTATGCAGCGAGGGGCCATTTGTTCTTGTGATGGTCTGTGAGATGTCAATGTAGATTTCCTGTCCAATAGGCACACACGGTGGAAAGCGTTTTTCAGCACTCTGTTAGGGTATCCAAGTTGCCTGAATCGTAATCTTAGCGTTTGGCATTCGTCAAGGAATCTCTGGTCCACCGAGCAGTTCCGTCTCGCGCGTAGGTACTGACCATACGGGATGGAGGCTTTTAATTTGAATGGATGGTGGCTGTCCCAGTGGAGTAAGCTATTCGTTGAGGTGGATTTTCTGAATAGCTCCGTTTGTATTGTGCCATCCAATGTTAGCAGGATTTTGAGATCTAGGAAGACAAGTTCATGTTCGTCAATGACATATGTTAGTTTCAAGTTAATGTCATTGTCATTAAGTCGCTTGACGAACTCCTGGAACAGGGGGACGGATCCTGACCACATTAGTAGCATATCGTCAATGTACCTATGCCAACTGATGATATACTCATGGAAGTGACAGAACTGTGGTGTCATGACAACACACTGTTCCCACCACCCCAAAAATAGGTTGGCATAGGTAGGTGCACAGGCCGTCCCCATCGCAGTTCCTGAGACCTGTAAAAAGAATTGCCCATTAAACATGAAATAATTATGAGTTAGGACGAATTCAAGGATGTTAATGATAAAGTCGATCTGCCGGTCAGTGTATGCCGTGTTCTCCAAGAAGTGCCTGCAGGCCCTTAGGCCTTTGTCGTGAGGAATATTAGTGTATAGTGCCACCACGTCTAGGCTTGCTAACTGTGTATAAGGTGGGTCTGTTAGATCCTGAAGTTTCAACAGAGTGGATTTAGTGTCCTGTAGGTAAGATGGTAGGGTTACCACTAGGGGATGGAGGATCTTCTCAATGAACCTGCTGGGTGATTCAGTCAAGCAATTGTTGCCGGAGACAATTGGTCTGCCTGGAGGAGGGCGGATGCCCTTGTGGATCTTTGGCAAACAATAAAACGTTGCGATGGTTGGGTTTCTGTGTGGTAAAAGGAAACGGAACTCATCTTTATTAATTATTTGGTCATCCAAAGCGTCATTCAGGAGTTTATCCAGCTCGTTTGTAAAAATCTTAGTGGGGTCAGAGGGTAGGGCCCTGTAGTGAAGTGAGTCATCAAGGTGTGCCATACACATCCCAACGTATTCTGGTCTGTTCATGAGGACTATATTGCCCCCTTTATCTGCGGGTTTGATGACCACCGTAGTAAGTTGTTTGAGGTCTTTTAATGCTTTACGTTCCATAAAGTTCAGGTTATAGAAAGCTGGAGCTTGGTATGGTGTGGCCTCTAATTCCTTTAATGACATTTGGATGAACAGATCCACGTGGGGTGTATCCCCGAAATTTGGGGTGAAGTAGCTTGAGGGTTTGAAGTCCGTCAGAGGTCTTGAAAGGTCATTCTCAGCCAGGAGAGAGTCTAAGGTTTTTGAGAGTTCGAAGTCCTCCAGGGTAAGGCCCATTTCATTGGCCAGCAGTTGGTCCTTTTTCGCATGGAGAATATTAAGAGCTAATTTGCGGCCAAATAAATTGACATCCTTTGACCAGTTAAATTTATCACAGCTGGGGGTGGGTACAAAAGAGAGACCTCTATTGAGTAGCGTGAGGTGGTGTTGTTCAAGGTGGAAGTCAGATAGGTTAATTACTTTATTGGACACTACTGTCTTTGAGACCGATTCTGGTTCTTGTATCCCCATCGATCCCTGTCTCTCAGTCGGCCCCGTTGTTGGCGGTACTGATCCTGGTCTAAAAAAGGATTGAGTGAGGAGTTCGTAGCTGTCTGAGGGTTGCTGGTATCCGTGGGTATGGGGATATCCAGGAAAGAAACTAACTTGTCTGTAGCCTTAAGGATGCTTTTATTGGTAGGGTTCTTGTGGGTACTTGTATCTCTGGGACGGTCCGTATTCCGATTGAACGGGGATTTCCATCTCTGTTGAGGTTGCTGGTCCTGGTCGGACCAGTCAGTTTCGCCTGAGGAGGAGCCGCGTTGATTATATTGGCGTCTTTGGTACTTCGTGGACTGTCTAAATATTCTGCCGTTCTTGAAGTCCTTGAAATCTCTCTGGAATGTATTGTGTTTTTTCACTTTCAGGTGATGTCGAAAATTATTGATATTCTGCTGTAACTTATTCTCCATCTGGGTGTATAGATTGTCAGTTTTGTAGTTTTTGATTACTACAATGTCGTTTTTAAGTTTGGAATTGATTGTTTCAAAATTCATGGATTCAAGTCTGACCAGAAAGTCCATTAATCTGGAGGAACAGTCAAGTAAAATGGAATTCCATTCACTCAACTGTTCCTCCGTCTGGACCTTGTCTGGTAGTAAAATCTCAGGGCGAAGACCTCTGGGAACCAGTTTCTGTTCCAGATATTGTTTTAGACTGGTAATTTCCCAGAGGCTTCTAATCTGATCCTGATATGTTTTTTGGATACTGAAAAATGCAGTATTAATGTTATCGCTAGTGACCTCATTGGATGTTAATGGGTTAGTTGAGAAGACATTAGTGATCTCGTCATGACCTAGGTTATGGTCACCTAATTGGTCCAAGAGGTCAGTCATTCAGGAGTGTATGGCAACACCGTAGTGTCAGTAGATGTTGGTAAACTGTTGAGGAATCGGAATGGTATCCGGAGGATAGATTGCGGCCGAGTGGTATTAAAACCTTGAGATAATATACATATAAAGAAGGGTGGCCGGATAGTGGGTCCCAAAGGACAGAACAGGGGGTAACCCTACGTAATTGGGAGGAAAGCAAGAAGAGAACGAAGTCTGTCATATATTTTATGGAGATATACCCCATATGTCAAAAGAAAACAGTTAAAAAGTTATATCTTTATTAGGTAACATAAACTGATTTATGTACACAGGGGGGGGGGGGTAGGAAAAAGGAGACAATCAAACAATTCAAGTAACAATAAAGTAGCACTACCTAACCCTAAGGTGGTGTACAGTGAGATGCTCAGTACTATCCAGCGCTAGTGCTGGTTCACAATGGTAACCGTGGTCACCTGTCGGAACAAAAAATAATAAAATAAAATAAATAGTGATAAATCAATGGTCGTGATTTAAATGAAAACACACCCGGTCTTAGGTAACCTGACCTGTCAAAGTTAGCAATAGGTACCGCAAACTCGTGCAACCCACTGTCAGCTGAAGGCTGAAATGTCAAGGGTTTTGCTCGTAGGATCAGTGTATGTGTCAATTACTGTCCAAAGGGTGCTAACAAATTCTCGTGTACAGGTTGGTGATACTCATCGAGGGATATATGCCCCTAATGAGAGCCCACCGTGGCCAGAGTGCTACACGGCTTAGTCAATATCGATTATAGCAGAGCGGGGTTAGGGAGTACTGTAATTACCTCAGGGCTAAGGTGTACGTGTCCGGGGGTGTTGCTGATAGGATCAATGAAATGAACACTATTCAGATATGCAACCAGTTCTGCAGAGCACACGCTGAAGGAAGGACTGACAGAGCCGCTTGAAGGACACTGACTGGCTGCTATTAGCTTACACTAGAAACCTTTTTTCTTTGTAAAAGCACACTATAGAGACACCAGATATGATTGGCAATGTGCACTTGAACAGTTCTGCAGAGCACACACTGTAGGCCTGACACACCCGCTTGAAGACAAGTAACTGCTATTCAATCTATAACAGTGAAAAAAAAATGTTGTTTTTAAAAGCACGCTATAGAGACACCAGATATGATTGGCAATGTGCACTGGAACAGTTCTGGAGAGCACACGCTGAAGGAAGGACTGACAGAGCCGCTTGAAGGACACTGACTGGCTGCTATTAGCTTACACTAGAAACCTTTTTTCTTTGTAAAAGCACGCTATAGAGACACCAGATATGATTGGCAACTGTCAGAGCACGCTGGCACAGGTCTGCAGAGCACACGCTGAAGGAAGGACTGACAGAGCCGCTTGAAGGACACTGACTGGCTGCTATTAGCTTACACTAGAAACCTTTTTTCTTTGTAAAAGCACGCTATAGAGACACCAGATATGATTGGCAACTGTCAAAGCACGCTGGCACAGGTCTGCAGAGCACACGCTGAAGGAAGGCCTGACAGAGCCGCTTGAAGGACACTGACTGGCTGCTATTAGCTTACACTGGAAACCTTTTTTCTTTGTAAAAGCACGCTAAAGAGACACCAGATATGATTAGCAACTGTCAAAGCACGCTGGCACAGGTCTGCAGAGCACACGCTGAAGTAGGCCTGACACCCAGACGCTTGCAGACAACTAACTGCTCTTCTATTACAGTGAAAAAAAAATATTTCTTTTAAATGTAAAGCTTAACCTATTGTTAAAACAGATATGAGTGGTGGCACTGACTGTGCAAATGGGCAAGGCATCCAACCTGACACAGAAGCTGGCAGGCAGGCAACTGCTCTTCTATTACAGTGGGAAAAAAATATTTCTTTTAAATGTAAAGCTTAACCTATTGTTAAAACAGATATGAGTGGTGGCACTGACTGTGCAAATGGGCAAGGCACCCAACCTGACACAGAAGCTGGCAGGCAGGCAACTGCTCTTCTACAGTGAAAAAAAATATTTATTTTAAATGTAAAGCTTAACCTATTGTTAAAACCGATATGAGTGGTGGCACTGACTGTGCAAATGGGCAAGGCATCCAACCTGACACAGAAGCTGGCAGGCAGGCAACTGCTCTTCTATTACAGTGAAAAAAAATTATTTCTTTTAAATGTAAAGCTTAACCTATTGTTAAAACAGATATGAGTGGTGGCACTGACTGTGCAAATGGGCAAGGCATCCAACCTGACACAGAAGCTGGCAGGCAGGCAACTGCTCTTCTATTACAGTGAAAAACAATTATTTCTTTTAAATGTAAAGCTTAACCTATTGTTAAAACAGATATGAGTGGTGGCACTGACTGTGCAAATGGGCAAGGCATCCAACCTGACACAGAAGCTGGCAGGCAGGCAACTGCTCTTCTACAGTGAAAAAAAATTATTTCTTTTAAATGTAAAGCTTAACCTATTGTTAAAACAGATATGAGTGGTGGCACTGACTGTGCAAATGGGCAAGGCATCCAACCTGACACAGAAGCTGGCAGGCAGGCAACTGCTCTTCTATTACAGTGAAAAAAAAATATTTCTTTTAAATGTAAAGCTTAACCTATTGTTAAAACAGATATGAGTGGTGGCACTGACTGTGCAAATGGGCAAGGCATCCAACCTGACACAGAAGCTGGCAGGCAGGCAACTGCTCTTCTATTACAGTGAAAAAAAAATTATTTATTTTAAATGTAAAGCTTAACCTATTGTAAAAACAGATATGAGTGGTGGCACTGGGCAAGTAGGCACAGTATCCAATGTGAACCTCACACAGAAGCTGGCAGGCAGGCACCTGCTCTTCTATTACAGTGAAAAAAAATTATTTCTTTTAAATGTAAAGCTTAACCTATTGTAAAAACAGATATGAGTGGTGGCACTGGGCAAGTAGGCACAGTATCCAATGTGAACCTCACACAGGAGCTGGCAGGCAGGCACCTGCAATTACATTACACAGGGAAAAAAAAAAAAAAAAAGCAGCCTGATGTTATAGCCCTAAAAAGGGCTTTTTGGGGTGCTGTCCTTACAGCAGAGATCAGATGAGTCCTTCAGGATTGTAGTGGACACTGAATACCCTAGCCTAGCTATCAATTTCCCTATCTAATCAGCAGCAGCTAAACTTTCCCTCCTCTCACTAAGCATGCAGCTTCCGAAGGAATCGAAAATGGATGCTGGGAGGGAGGTTGGAGGTTGTGGAAGGGAGGGAGTGCTGCTGATTGGCTGGAATGTGTCTGCTGACCGAGAGGCACAGGGTCAAAGTTTGCCCAATGATGACGAATAGGGGGCGGATCGAACTGCGCATGTGTCCGCCCGCCGCGGCCAACGCGAACACGCTAAGTTCGCCGGGAACTGTTCGCCGGCGGACAGTTCGGTACATCACTATGTATGTGGTATCTTTTATACATACAGTATGAGTTAACCCACCCGAGATGCATTTTTGTACTGATTGATTTTATTGATTTGTATCTTGGTCCCTGAGGAAGTTCCTTTGCATAGGAACGAAACGCGTAGGACCTCTTTTTTGCTTTTATTTTATTTAATACGGCTAAAATTTATAGCCTCTTTATTACAATAAATTTGCATATTTATTTTACCTACCTCGATTGAAGTCTCATTCCATTTTTTGGTCCGGTTGGAGTTCCAGTGGAGAGTGGAGACGTCCAGCCGCCCAAGTTTATCCGGGCAGGCACTTGTTCCGGCGATTTATTCACTTTGATCTTGTGAGTGCAATATTGTATCAGCGCATTATCTTTTATTTTGCTGTATTACACTATGTTTCTTTTTCTGTTCCTGTTTTAGATTATGTACAGCCGTATCTCATTCCCCTTTGTGTCTATGTATATGTTGTAAAAGGTCGGGAATTGGGCCACGACCTTGAGAGGCTGTTTTAACTACATCAGATAAGTATAAGTATATTTAGATACCATTGTCACTAATTTGGAGGTATCATATATATATATATACTGTTTGTATTTTTATGAACTCACTTTAGCCTGACTCATACCTAGCCGTCTCATTCACTAAGCACCCAGATGACAATCTCAATAGCACACACCACAAAGCCTAAGCAGTCACACACTGGGACATTCATGTTGAGTCTTTCTTGTTCTTGTTAGAATATGACCCCAGTGGTAACCAACTCATAGCTTGATTAGCTCTTGACACAGCAAAATAATCACTTGTCTAAAGTTAAGCGATATCACTCTGTTATGTTATGCAAATGCCTAAACAAAGTAAAGCTATACTGTTTCTATCCTTGTATATAAAAAGAAAAGTGCTTGATCTACCTTGTACCACTATGTTCAACTGTTAGTAATATGCTAAAGGATTGCCTTTGGGGTACCTCACATGCAACTGTTATACGCTTACGCACTACAAAAATAAAGAATTCTAAAATAAAATTTTTAAAAAATACTGATATTGCCGATAATGCAGACCAGGGCTGCCATCAGGGCATGACAACCCCGCAGCACACACTTTCCTTCCTAGTAGCTCCCCCGTCTAAATCTTGCAAATCCTGCAGTTTACCATGGCAACGCTCCGCGCAACACGCAGGACACGAGAGTTGCACAAGGGAGCTGCTGGGAAGGGAAGTAGGAGGGTAATAAGGTAAGACTCTCATTCTGGTCTTTCTTAATTAGCCTTATACCCCTGTCCTGCCACTATTTATGGGATAAGTTGTTTGGCCCCTAGCTGCAGCTCCACCTATAACAATAGAATGTTTCATCCATCCATCCTTGTTTAACACTGATAGCTCTGAGTTAACCCACCCGAGATGCACTCTTGATAAGTGTAGAAGGGAAGGCTGTGGTTACGGGGGGAAAAACCTCTTTTAATTTGAAAGAGGTAAGAAGCAGGGAGGGGTGGACTAAAAAAAAAATATAGAAACAAAGAGAAGAGTCTGCGCTAAATAACAGAAAAAGCTGCAACCCTAATTAGGGAATCCCACAAAACCCTAATAAAACAGACTGGAGATAAAAAAACGGGGGGGAAGGGCTGCGCTAAAAAGTAAAATACAGTAAAATACAGTATATACCAGACCAAATGGTTACAATCCGATAGTGACGGAAAACATAAGTCTCTAGAAACAAGTGGAAAAAATCTTAGAAAAAATATCTTTGAAGAGAGTCTTTGCAGATAATAAAAAATATACAATTGGAAAATTAAAAAATAAAAATGAATAAAAATAGTCTCACTGATATAACTTGGTGGGATATCTGTACAGTCCTCAGGAGTTGATCTGTCCGGGTAGTAGGATAATCCGTATATGTGGAGACAAAATAGGAGACACGAAAAACTGCCAATAGTGAAGTATTGCGGCTCCAAGGATAAAATGAAAAAATAATATGATAATACACTCACATTTGTAGGAGCTTAGGACCAGCTCTAGACTTATGGGCGTTGCAGCGGTATGATCCCCGCTACCAGGATATACTGGAGGAAACGTCTGTCAATCCAACCTTGGTACTCCGAAGTGTATAGAAAACAACAATAGTGCTCTCAGTAGGTAAGGTATGTAGAATAACAGTAAATAAAATATACTTACAAATATAGAGCAGGAAATACTGCTCTATTAATAAGGCGCTGGTGGAATAATCCCCACCTGGGATTTCTTTGGCTCAGGATCCGAGTATGAGAGGTAAAAATAGTAATAATAGAATAAAATAATAATAAATAATATGAGGTGTAAAAAAATATATATATAAAAATAAAAATAAAAATAAAAATGCCAGGAATAATAAAATGGTATATCAAATAAAGTAGGAGTTGGTCCTATAAAAAAGGTAACCAAAATCACTTTTATTATTAAAATACACAATGTAAAACCATTAACGCGTTTCACCTAAACAGGCTTTATCAAAATGGTAATATAGCATTATACCTGGCAAGATACAATATATATAGGACAAGGTAAATGTTTAAAATTGGCGCCAAAAAATGATTAGCCAATCAAAAAAACACTTGAATTAAAACACTGTTACACACTAAATAAGTTGAAAACAAAAGTACATATGAATGGTCAGTAATAATATAGACACAATGGAACACAATAAAATAAAAAACGAAACTTATAACACATATTTAAAATTGCTGAACTTGTGTCACATGACCGGACTTTGGGTGTCTGGGAAATGTAGTACCTGAGCGCTGTGCGCGTGAGGTATGAGCCCCTCCCCGTGAAACTTCACCCCATTTACTGCCGATATTTACATGTCCTCGTTAGTGAGGCAACTACTCCTTCTCCCCTTGCCTCACTATATTCCCACTTTGACGGCTATTTTCGCCGTCAAGTTTTTTGATCCTCATGGGCAACCGTATTGTGCCCTTGTGCGAGCAGCTCGCTGTTAATATCTTCAGCGAGCTGCCTCCCGGTCTCCGCCCCCCCGTGCGTGCGCACACCTGACCGGCACTACTACAAGCCCCATGGGGCTTAGCTTTCAGCAGTGCCGGCGGGGTGAAGTTTCACGGGGAGGGGCTCATACCTCACGCGCACAGCGCTCAGGTACTACATTTCCCAGACACCCAAAGTCCGGTCATGTGACACAAGTTCAGCGATTTTAAATATGTGTTATAAGTTTCGTTTTTTATATTATTGTGTTCCATTGTGTCTATATTATTACTGACCATTCATATGTACTTTTGTTTTCAACTTATTTAGTGTGTAACAGTGTTTTAATTCAAGTGTTTTTTTGATTGGCTAATCATTTTTTGGCGCCAATTTTAAACATTTACCTTGTCCTATATATATTGTATCTTGCCAGGTATAATGCTATATTACCATTTTGATAAAGCCTGTTTAGGTGAAACGCGTTAATGGTTTTACATTGTGTATTTTAATAATAAAAGTGATTTTGGTTACCTTTTTTATAGGACCAACTCCTACTTTATTTGATATACCATTTTATTATTCCTGGCATTTTTATTTTTATTTTTATTTTTATATATATATTTTTTTACACCTCATATTATTTATTATTATTTTATTCTATTATTACTATTTTTACCTCTCATACTCGGATCCTGAGCCAAAGGAATCCCAGGTGGGGATTATTCCACCAGCGCCTTATTAATAGAGCAGTATTTCCTGCTCTATATTTGTAAGTATATTTTATTTACTGTTATTCTACATACCTTACCTACTGAGAGCACTATTGTTGTTTTCTATACACTTCGGAGTACCAAGGTTGGATTGACAGACGTTTCCTCCAGTATATCCTGGTAGCGGGGATCATACCGCTGCAACGCCCATAAGTCTAGAGCTGGTCCTAAGCTCCTACAAATGTGAGTGTATTATCATATTATTTTTTCATTTTATCCTTGGAGCCGCAATACTTCACTATTGGCAGTTTTTCGTGTCTCCTATTTTGTCTCCACATATACGGATTATCCTACTACCCGGATGGATCAACTCCAGAGGACTGTACAGATATCCCACCAAGTTATATCAGTGAGACTATTTTTATTCATTTTTATTTTTTAATTTTCCAATTGTATATTTTTTATTATCTGCAAAGACTCTCTTCAAAGATATTTTTTCTAAGATTTTTTCCACTTGTTTCTAGAGACTTATGTTTTCCGTCACTATCGGATTGTAACCATTTGGTCTGGTATATACTGTATTTTACTGTATTTTACTTTTTAGCGCAGCCCTTCCCCCCCGTTTTAAAAAAAATATATATATTTTATATATATATATATATATATATTTTTTTTTTTTAAAGTTAAATAAAAATACCCCCCCCCCCCATTTTACACACATTACATCCCTACACAATCACTCACTGCATTCATTATAAATACACTCTGCATTCAATAATCAAATACTCACTACACCCACATTCTTGAAAACCTAAAAAACATATGTGTTTTGTGTATTTACCTTAACAAAAATGTGCAAATAAACATGTTCAGTTAACAGTAGATTTGTGTAGAAATGTTTTTTTCTTTTTTTTTCAAACGGTAAATGTACAGAATATCGTGAGCCATCGGCCTGAAAGTTCAGATTATCTGCTCTAAAAAATCAATATCGGTCGATCCCTACAAAATAGTATGTCGGTTGGACTCATTTTGGGAGGGCTCTGAGCCTGATCTCCTTTTTAATGCCAATTTCCTGACTTCCAGACTGTCACAACGTGCCATGCCCGTTACCAGTAATTCCTGTCTCTTCCGGGTTGACGGAGTTTAGCCACACCCCCTCTCTGACGCGGTCTCATCACGCTACATAATGCGACCGCGGCAGACACAAGACGCTGGATTAATGAACAGCGTACCGCGGAATTTAACCGGCTGAAAACTCTATCTGCAACATACCTGTGTACCGAACCGGACTGAAACTCGTCTAACCGCCTTCTCCTCTCCTCGACCACGGCTAGTACCTGGACTCCTCTCGTCCTGTTTCCTAAAGAACCTCCCCGGAGGGGAACACTGGAACCTAAACTTCAACCTTTGGAAGCTAAGTTAATCGTTTCATCTGTTATACGAACTTTTTCTCTCAAAGACTCCTGAGCACTCATTCTTTGGTCTGCTCTCAAGTTCTCCAATCATTACTGCTGTAACCTGCTCATTAAACATTCAGGCTCCAGCTGATAACGTATCCTGCTAACTTTAAAACCCTAAAACAAATCACTGTTGTTTTAAACTTCATTATAGCTTCCTTCATTTAACTTAATTCTTGCAAATGCAAATGTACTAGATTGCAATTAGGAAGCCGCTTACCAATATTGAAGTATTTAAAGATACAGTACCTATATTCTCCTTCAACCAAATAATTAAAGATACAGTACCAGTATTTCCTATATTGAATTGCCAGTTCCTATATTATTCTCTATAAATCTAAATCTGCAATTAAATCCTAAGAAATCTGCAGTTGAGCTCCATCTCAATCTATGTAAGCGTGACAGATTAATCCAGCCTTTGTAATGGATCCAGCGGATTTCGATTCAAAATTTACTATGCTGAATCAAAGAGTCGATACACTTGCCCAAGGCATGCAAGATCTCCAGGTTACAAATGAACGGATTCTTACTTATGTCAGAGACTTACAAACCCACACTCCTCATACTGTTATGCACTCAGCTAGCGACCCTGCTGTCTGTAATCCCGAAAAGTTTTCTGGAGATAGATCAAAATACAGGGAGTTTCTTAATTCCTGCAAATTATTGATTGCTCTAAAACCTCGATCTTATCCCACTGAAAGATCTAAGGTTTGTTCAGTTATCTCCTTCCTAAGAGGTGAACCTATGGCCTGGGCCCACTCCTTCTTGAAAAATGACGATCCCATCTTAGACTCATTGGATGAATTTTTTGAAGCTATGTCTCTCCTTTACGAAGATCCTAACAAACAGTCTACAGCTGATTTAACCATCAGAACCCTTCAGCAAAAACATAGACCTGTCGAAGATTACATAGCTGAGTTTAAAAGATGGGCAATAGAAATTCAATGGAATGACATAACCCTGCGCAACCAGTTTCGAATTGGGTTATCCGAAGGAGTAAAGGATGAACTTTCTAGAACTGAACTTCCTACTACATTAAATGCGCTTATTCAACTATCAATCAGCATTGACAGAAGGCTTAGAGAAAGAAGGGCCGAAAAAGCTCTCTCAGGTTCATCATGGAGAAAACCAGTTGCTCCTCCAAAAACAGCTGAAAAACCATCATCACCTAATGAACCTATGGAAATAGGCACTATAAGAAGTCCTCTCACACTCGAAGAAAAAACTAGAAGACGTCTACTAAACCTCTGTATGAACTGTGCCTCACAAGATCACTTTATCCCAGATTGCCCTTTATTGAAACGGCCAAGGGGTGGTAAGCATGCTCATACCACTTCTATACTAAGTGCACTTCCTTCTAAATCAGCCACTCAATTTTTCTCTATTTCTCTCATATTACAGTGGGACAAAGAAAGAATTACGACTTTACGACTGAAGCCATCATTGATTCTGGGGCTAACGGGGTGTTCATCGATTCATCCTTTGTAACCAAAAATAAAATTCCTTGTGTTCGTAAAAGCACTTCTGTTTCTGTCAGAGTGATTGACGGCTCCCTCATAGCCTCGGGCCCTATAATAAAATAAACTATTCCTGTAAGAACAACCACCCATAATACTCATATCGAATATCTTATATTCGATGTTATCTCTTCTTCTCTTTATCCGGTCATCCTAGGAATCAACTGGTTAAGGGACCACAACCCACAAATTACTTGGTCTCCCTTCTCTCTCACCTTTAACTCCGAATATTGTAAAGAAACATGCTTACAACATATTCCACTTCTTCAGACTATTGAAGAACCAACTATACCTTCCTGCTATTCTGAGTTCTCTGATGTATTCAGTAAAAAGGAAGCTGAAACACTCCCACCTCATCGTCCCTACGACTGTCCTATTGACCTCATACCTGGTGCCCCCATACCTTTTGGGAACATCTACCCTCTCTCTGAATCTGAATAAAAATTCCTCAAGGAGTACTTGGATGAAAACCTCCATAAAGGGTTCATTAGACCCTCCAGCTCACCTGCTGCCTCCAGTATGTTTTTCGTGAGGAATAAAGACCAGACCATTCGTCCCATCATAGATTACAGAGCCTTAAACAAAATAAAAGTTAAAAATCGTTATCCTCTTCCCCTGATAAACGAGTTGATCGAAAGGTTAAAAACAGCTACCATCTACACTAAGCTTGACCTCCGTGGGGCATATAACCTCGTTAGAATCAAGGCTAACGATGAATGGAAAACTGCCTTCCGAACAAGATATGGCCTCTACGAGTATCTTGTGATGCCTTTCGGCCTCTGCAACGCCCCTGCAACCTTTCAACATTTTATAAATGACATCTTCAGGGATCTTCCAGACGTCTGTGTTATCATTTATTTAGATGACATTCTTATATATTCTAATACTCCTGAGGAACACAAAAAACACGTGAGATGGGTGTTATCCCGACTTAGAACTCATAAATTATACGCTAAACCAGAAAAATGTCTCTTTAACGTCAATGAAATAACCTTCTTAGGTTACGTTATTACTCCTCATTCGATTGGCATGGATAGTTCTAAAATCAATTGTATCCTCAACTGGCCCATTCCTTCTAATGTAAAAGAATTACAACGTTTTCTGGGGTTTGCTAACTTCTACAGAAAATGTATTAAAAATTACTCTGACGTAGCTCATTCACTTAATTCACTTAACAGCAAAAAACATGCTTACAACTGGAATGAAAAGGCTCAAAAAGCTTTCGATGAATTAAAAAGAAGATTTACAACTGCTCCTATCCTTCAACTCCCAGACCCCACATGTCTTTATGTCCTTGAAACAGATGCTTCAGAAACAGCCATCGGAGCTGTCCTCTCCCAACACAAAACTCCTCAAGATCCTCTTCATCCCGTTGCCTTTTTCTCACGTTCCATGTCTCCTGCCGAAAAGAATTACCCTATAGGAGAAAAATTATTATTGAGTATAAAATCAGCCTTAGAAACCTGGCGACATCTTCTTGAAGGAACACAAACTCCTATAATAGTTTATACTGACCATAAAAACCTTGAATATCTTCACTCCAACAAATCTCTCTCTGCGAGGCAAGTAAGATGGAACCTCTTCTTCTCCCGGTTTAATTTTCAAATAGTTTTTAGACCTGGGGCTAGGAACAAAAAGGCGGATGCCCTTTCCAGAATTCACCAAGACTTTGAATTGGAACCCCCACATGCAGTCATCGGAGTCTTAACATCCCTTATAGATGACATAAAAGGCCTAAGTCCGGATGCTCTTGAACTTCCTAAATCAATTAAGTTATCACTGAAAGATGGTCTCTATTATTTCAATGATAGGATTTACATTCCTCCCCCATTCAGAAATAAAATACTCAAATTCATTCATGATTCTCCTCTGGCTGGTCATCCTGGTATAAAAAAGACCCTAGAATTATCCAAAAGATATTATTGGTGGCCTCGCCAGGACACCACCATCGAATCCTATTTCAAAACTTGTTCAACCTGCCAAAGATCCAAATCTGACCATCATCAACCCTTTGGTCAATTGTTGAATCTACCGATTCCGGAAAGACCTTGGCAATCCATTTCCATGGACTTCTTGGTGGAACTTCCCCTTTCTCAACATTCATTCTACCATTTTAGTAGTAGTGGACCGATTCACAATAATGTCCCATTTCATTCCTTTGAAGAAATTACCCTCATCATCCGAACTTTCAAAAACAATATATAATATATAATATAGTGAAACTTCATGGACTTCCAGACGAAATCATATCGGACCGTGGAACCCAGTTTCCCTCCAAATTCTGGAACGCATTGTGTGCTTCTTTTCGTATTCAACGTAAACTATCTTCCGCTTATCATTCTCAAACCAATGGGCAAACTGAAAGAGTTAACCAATGCTTAGAACAATATTTACAATGCTATTGTTCCCACCTACAGGATGATTGGATGACATGGTTGCCCATGACCGAATTTGCATACAACAACTCGGTTCATACAAGCAGCAAAATGACTCCCTTCTTCTCCAATTATGGGTTTCATCCTTCCTCATTTCCTGCTCATATAATTCCTTCATCTAACCCCACCGTCTCGGATCAAATCTCTCATATGTCCTCCCTATTTCGACAATCACATGAAAATCTTGAAGTAGCATCCTCCAACCAAAAGAAGTTTTTTGATACTAAGAGACAACCTCCTCCCGCTTATAAAATTGGCGATCTTGTCTGGCTCACCTCAAAAAACATCTCCACCAACCGTCCTTCAAAGAAACTAAGTTCCCTTTTTCTTGGTCCTTTTCAAATATTGTCTATCATAAACCCTAACGTTGTGAAATTGAAGCTTCCACCTACTTTGAAACTTCACCCCGTCTTCCATGTCTCCTTACTCAAGCCCCATCATCCTCACCCTTTCCAAAGAGATGTAGTCACTTCTCCTGATCCTATATTGGTACGTGGTGAAGAAGAATACGAGGTCCAAAAAATTCTGGATTCACGGATCCATCGTGGCTCTTTACAGTACCTCATTAGATGGAAGGGTTACGGAGTTGATGAGGATACATGGGAAAACTCCTCTGTGATCCATGCCGATAAGTTACTTACAGCATTCCACAAACGTTATCCATCCAAACCGCGTGGATAGCACCCGGTGGGTGCTCCTTAAAGGGGGGGTACTGTCATGCCCGTTACCAGTAATTCCTGTCTCTTCCGGGTTGACGGAGTTTAGCCACACCCCCTCTCTGACGCGGTCTCATCACGCTACATAATGCGACCACGCCAGACACAAGACGCTGGATTAATGAACAGCGTACCGCGGAATTTAACCGGCTGAAAACTCTATCTGCAACATACCTGTGTACCGAACCGGACTGAAACTCGTCTAACCGCCTTCTCCTCTCCTCGACCACGGCTAGTACCTGGACTCCTCTCGTCCTGTTTCCTAAAGAACCTCCCCGGAGGGGAACTCTGGAACCTAAACTTCAACCTTTGGAAGCTAAGTTAATCGTTTCATCAGTTATACGAACTTTTTCTCTCAAAGACTCCTGAGCACTCATTCTTTGGTCTGCTCTCAAGTTCTCCAATCATTACTGCTGTAACCTGCTCATTAAACATTCAGGCTCCAGCTGATAACGTATCCTGCTAACTTTAAAACCCTAAAACAAATCACTGTTGTTTTAAACTTCATTATAGCTTCCTTTATTTAACTTAATTCTTGCAAATGCAAATGTACTAGATTGCAATTAGGAAGCCGCTTACCAATATTGAAGTATTTAAAGATACAGTACCTATATTCTCCTTCAACCAAATAATTAAAGATACAGTACCAGTATTTCCTATATTGAATTGCCAGTTCCTATATTATTCTCTATAAATCTAAATCTGCAATTAAATCCTAAGAAATCTGCAGTTGAGCTTCATCTCAATCTATGTAAGCGTGACACAACGGCTTATTTCTAAACTTGCATACTTCTGGAGTTGGTAGGAGCGCCACTGATCAATTGGATCGACTAGTCTTTGACATTCTCACGAGGCCTAGTGGACCACGAGGCAGTGATCCCCTGTCTAGTGCGAGGCAGAGGCTGTGGAAGCTTACCTGACAGCTCCATCATCCCCCCCACCACCACTTTTCTCCTTCTTGGATATCCTGGTCCCCACTGGGTTACATCCTGCACCAACATAAATCTTTAATGGCTGTGCCTGCTGAATACAAGCCTACACTTCACTACTCAATATGGCAGCTGAGCCCACCTCAAGTGATCTCCAGCATGCACAGCACATGATGGAGCATCTCAGCCATACAGAGCAATCCCTAAAACTTATGGACCTCCTTTGGAGGCACGTATGCAGTCACGGTGCCGGGAGGAGATCCGGGAGAGCGAGATCTGGTCGGTGAGTGAGTCCCATTCAGGCACTCTTATTAGGGAAGCACAACCACTTCCAACTGATGCCCTGCCTCGCCTTCTGCCCAATCAGGCTAAGACCCTACTGCACCCCCCTAACAGACAGAGAACCCACCTCCTATCAGCGGCAATGCATTATCAAAGCCTACTGTTTCTCTCCCTTGAGGAAGGACTCTGAGTCATGCACTCAGAAGCTCCCAGAGTCAAAGATGCAGGCCTGTCACCTGGCCTAGGGCTGGAGTGACACACTGCACCCAGGATATTACCTCTAGGGTCCTATGCATACCAGTCCTGGTTATAGGCTGATTGTATGCCATCCAGGGCAGTGCCACTGTGTGCACCCTTGTACTTATCTTCAGGCAGCTTTTGTGCTTTAAACTGCCCATCTGATCCTCTCAAGCTCGATTTTACAGGTTTTTGGTTTTTTTTAGTTTATTTTGCTTACACTCAATAGTCAATAGTTTGAGTTTGTATGGCAAGGTGCAGTTGCTCTACAATATCTCTCATACCAGTGGTTTTCATCTTTAATTAATGCCTAACTGGATTGTCAGTGCCAACTCATGTAAACATCACTGTACTCTATAAATACTGGCAAAAGAAAATGGGCACGGTCATACAATGGGCATATTGTTTTACTCAGCTGCAACTGAGCATAATTTGGGGGATTTTATGACAGTGGCACATGTCAAATGTATTAAAAAAAGGCAAAAAGCATTTCATATCTTGCTCAGCTCTGTCGAAATGCAAAAATAAATACCACTTCCGGCTATATATGGACGTTAAAGGGGCACATTTGAAACTCTGCAGTTTCAGTTTTGTTCAAACTTTACATTTTACGGGTCCTTGTCCCATTTTGGTGTATTTTACCAGGTTGCTTATTCGAACTACCCCACAAAGCCTACCATTTCTTAGACACCCCAGGGTTTTGAACTTTAGCGTGGCATTTAATAACTTTTTTTTTTACTACTGCTAATTTGTACAAAGTGTATTGGTATTTATTATTATTATTATTATTATTATTTTATTATTTATATAGCGCCAACAAATTCCGTAGCGCTGTACAATGGGTGGACTAACAGACACATAATTGAGATCAGACCACTGGACGTACAGGAACAGAGGGGGTTGAGGGCCCTGCTCAATGAGCTTACATGCTATTTAACCCCTTAAGGACCAAACTTCTGGAATAAAAGGGAATCATGACATGTCACACGTCATGTGTCCTTAAGGGGTTAAAGAACTAAATAAATTTAGCCCCTTAGAGTTAGAGAAAAAAAAATATATCCCATTACTGTAGAATACTGTGATCTGTATTTTGTTTACTGCAGGAAGTGATCAAAAGGTGGGGTTGGGATTTATTTTTACAGGGAAAGCGGATCAGCACCGAACTGTTTTTCTCCACTTCACAGCTTACACGGAGGTGGATCAGAAGTCACGATCACAGCAATCACATGTGCTAGGACAATGCGATTGGCCTTGGACATCAAGGCAGACTGCAGCAACATTAACCCCACAATTTCAGTGATCTGGCATTAATTTTCATAAATGATGGAAATGTTCTGTCATGCGTCCTTAAAGGTCTCATAGGTAGGACTGTCATGATGGAAAATTTCCATCCAGCGTCTTTAAGGAGTTAAAATATCTAAAGTATAATGAAATTGCATCTACACACTTGATAGCGGTTCCTAACACAACTGTAACACCTGATAGCCAATATCTTCTAACATGCACTTTTTATGGTAAAACCTAGTATTTTAAATATGTTAAATAGAACTAAACAATCGTTGTTTTGCCAATACTGTTCTACCATAACTTTACCTTTTTATGGCGCTATACCCCACTCCTAGCATGTAAGCTCATTGAGCAGGGCACTCAACTCGGTTCCTGTGTGTCCAACTTGTCTGGTTACAACTACATGTCTGTTAGTCCATCCACTGTACAGCGCTGTGGAATTTGATGGTGCTTTATTAAAGAGTTTTTATAATGGCTGTTATGGTTAAATCCACCTCCAGTGGCGGTCTTCCTAACAATGTAACCTTGTACCCACGGCAATGAGTTGCATCTCAAGGTTAAATCTACAGGGACCACTGTAGTAGACCACTTCATTGAGAAGTGGTGTGTGACTATAGTGTCCCTTTAGACATCACAGTATTTAAACAATAGGACTGAAAATGAATACACATAAAGCAGAATGATGGCAGATAAGAACTTGGTGTGAGTTTAAGTAAGAATGTATATATTGAAGCATGTGTCACACTAAGGTTTTAGTCATACATTTTTCATTGCAATGGTTTCACATTAACAAATATTGACATTTAATGAATTGTGTTTTTTACCCTCAGGTATAATTTCTGTGGAAATGAAAAAGTGAAAGATCCAATACAGACAATCAAACGTTGTGCTTGAGTTTAGTGTTTTTTTTTAAAAAATAAAAAATTTAGTTTTTCTGTCATATTTGTTTTTTCATTGAAGTACTGCATACAGTTAGCACAACACATTGTAGACCATGAATACAGCACACAGTGCTTACAAGGCAGAGCAGACACACATAAAGTGAAGACAGCATTTTCATAGTGTGCAATCCCAAAAAGTGGAGGGATTGTCTGTCCAGTGACCTTTTCCATACCATGTAATTTAACCACTGAAAATACAGCATGGTTGGTGGAAAATGTGCTAACTTGGTTAACCTTGGGGGCACCCAGCTAGATCAAGTCATTGAATGACACTGTAGCCACGCTACGGTTTCGAGATTCCATTTGGACAATATTGAAAAGGAGACTTTTGCACACGTGTTGGGAGAGGGGAGGAAGGCAGGGCGATACCCCTAATTTGAGGGAAATTGGGCTTTGTTTAGTTGTAGAATGTGTTAAATTATTAAAGGAAAACTCTGTAATCAGTAATAGGCTACTCCAGTCATCCTCGAAAATCTCGTATTCAAGAATTTGGTAATTCTCTTTTTGTCCATTTGAGTGAGGATGGAGAGGATGTTCTATGCTTAATGTAAAGGGCATTACAGAGAGCTGGTCAAGATTTTGAGTCCCATTTGAGAACCCCTGCATAAGATATCTCTAGGGATACCGTGACGTTTACCATGGTTATAAACCAATACCTAGGGGTAGCAGGAATTGATGGTACGGCTACAAAATTGGATATTTTTTGGGTTGACAATGACTAAAATAGTGGTGTTCCTTTCAGAGGGTGCTAACTTAATGAAGGGTTATCACTGGCTGTCAAGGGTTACAACCAAGAGAAAATTTGGTTAGGCCAAACCATTTTTCCAACCTTAAATAATTTCAGAACTGCAAATTTACGGCCATATTGTCAGGGTACCTGTTGTCTCTACCTCAGAGGAGGTGAGATACTTAGACGTCCATCCTCTCAGAGGGGCTGACTCACTCGTTCCTCGCAGTTCTCTCGGCCGTTTACACGCCGGTCGCGAGGGATCCGCTTCCTTTTATGACGCGGCGCTCAGTAGCCGACGTCATGACGACAATCCGTTCCGACCTGTCAATCAAGTCCCGAGCACGAATCAGGACTCGTCGGGGGCGTGATTACCTATCTAGAACCAGGGTATAAAGTAGGGTTTTGTGCATTGGTTCATTGCCCTGTCGTGGTTCTAGCTTGTCTAGTTACTCAGTGCTCTTGTTACCTTTTTGTCTCCTTGGTTCTGACCCGGCTTGTTTTGTTCTACTCTGCTTACCTCTATTACCCTTTGACTCAGCTTGTCTCTCGCTTACCTGCTCTCTCGTTCCCTCGACCTCGGCTTGTCTCTAGACCATTCTTTGCTTACTCCTTACGTTAGTCCGGCCATTCTTGAAAAATATTTTTTATGTACTTTAAATGTATTTAACGTGTTGATATAAATATTATAAGTTTTATTCGGATTGCTTCAAGAACACTGAAATTGAGAAGCCATACCTTGGCCTATAGAGTATTACAGACTTTCATTGTATAGGAATGGAGACCACATCTGGTTCACTTTAAGAGTGATGTTGAAGGGCTTGTTTATAGTAACCTTTGACCTAGCCTTGAAAGCCTGAATTCCTTTGAAGACTCACATTTCTACAGGCAATTATTCATTACATCATGTATATAGAAGTTCTTTGTCTCACATATCTTGCCGCCAAATATAACGTATGACTTTAATCATAGATTTCAAATGATGCTAAGTAACTCCCCTTTTTCTAAGATAGCCACTTATTTTAAAGTAAGGCAATCTTATGTATACTCCCCTCTGTAACTGAATTTTAAACCCATAAAACTAATTGTAGTTTAGAATTCGTGGCCAATACCTTTAATATCAAAAATGGATAACATCTAGAAAATTGCTCTGTATTGGACAAAGATTGTTAAAGACATTTGTTATTACCAGATGGATTGTTATGTTTGAATAAACATAAGTTAAACTGCAAGATACTTGATTCGATTGTTACGAAAACTGATATGTGACAAACAAAGATTTCACGGAATGCCAATTTCCTACATTTAATGGTGGAGAATGCGGGCACCAACAGCAAACTTTTGATTTAAGCCTGAATTATGACTGACTTAATCTTTAAGTGTTCAGCTACAAGAAGATTACAAGAAGAAGACAAGAAACTCACTGAAGAAAAGTTGAAATTGTTCCCTGAAGAAAAAGCTTTAGTACCCGGCTTGCAACAGGAGAAACACAATTGACTGATACAGCAGGATGGCATCCCAAAAATCCTTTATTTAAACATTCAGTTTTACTATGCGAAAATAGAGTTGCGCAGGGGGAAAAATCGTTCGAACGTGGAAATATGCTCAGTACTGACAGAAGAATATGACGATAATAATTGAGAGGACAATCTGTATCCTTTTATCCATACTTTATTTATGAAGAAATAAATGTTATGACGAATTGCAGATCGAAGATGGCATTTCGGAGGATTCTCAAGAAATAACTACATATTCCAAAAAGTATTCTTCCATCAGATGATGCGCACACCTGTGGAAATCAAATACTTCAAGGGTATGTGTCTTTAACATGTCTGTAGAAGTTGCTCATATGTATATTGAAACAAATTGTATTAACTGTTTAGTTAATTATGGATTGGCAGCAAAAGACTGCTGTCAAATGTAACAGGATCTGTCTGTAAAAGAGTTAATCCTGAAAACGCTATTGTGTATTGAAATGGTTAGACAGATTAACTGGTAATGAGCAAAGCAATGTGGTTAAAAGGGAAAGAAAAAGTTGCATTACTGGCAAAAGGCTTTCTGGAAACTAAAGATTCTATAAAGGAATGGTGTCAACTTAAAAAGACCAGTAATTGTTATGTTTGTAATACATCGAAACAAAAAAGAAATGTGTTGTTAAAAACAATTGAAAAATATATGTGTTGTTGCAAGGTCTAGTAATTTACCTAGCCTCTAGCTAAACTGTAAATCTCCTTAAAAGTGTTAAAAGAAGGAAATCGCCCCCCATGGCTCTCTTTTGAGAGTGCATTGGATGCAACATTAGTTGAAACAAAAACTCAGACTCTCGGCAGTTGTTGAAAGGATTAAGTAATGTCAAGGAAATTAAGATTTTAATATAATGAAAGAAATGCTTAAGAATCAGACTGATCTGTTAAATAGAACCCATAAAACAATGTCTCACATGTCCAATATTAGACGTTGTTACTAATTTTGACAATTTGCAAAAATTGTTAGTCTGGGGAATGTTATAGATATTTGTGGAAAAATCTGAAAGATTTGGATTAAAGTAGAAGTTGTGTGAAAAGGGCAGAAGAGAAGAAAAGATATAGGAAAATGGGGAAATTGTGCAAGGAAAAGGGTCAGATGGATACTCTCAGATTAGCCAGATTGATTAAAAATGTGTCTAAATATGATGAGCAGAGAGGACCTTTTTACAATATGAGGGTTTTTGAAGGTGAAATGAATAAAATAAAAATTTAGTGATGTGGTAGCCACCAGATGTCGTTTGATCTGGCTGCCAGCCTCATTAAGTGAATGGGTTAAAAATTAACTCATTGATGTGTTGGAGGATAAAGAATGTGAAAAAGCCCAGAGTTTAGTTGCAGGAATTGTTTCCAAATATATTGCTAATGGTTGTACAGTGTGCAACTGGTTTGAATAGTTTTGAATTTTCTATTTTTGATTAATTTAAATGGAGAAAATTATGATATACATGTTTGTGCTAATTTAAGGAATAAGGCATGGAATTTGATTACTGACACAAAACAGTTTACTATGTCTAAAGAGAACATAGGCAGAGTGTTAGTGAATATGTCTCTAGAATATCAGGGTAACCAAATGAGCTAGATTAAGAGATTTTGCTGCTATGGAAATTATGAAATCCTTGCAATTGTTAAAAAGGAAAAACACAGGAATAACTAAAATGTTGCACAGACACACTTTTGTCTAGGGATACTTCAGCAGGACTGGCCCCTATTAAAAATGTGTCTAGTGAAGAAGGTAGAAGGAGAAATGAGGTTATTAATTGAATATGGTAATTTTAGAGTGAGGTTTAAGGAAAGACCACAAAATTAACAAAATTACCAGGGTACTAAAAACTATTCGGCCACACCCCAAGATAGATATTATAGGGTTTTATTAGAGTAATTCTATGGTATGCTATAATTGCAACCAATGAGGTCATGTTAGGAGATATTGTCCTAAATATGAAGAAAAAACTTACCCAGTGAAAGGGAAAGAAAATTGAATTTCCCAGACCATAAGAATCTACAGAGAGTGGCAGCTGTAAAAACAGAGCATACATCTTTAACCAACCCCCCCTCACATATCAAATTCATGTGAAGAGTGTATACTGATGTTAAATGCCATTGAAAGAAAGGTGTCACAAATCGACAAGTAAAATCTGCCTAAACTCACCAATAAATAGGGATGTGAAACCCCTAGCTATTATCAGATCTATCTTGCTGATAACGAAGTGAAGATGGGCGACCATATATTTATGGAAGACTAGAGGGAAATATAACAGAGTTTTATTAGAAACAGGAGCAGGAATGACTCTAATAAAACACGCTTGCCTTTAAAAATGTAAGCATATGAACAAATCCCTTCTAAGTTTAATGGAACACATGCAACTCTATCCACTGATAATGAAGTTGAGATTGAAGGAGGAAAAATATTTTGGTGATTTATAGTTGCACCTCTCCTCCCACTGTACTATTATTATGGGAATGGATGTTATCAATGAAAAAAAGTTGTATGTGGATTTATTAAATTTGGTTTTATGGCAAGCTTTAGGTGAGAGCAAAACAGGTTGAGTGGTTAAACCTAATAATTTAAGATAGTTTAGTCATTATATGATTGTAAAACAGAGTGAAGTGTCACCTTATATACAACAAGATGATGAGGTTGTACCATATCTTAAAGTAAAATCCCCCACAGTGTGCTCTAAGTCTAAACAAGATTGTGGGATAGTGAATTTGCAAGTTGTAATCGTAGTTCTAGACCCCCCCTGCAGTTAAACAATATAAGATCCCAAAGAATAAGAAGAAGGTGTGAATCAGGTGATAAAAGCATTGGTATCTCAAGGAGTGTTGAGAGTGGGTAATTCCAAATGTAAGTCACCATTTGGCTAATAATCAAGCCAATGGCACTTATGGTTTAATTGTAGACACGTATGTGGTGAATAAGTAAATCTCATCAGATATCATGGCGCAAATAGATGCTAATGTTAAGTACTTTCTGTATTGGATATAGTCAATGTGTTCTTTTCTATACCATTCAATCCAGATAGCTAGTATCGCTATGCTTTTACCTTTAAAAATCATCAATATCTGTTCCAGGTGTTGCTACAGGGCTTCCAATCCTCACCAGCTTACTTTCATAAAGCAATGGCTCAAGTATTGGAACCCCTGGGGTATGGGAATAAGATTTTGCAATATATTGATGATCTGTTAAGTTCAAACAGTAACAAGGGAAGAGCATGAGCAGATACTGTGTGATAATTGTCAAACACTGGCACATAATGGGTTAAAACTGAACACATTCAAAGTGCAGATCTTGAAGGAAAGAGGAGTTAATATAGATCCAGAATGTAAAACGCCATGTACAGCAAGGGTTAAAGCATTGCAGCAATTGCCAAGGCCAATGACAGTGTATCATCTACAGAAATGTTTAAGCTTGATAAATGTTAGCAGAGAATTTATATATGATATGGCAGGGATAGCAAAACCCTTATGCAATATGCTAAAATATAAAAGATAAGATAATCTGGACAGGGGAATTTGAAAAGAGTTAAATCTGTTAAAAGATGCTCTCACACAAGCGCCTGTGCTAGCTGCTCCCATTGAAACAGTACCATATATTGTTCAGTGTTACGCAGGTGTCTCTTCATTAATAGCAGTTTAATGCAAAGGTAGCATGAATCTTTACGAATACTGGGATATTTTTCTAAAATTATGTATCCAGTGGAAAGAGGAATGTTTTCCTGTGTAAAACAGCTCATGGCTGTATGATGGGCTTTAGAAGCAACACAACACATGGCAGGATTTGGACAGATAAATTTACAAACCCCCCAAATATCTAAAACTGTTACAAAATTGTTCTGAGTTAGGAGTATATAGCCAGTTACAAAATAAACCACCCAGGGTAGAAACCAGTAAAAGCTATGTTATTCCTGATTTGATGTCAGAAGTAAATGGAAATATAATGCAGATCTCCTTTTGATAAACAAATAATACAAGGGATTTCTAGTTTGTATGTGGAGGAACAAGATTTTATGTTGATGGATTACATCACACAGGTTATGTCATATATGACAATTAAACAAAATAATTGCAAAGATAGACTGCCAGGCCATATGTCTGCTCAGAAAGCGGAGTTAGAGTCTGTAAAGAAAGTTCTAGAAATAACAATATATGACCCAGTGAATATAATCAGTGACAGCAGTTATGTAGTTAAAGCTTTAACACTTCACCTCCCAATATGGAGAAAAGAGGAATGGTAGATTCTCAGGATAAAGCTTTAAAACATACAGGTATTCTGGCAGATCTGTTTAATTAGGCAGGAAAAATTATTTAACTTGTTGTTGTGAAACAGACTTGTAGATCAGGAATCAAAGGAAACTTTGTTTGAGGAGTTGTAATACTTGGAAAATGTAATCAGTGTAACTGTTAGTAAAAGACAAATAACAAATACCCTATAAGATCAGATAGAGAATGAAAGGACGTAGCTTTCAGTATAGAAAGTATGGGTCTAGATACTGAAACTGGCATGTACAGGGTTAAACACAATGAAACACAAACATTTGTACCTAGTGGCTTATTACAAGGGCTGATTGTATTCAATCATCGTACACAGGGCATTTGCGTACAGGACAACTGTTTAAGGTCCTGCAAAATAAATTGTATCATCCTAATTTAAAACAAAAAGTGTATAAATATATTGCAGAAGTGTCTCATATGTGCTCAATTTAATCCAAGACCTAAATACTAGAAACCAAAATTGCAGAGAGTTCCTTTGGCAAAAATACCATGGTACTCTATACAAATTAATTTCTAAATTAAAATAAATAAAATAAAATAGAAATAAAAATGCTTTAAGATAAGAGTAATTGGTTAACATATTTAACAGGAGTATTAATGTATATTCCTGCAAATCCAAACTCAAGTGTCACCTCATGAGTTAGTGACATGTAGAACTGAGTAATCACTATCCCTAATAAACCTTTTGTTCCAAGTACATTCAAAGTTACAGCAGAACATGCTGAATAGTTGAAAGTATTACATGAACATCTATTGTTAGATTTGAAGTTTGCTACTTCAAATGTCGTCCCTTATGGTAAACTATGTTTTAAAGTTGTACAGCGCTACGGAATCTGATGGCGCTATATAAATAAATTAAATAAATATAAAGAAGTAACACAGGGAAATTATGCAGATATGCTTAAGCCAGGTTACAAGGCAATGGTAAATCATTTAAAACACCAGGTCTATGAAAAGCAAGTAGGGAAGGTCCTTATGGTCCTTATGTTAGTCTAAGAATAAAAATTAGGACAAACTGTGTTATAGGTTTAAAAAGCAAACATTGGTACAACATGTAATAAATCAATTCTTGTGTCTAGTGATCAATGTAAAAGAAATGTACTAAGGTATAAGAAATGTACTAAGGTATAAGAAATGTACTAAGGTATAAGAAATGTACTAATGTATAAGAAATTTACTAATGTATAAGAATAGTAAACTGCCATCTGTTTTTCATTACAGAACTAATACTGTATTACATGGACAAAAACCTGTATGATTTTAAATAAAAGGACAAATTGTTTGGACTTTCAAAGGACATTATGGACTTTCAAAGAGACTGTGCTTGTGGATTCGATTGGAGAGGACAGTATTTCATGGACTAAATCAAACCGATTGTGTTTTCTGGTTAATGTAAACTGTATACAATTGCACAGCATAATAACTATGATACCGTTATTATTAATGTTAGGTAAAATCAATGCCCAAGGTAAATTAATGAATTAGTGAAAAATGTAAAGGTAATTGTAACAAGAATTTTGTTCTTAGGAGTTCAGAAATGAAAGGGTTAAAATGGCTTGCTTCTCCCTCTTGGAGTGTAAAAAGCAATACAGACAACTGGAAATGGCTGTGTTAAAAGGCCTTTCCTTGTAAACTAATACTTAGATCAATATCAGAGAACAAAATTAAAATCCCATAAGTAATTGGCATAAGTAAATTATGATGCATTATATTTACATAAAAGCATCAAAGAGGGGCTTGAAAAATATTTTTTATGTACTTTAAATGTATTTAACGTGTTGATATAAATATTATAAGTTTTATTCGGATTGCTTCAAGAACACTGAAATTGAGAAGCCATACCTTGGCCTATAGAGTATTACAGACTTTCATTGTATAGGAATGGAGACCACATCTGGTTCACTTTAAGAGTGATGTTGAAGGGCTTGTTTATAGTAACCTTTGACCTAGCCTTGAAAGCCTGAATTCCTTTGAAGACTCACATTTCTACAGGCAATTATTCATTACATCATGTATATAGAAGTTCTTTGTCTCACATATCTTGCCGCCAAATATAACGTATGACTTTAATCATAGATTTCAAATGATGCTAAGTAACTCCCCTTTTTCTAAGATAGCCACTTATTTTAAAGTAAGGCAATCTTATGTATACTCCCCTCTGTAACTGAATTTTAAACCCATAAAACTAATTGTAGTTTAGAATTCGTGGCCAATACCTTTAACATCAAAAATGGATAACATCTAGAAAATTGCTCTGTATTGGACAAAGATTGTTAAAGACATTTGTTATTACCAGATGGATTGTTATGTTTGAATAAACATAAGTTAAACTGCAAGATACTTGATTCGATTGTTACGAAAACTGATATGTGACAAACAAAGATTTCACGGAATGCCAATTTCCTACAATTCTAAGGTCCGGTATACGTACCTAGCTCCTGTTTGTACTCTGCGTGTTGGATCCCTGTCCCGATCCTGACATTACGACAGGGCCAATGGATCCTGCAGGTACAAACACTCAGGTTGGTTCTCCCGACTCTAGATTTGAGGCCATGGATCATAGAATGGACCAGATGGCTCTAGCGCTGCAAGCTTTATTATCTCGTTCTAGTAATCAATCAGAAGAGATGCGTACTGCGTCCATCTCCCCTGTAAGTTCAGGTCTAGAGGTAGCCACAGTAGGTGCTTCTTCCCGTATTACTCCCCCTGTACGTTATGGTGGCTCTCCGGATACGTGTTGTGGTTTTTTAAACCAGATAGGTATTCATTTCGAATTACAACCCCGCTCCTACCCTACAGATAGGGCGAAGGTTGGATTCATTATCACACTACTCATTGATAAAGCTCTGAGATGGGCCAATCCTTTGTGGGAGAATGATAACCCGTTAGTCTATAATTATAATGCCTTTGTCGCTGCTTTTAGAAGAACTTTTGACCCTCCAGGTAGAAAGGTCAATGCAGCTAGAATACTGTTGCGCCTTAGACAATATAACCGAACCCTTGTGGATTATGCACTAGAGTTCAGGTCCTTGGCGGCAGAAGTTAAGTGGAATGAACAGGCTTATATGGACGTATTTCTAAACAGACTATCAGACGAAATTCTAGACGAGGTTGCTACAAGAGAGCTTCCTGAAAATTTGGAGGATTTAATTTCTTTTATTTCTCGTATTGATGAACGTTTAAGACAGAGGCAGAACACTCGAGATAGAACCCGTAGACTTTCCTTTAGACTAGCTCCCTCATTTCAAAGCCCTGAATCTACAACTTTAGCTCTTCCAGAACCTATGCAGATAGGCAATACTCGCCTCTCAGAAGAGGAGAGAGAGTACAGGAGAAGGGAGGGGTTGTGTATGTATTGTGGAGTAAGAGGTCACCTACGCCTAAACTGTCCTAATCGCCCGGGAAACGCTCGCACCTAAGTTTCTCTAGAGGACAGGCCTTGGGTGTTTCTATCTTGTCCTCTATACATAATTATAAAGATCACAGGCTTCGGCTACCTGTTTCTTTAGCTTGGGAGAAGGGAGTACTAAAGACTATGGCGTTGATAGATTCCGGAGCTGCTTAGAGCTTTATTGACCACGTTTTTGTCACTAACCACTCTATCCCATCCCAGCTAAGGGATACACCCTTGGCCGTTGAGGCCATAGATGGTAGACCATTATCTGAACCTGTTATTTTTCGTGAGACCATACCTGTTAACTTAACTGTTGGTATCTTACATGAGGAGGGTATATCTCTTATGCTTATTTCGTCTCCTTCTGTTCCAATAGTCTTGGGGTATCCGTGGTTAAATAAACATAACCCTATTATCAATTGGGAACTAGGGGAGATAGTTTCTTGGGGTCAGGGTTGCCGGAGCAGGTGTTTACAGAAAATCTTACCGGTTTGCGTAGTTGACGCACCGGTTAATTCTACTCAGTCTACAGACTTACAAATACCGCCTCTGTACCTGGATTTAAAGGCAGTCTTTGACAAGAAGAATGCTGACACTTTACCTTCACACAGGTCCTTTGACTGCAAGATCAGACTCCTGCCTGGTACCATGCCTCCGAGGGGTAGGGTATATCCTTTATCCACTAAGGAGAACTTAGTCTTAGAGTAGTATATTCGCGAGAACCTAGACAAGGGATTCATTAGGAGATCCTCCTCTCCTGCCGGGGCCGTTTTTTTTTTTTGTGAATAAGAAAGATGGTACGTTAAGGCCTTGCATTGATTATCGGGGCTTGAATAAAATAACTATTAGAAATGCCTACCCGATTCCTTTGATTACTGAGCTCTTTGATCGTCTAAAAGGTTCCAAGATTTTCACCAAGTTAGATCTCAGAGGGGCGTATAACTTGGTAAGAATTCAACAGGGAGACGAGTGGAAAACAGCTTTCAATACCCGTTATGGGCACTATGAGTACACGGTAATGCCTTTTGGGCTCTGTAATGCACCTGCAGTATTTCAGGATTTGATCAATGAAGTTCTTAGGGAATTTCAACATGATTGCGTTATTGTATATCTGGATGATATACTAATACACTCTAGAGAGATTGAGACTCACCACAGACAAGTCAGAAGGGTATTGCGCAAACTTCTACAACATGGATTGTACTGCAAATTGGAGAAATGTAGTTTTGACCAATCTCAGATAAACTTTCTTGGTTACGTTATTTCTGGAGACGGGTTTAAGATGGATCCGGTTAAACTCCAGTCTATTTTAGATTGGCCATTACCCAGGGGACTCAAGGCCATTCAGAGGTTTATTGGATTCTCCAATTATTGTAGGCGCTTTATTAAAGGATACTCTTCTATTATTGCCCCTATTACCAATATGACTAGACAGGGGGCTGACACTAAGACTTGGTCTACGGAAGCTCTCGTTGCTTTCAAGACGCTCAAGGAACTTTTTGTATCTGCACCGATTTTAGTTCATCCTGATACGTCTCTGCCTTTTCTACTCGAGGTAGACGCCTCGGAGACAGGTATAGGCGCTATCTTGTCTCAAAGGTTAGGTGTGGATAAACCGTTACATCCATGTGGTTTTTTTTTCCAAGAAATTATCTGGGCCTGAAAGCAGATATGACATTGGTGACAGGGAACTATTAGCGGTTATTATGGCTTTAAAGGAGTGGAGACACTTATTGGAAGGGACCTTGCATCCTGTTACTATTTTGACGGATCACAAGAACTTGTCCTATATTGGGGAGGCCAAGCGCTTGTCCGCCAGGCAAGCTCGTTGGTCCTTGTTCCTCACTCATTTCAATTACGTGCTCACTTATAGACCTGGTTCTAAGAACTCTAAAGCCGATGCTTTGTCTCGCCAACATGAACCTTCTACTATATCTGATGCGGTTTTGTCTTCTATAGTCCCCAAGTGCAATATTATCGCCAACACGAGTCTCAGGATACACTCTCCGTTGCTTGCCGAGATCATGAAGGTACAGCATCTGGCTCCCAGACAGGTTCCTGGGGCACGGTATTTCGTTCCTCCTGTACTCCAACTGGAACTGTTGCAGTGCTTTCACAACAGTAAGGTGGCTGTTCCTTGATTTCTAAAGATTTCTGGTGGCCTTCATTACGTAAGGATATTAGGGATTTCGTCGGAGCATGTGAGATCTGTAATAAGACTAAGCAACCTCATACGCTTCCATGTGGGTTTTTGCACCCCTTGGAAATTCCCGAGAGACCGTGGTCTTGTTTGGCTATGGACTTCATTGTCGATTTGCCTGTTTCTAAAAGACAGACTGTTATTCTCACGGTGGTTGACAGGTTTACTAAGATGGCTCATTTCGTGCCCTTACCTAAACTTCCATCTTCTCCCGAATTGGATGAGATATTCGCGAGAGAGATTTTTCGTTTACATGGTATACCCTCCGAAATTGTTTCTGATAGGGGTTCCCAATTTGTTTCCCGTTTTTGGAAATCCTTCTGTTCTCAACTGGGCATCAAATTGAATTTCTCATCTGCATTTCATCCCCAGTCTAACGGAGCTGCTGAACGCACCAACCAAAAGATTGAACAATATTTGCGCTGTTTTGTTTCCGAACACCAGGACGATTGGGTCGGTCTGATTCCTTGGGCGGAGTTTGCACACAACAATCTCGTTCTAGCCCCTTTTTCATGAATTATGGCTTTCATCCTTCCATTCTTCCCTCGGTTTCTCCTTCCCAAGGGGTACCGTCGGTTGATGTTCATGTTGCCAATTTGAGAAAGTTGTGGGATCAAACTCGACAAATTCTCCTGCATAATTCCACGTTGTTCAAGCAACACGCTGACAAGCGTAGAAGGGCGGCTCCGGTTTTCGTTCCAGGTGATAGGGTATGGTTGAGTACCAGAAACATTCGCTTGAAGGTTCCTTCTATGAAATTTGCTCCTCGTTACATTGGTCCTTACAAGGTTCTGACTCGAATTAACCCAGTTGCGTATCGCCTTGCCCTTCCATCTGCCTTACGCATTCCTAACTCCTTTCATGTTTCCTTGTTGAAGCCTCTAGTTTGTAACAGGTTTTCCTCCACTGTATCCTCTCCTCGCTCTGTTCAGGTTGAGGGTCAGGAGGAGTATGAGATCAACTCCATCCTCGATTCTCGAATCTCTCGGGGGAGGTTACAATATCTTGTTGACTGGAAAGGATATGGTCCTGAGGAGAGGTTTTGGGTGCCTCGGGAGGATGTGCATGCTTCTCGCCTCCGCAGAGCTTTTCACTCTCGTTTTCCGTCTCGCCCCGGTCCCTTCCGCCCGGTGGGCATTTCTGAGAGGGGGGGTACTGTCAGGGTACCTGTTGTCTCTATCTCAGAGGAGGTGAGATACTTAGACGTCCATCCTCTCAGAGGGGCTGACTCACTCGTTCCTCGCAGTTCTCTCGGCCGTTTACACGCCGGTCGCGAGGGATCCGCTTCCTTTTATGACGCGGCACTCAGTAGCCGACGTCATGACGACAATCCGTTCCGACCTGTCAATCAAGTCCCGAGCACGAATCAGGACTCGTCGGGGGCGTGATTACCTATCTAGAACCAGGGTATAAAGTAGGGTTTTGTGCATTGGTTCATTGCCCTGTCGGGGTTCTAGCTTGTCTAGTTACTCAGTGCTCTTGTTACCTTTTTGTCTCCTTGGTTCTGACCCGGCTTGTTTTGTTCTACTCTGCTTACCTCTATTACCCTTTGACTCGGCTTGTCTCTCGCTTACCTGCTCTCTCGTTCCCTCGACCTCGGCTTGTCTCTAGACCATTCTTTGCTTACTCCTTACGTTAGTCCGGCCATTCTAAGGTCCGGTATACGTACCTAGCTCCTGTTTGTACTCTGCGTGTTGGATCCCTGTCCCGATCCTGACACATATGTTGGTTCAGCTCGGCAGAATTGATAACTCATTCTTCACAAAACAATTAGTATAAACCAAAAGGCACAAAAATTAGGCCAATCAGTGTACGGCTGGGTGCATATTCCCACTGTTACGGTTGCCTCAAGATAACTGAGAATTGGACCATTTGGAGGTCCTTTTCCCCGATCCTGGAGAGCAGTAGAACGTTCCAAGTCAGCACCTAGCGATCTTCCTGCAAGTGTAGAGTATTCCCTGGAGCTCTTAGCAGAGCTAGTGATCAGCATTTCCCTACAGCACGAGTTGAGGGTAAGAAGTCTGGTTTATTGAACGGCAAGGCATTGCTTATATACACATTTTCAGGCCAGAGGCACACCCCTCTGGACCTGATGGTACACAGTGTTACAGGGGACAATAACCAATAGGAACAAAGTGCATCTTTTCAAACTCTCCCCTCTATCCTGGAGATAATTAGCTAAAATTATTACAGTAACTTAATTATATCCAGGTACAGGCAATATTCTAGTTTTCAAATCATACTAAAAACTACGAAAAAATCCATAACTCATACAGTATATTATTTAATTTATACATTCAACATATCCCCCAGACAAAGTGCAAAAAAAAGTGACATGGATATTAGCCAGTAAAAGAAAATTATGATAAATATGTTTTAAAATGTTTTCCGTGTACTACAAAGTGTTCAATTTGGAATTTCATTTGTGATTCGTGAATTATGATGAAATAATGAAAAAATGCCTAATTTAGGTAAAATTATGTTTCATGTTTTGCGTATTTGTCTAAATTTTGCCCCTCAGATTAAACCCCTTCCACTGCTCCTTGAATAAATCACTGACTGTATTATCTGTACTGCTCTTTGTGGAAGTCCTGGAGGCATAGCTTCCCTATCCCCACCAAGCATAACAGTAAAGTTAAATCATTCTGTAGGTGCACAGAGTTGCTGAGGCAGAGGGGATCTATAGGATCGCTTGGGAGTCAAACCAGGACAGTTCCTTCCATCTTGCTTTATTCATGGCATTCTGGAAATATCCAGAAGAGCATTAGAGCATCTCAATGAATACACCAATGGAATGCATCTGCATAAGAATATCACCTAGCATTCCGGCTGTTTTCTCCGACCAGCGACCACAAGAATTCACCACCACTAACTCCAACTCCCCTGATTTCATTGCAAGAACACATCTGGTGAAATCAGACGACCACTACGTACTTTCACTACACAACACAGAAATTAGCGGAAGGGGGCAGACAGTAAAAATGAAGTATTATGCCATAAGAATTCAATGGTGCCCCGTTCAAGTTTTTGATCACTACCTTTCCTCCAGTCTAAGTTCACCAAACTAACCACTACTTGCTTTGCACGGAAATACACTCACTACTAGTAGATTCATGCTTTATATTAGAATGTTAATGGTACGGTTAGGGGTTCACCCAACAAATTACTCAGGTCATTCATTTCGTATAGGAGCCGTTACCACGGCTTACAAGAGGAATATTCCGGTACATATTATTAAGACGTTAGGTCGGTGGAAGTCCACTGCCTACACTAGATACATACCTCAACATGTACAAGAAGAACGGCTAGCTCTCCGGAACATGATTATGTGATGTAGCTATGTTGTATTTTTAGGCTGAATACATTTTGTTATGATATCTTTTTTTGCCCTCTTTTATTTCTGGCCTACCGCACCGAGGGTTCCGGCACACCACAGCCGACTTTGCCTCATGTTTTATACCTCTAACTCTACATCTTTGATGCACTGAACACAAATTGAAGGCTGGGCCTGTAGTTGTGGGAGGGGCTTGGTTTCCCTCTTAAGGAGTGCCAGACCCCTCCTCACTACCATCTCAGGTCTGGTTATATTTAAATAAGGCAGTCCCTCTTTTATTTCAGGCCTACCGCATTGGCGGTTACGGCACACCCCAACCAACTTTTCCTCATCCCTGTATGTTTTATACCTCTAGCTCTACGGCTTTGATGCCCTGAACACAATTATATATATATACACACTGCCTGGCCCAAAAAAACAAGTTGCCACCTGGATTTAACTAAGCAGTGGTCCGACTCTCCTGTCATCAATACAAGATCTTGGTGAAAAATGAATGCATCAATGGACAGAAATAAATCTTTGCAGAAGCTTATCGAAACAATGCCACAGCGAATGCGTGCCGTAATCAAAGCTAAAGGCGCTCCAACTAAATATTACAGTTTGTGACCTTTTTTTGGGTGGCAACTTTTTTTTTGGGCCAGGCAGCGTATGTGTGTACTATCAAAATATTACAAAGTAAAACTTTTTATAATACTGAAAAGTTTATCCAAAAATATTAGATTATTTGGAAATATTATCAAAAAACATCAAACCGAGGCCTTTTAAATGTTTTCTCTACAAAAATCCCCATAAACTTGGATTCCAATTCACAGTCCAGGGACAGCACCTTTCCATTTGCCAAACATAGAATCCCACTGGTGCAACTGTAGACTACTGGTGGCCAAACCCTTGTCAAAGTAGGAAGTAGAAAATGAATCCGAGCACAGTAGTTCGGGTATAGCAGACTTTAAATGGATTACGGCCAATCAGACAATGATGGTTTGCCCAATGCAATGTGGTCTTTATCAAGCAAGATTTAATACAGACCACTTTGCGTAGGGTGAAACGTCATTGTCTGTATGGCTGCATTCAATTAAAGTCTCCTATAAATTAACTGCTGGGCTCGGATCCATTCTCGATGTTAATGGTGCGTTCTGTAGATAAATCATTTGAAACTTTTTTCTAACAGATTGTGATCATTTGAAAAACGTATCCAGCAATACTAAATCGAGGTCTTGTTCACTTAATGTCTTTCAGCTATTTTACTCACATTGTACGTAGGCATACACTGTGTATAAACATCTTGCATGTTTCTATTTACTTATCTAATATTAAACATGTTATTACAGAACAAATATGGCCGAGGAGCACTAAATATATTGACCAGAGTGGGAATGATTAACTTTTCATAATACTGGCTGGTGTGTCATTCGCCAACTGTCTTTATATGTAATTCTGCATTTGGGGAGTGGAACGAACACCCTTTTATATCAATATGCAGTATGGGTGTGCATCATGTCTGTTTATTGGGATAATCGTTACCTTTTAACTCTTTCAGTGTTTCCTTATATAACATGATATCTGTAATGTCTCCATCGGTACTCGGCTGGTGATTTAGCAAACTGCGATTTTGAAAGCCTGTTTTTTCTGGAATTTATAGAAGTTTACTGACACTGAAGACTGCCATATTTATACCTACTACAGTCTGCTTTGCATTCATGCCTGGCTATTTGGAAGACACTCTGCTGTACCCAGGGTAATATTGTGATACCATGCTGTACCCAGGGTAATATTGTTATACAATGCTGCACCCAGGGTAATATTGTGATATCATGCTGCACCCAGGGTAATATTGCGATACCATGCTGTACCCAGGTTAATATCGTGATACCATGCTGCACCCAGGGTAATATCGTGATACCATGCTGCACCCAGGGTAATATTGTGATACCATGCTGCACCCAGGGTAATATCGTGATACCAGGCTGCACCCAGGGTAATAGTGTGAAACCAGGCTGTACCCAGGGTAATATTGTGATACCATGCTGCACCCAGGGTAATATCGTGATACCAGGCTGCACCCAGGGTAATAGTGTGATACCAGGCTGTACCCAGGGTAATATTATGATACCATGTTGCACCCAGGGTAATATTGTGATATCATGCTGTACCCAGGGTAATATTGCGATACCATTCTGTACCCAGGTTAATATCGTGATACCATGCTGCACCCAGGGTAATATTGTGATACCATGCTGCACCCAGGGTAATATTGTGATACCATGCTGCACCCAGGGTAATATTGTGATACCATGCTGCACCCAGGGTAATATTGTGATACCATGCTGTACCCAGGGTAATATTGTGATATCATTCTGTACCCAGGGTAATATTGTGATACCATGCTGCACCCTGGGTAATATCGTGATACCATTCTGCACCCTGGGTAATATCGTGATACCATGCTGTACCCAGGGTAATATTGTGATACCATGCTGTACCCAGGGTAATATTGTGATACCATGCTGCACCCAGGGTAATATTGTGATACCATGCTGTACCCAGGGTAATATCGTGATACCATGCTGTACCCAGGGTAATATTGTGATACCATGCTGTACCCAGGGTAATATTGTGATACCATGCTGCACCCAGGGTAATATTGTGATACCATGCTGCACCCAGGGTAATATTGTGATACCATGCTGCACCCAGGGTAATATTGTGATACCATGCTGTACCCAGGGTAATATTGTGATACCATGCTGTACCCAGGGTAATATTGTGATACCATGCTGCACCCAGGGTAATATTGTGATACCATGCTGTACCCAGGGTAATATTGTGATACCATGCTGTACCCAGGGTAATATTGTGATACCATGCTGCACCCAGGGTAATATTGTGATACCATGCTGCACCCAGGGTAATATTGTGATACCATGCTGTACCCAGGGTAATATTGTGATACCATGCTGTACCCAGGGTAATATTGTGATACCATGCTGCACCCAGGGTAATATTGTGATACCATGCTGTACCCAGGGTAATATTGTGATACCATGCTGTACCCAGGGTAATATTGTGATACCATGCTGCACCCAGGGTAATATTGTGATACCATGCTGCACCCAGGGTAATATTGTTATACAATGCAAAAGTTCCGTTTATTAGTTTTTATGATCCCTGTTCAACCAGTTCTACAACTGGTCTGTCATACCAGGTGCCTTGTGATTTATTGGTGCACCTGTTTTGGGCTGAAAAGTAGGTGAAAGTATCGTTTCCCCTCATTCTAAATAAATTATAGCTCCAGCTAACTGAAACATGGACTGCTCCTGCTTATGCTAATTATGCCTTTTCTGTACTGATGTCTTGTTTATCAAATAACTATTAGAGTAAGGTCGCGCTATAAATAAAATGAAAATGAAATGAATAGGATTTATTAAATATTACAATTAAAATTACATTTGTAAAAGGGAGAAACCATAAACTCCTAAATGGAATGTTACAATGTTATTGTGTAATAATTTCAGCATGTAAAAATGCATACATTGCACAATATCAACAGATTATCAACGTAGGCTGTGTGGAAAGAGCCCAATGTCATCCAATGAGGATAGGTTAGTCACCAGATATTAATTGTTCCGATGAACTGATAGCTCGATAGACTGGATGATTGCACATCAATCAGTTCCAGTGATCACCAACGCGTGTAAGTATACACAGCCACAAAAATATACAGATGAGTGCAACACTCATCCTTAAGATTTGGTGTCCAATGAAATAAACTTGATACTCCGTTAAAGAAATGAAATCCAAAAGCAGTAAATGTACGCTGCAACTGAATGTTCTCCAGAGACCATTGATTCACATTGCCTCAACTCTTACATAAGGAATGGAAAAAGGAAAAGAAAAGAGAAAATAATAAATCGAATTGCAATCTGAATGTTTCGTTGCACTTGCTAAAAGCACAATGAATGATGATAAATACTAGAATTGGAATGGACTCCTCCCACAATGCTCCTAAATATAAATATCAACCTTTCATAGAGAATTTGCCAATGACTGGAACTGCACAAACGACAAGGTGAGTCATATTGTGATAAGAATCTGTTCCCTAGCAAGACTCTTTTATCCCGTTTTTTCTCAGTATATTACTGATATTATATATATAATAAACAAGTCAGGTGTTTCAGAAACAAAAAAAAAAAAAAAAACTATTCAACTTTGGATATATATGTGCCACATGAGATGTGTTTTTTTTGTTTGTTTCCTGATGGTCTAATGACATTTAACTCTGAAAGGCTGATTTATTACCTTCATTATATTGTGAAATACTGTAAATGTTATGCATATTCAGTTAACACATCGTTTATATTATTCGAATCTATTGTTTTCTGTTTCCAGATGGTCGTTTTCTTTTCTTTCATTCTCTGCTTACTTGGCTCTGTGACAGGTAAGACACTTAACACACTGATTTAATTCTAGGTACAAGTGATTTATTTTATCTGTTCAATCACTTCGATCGATGGCTTGCTTTTAATAGGATCCCTTTTTACAATATTTAAAGATAGGATTAATAAAAATATGTCTGTCATAATTACATTCACCAACATTAGATTATATTTTCTTTAAACTGTGTCTAGCTAGCTCTTTAAACGAACCTGTTATCTACGCTGCCTACTCCCAGGATAGTGTATTACAGATTTACCTTTTTATGTTGACATTGATTACTCTTGATTTCAATGGAAACATTCATACAAACTGGAATATGTTTTGGGGACTGTGACCTTAATATTAACAAACAAGCACATTGGCACAATAGAAATGTAAATTTCCAAAGGATAATAATAGTGCTAAAAAAATTAAACTATAATCTACCTCTACTAGTAGATAGTGTGGGATACAATAACATGCCTCAGTGTTTAGCAGCTCAATACTTAATGTGGGATACCCTTTTACCCACAACAAATTCTAAATAGCCAAAGTATGATATAAAATGTACCTATTGGTGGAGGGCTGTTGGAATCTAGCCTGTGCAGGGATTTCTTTGACTTACCCCACAAATATAGCAATATAGTGTACTTTAAGATACATAAAGAAAAAAGACAAGAAATTGTGCTGATGGTCTAAAAGTTAAAATTGGTTGTAGAAAATGGCTAAAACCACTCACATATTGGCTCCGTAAGATTAACTTTTGTGCTCTTATGGCAGTATAACACCACTTGCTCAGTAGCGTCTCCTCCAAAGAGGATATAAATAGAAAAGCAACTAATTTGTGGTATTATAGACTTATAAACCTTAAACCATATGATAGGTATTAAGCTCACCTTTTTTAGAGCCTTCAATTCCTGGCTCTAAGGGTAATAAGCAGAGTGCCACTTTTCTGGGGATGGTACCACCCAAATGAAGATTATTTAAGGCTTCAGGGAACTTCATTTGAATAACCTATAACTTTTTTGTTACAGAGAAAAATAAAAACACATTTGGTATAATACTCTGAAAAATTAAAAGGTCCAATAAAAAGTCCAAATTAGCCGAAACGCATTTCACTCATCCATGAGCTTCCTCAGCCAGCTGTAGTGTAGCCTCAAGAATCTTACATCGTTTAAGCATCCTGCAGGTTTATAAGTCTATAATACCACACATTGGTTGCTTTTCTAGTTATCTCCCCTTTGGAGAAGACGCTACCGAGCCAGTGGTGTGATGCTGCCATAAGAGCCAATATTTTATAGGTTCCGCTACATATGAGTGCTTTTAGCCATTTTCTAGCACCTTTTAGACCATCTGCACTATTTTTTTTCTTTTTTTTTCTTGTAATAATTAAGCTAGTTTGCATGAAATGCATTTTTGAATTATAGTAATAACTGGATGTTACGTTTAATAATCAATATAAACAAAACAAGCTGATTGGTGTATGAAAATGATAACACGTATAATATTCTTTAAGTATTGTAATGAAAACTAGATCATAATACGTAGCACAGAAAATAGCAAATCACACAATACCTAAATATTTGCAATTACATTTAGAGGAGTAGCAAGTTTTATAGTATGAGTTGATCTGATTATTGACAGTACAAAAATCCATTCAGTCCTGATCTGTTCATAGTCAAGTTTTGGAAAAATACATTGTAGGAAATTAGCTGTTCAGGAGATGTTTGTGTTTCACACCAGAGTTCCAATAATCGAATCACATTGTCTTGCAGCCAAAAATGTATATTTATTCAAACATACACACCTGCCAAAGTAACATAAAGTCCCTGCACACATCTGTGTGGACCAATACAGCAATGTTCAAGATAGTATCCATTTTTGATGTTAAAAAGTATTGGTAAAGAAATTCTAACTGCAATCGTTTTTATAGGTCTAATTTCAGTTACTAAGAAGGTGTACCCATGAGGTTGCCTGATACTTTAAAATAATTGGCTATCATAGAAAAAAGTGTGGTGGCTTAGTAATCATTATGTCCAACCTATGATTAAAACCATACATTATATTTGGCGGTAAAATATAGGTTACACCAAGGACTTTTTATATACATTAAATGAATGCCTTCAGAAATGTGAGCCTTCCTAAAACACAGGGAGTCTGGCTTGCGATGCTGGATCAAAGGTTAATATCAACAGGATTTTATGCATCATTATCTGCACAAGAACCATATGTGGTGATACAATGAAAGTCTGTGATACGAGATTCCTAAATTCTATATCTGGAAGTGGTTTGGAACTAATTCATATTACAAAGATGAAATCCTACATTAAATATATTTAATTTTCCCCTGTGATGCTTTTATTTTTATTTTATTTTGAAATATAAGGCACCATAACTTACTTTAATTCCTATGATTTTTTTTTTCTCAAATATGTGTCTGATTATCAGTTTACAAATAAAGTCCTTTATTGATTTATTACTACATGTATTTTCTCTGTGAAAATTTTCAATCAACAAATTAAATTTCGCTTTGCTTTTGATATGATATCTCTGTTAAAATATCTGCAAGACCTCAAATAATGTTTTTTTATTGCACCAAGAACAACTAAGTTCAGAAGTTACAGTCTGGCTTGGTGATCATTGACATTTAACACGGCCATTTCCAGTTGAGAAAACAGTGAGGGGTTTAGCTGTCTGTATTATTTTTACACTGAGTCCAAGAAGGAGGGGGGTCAAATCTGGGCAGTCTGTCTGCCTAATATCACAAACCATTTTAACCCTTTCATTTCTGGACTCCCGCCTAATTTATCTAAGAACAAAATTCTTTCTACAATTACCTTGACATTTTTCCCAAATTTATTAATTAACCTTGGGCATTGATTTTACCTAACATAAATAGCAGTATCATAGTTATTATGCTGTGCAATTGTATACATTTTATATTATCCAGAAAAAAAATTGGTTTGATTTAGTCCATGAAATAATGTCCTCTCCAACCAAATCCACACGCAAATCCAACCAAATCCTCTGTCCATAATGTCCTTTGAAAGTCCAAACAATTTGTCCTTTTTAAATTCAAACAGTCTTTGTCCATGAACAAACATTATTGGTTCTGTAATATAAAAACAGATGGCAGTTTACTATTCTTATTCATTAGTAAATGTCTTACATTGATCACTATGTACAATTATTGATTTATAATATTTTGTACCAACTTTTTTTTTTGAGCCTGTAAGACACTTTGTCCTAATTTCTTTAGAGTAACATGCGGACCTCCCCAACCTGCCTGCCAGGAACCTGGTGTTCTTAATGAAATTATCATCACCTTGCTTCCTGGTTTAAACGTATCTTCAATTTTGATTTCTAATTTTTAGGTCTTGGATTAAATGAAACACTCCTGCACATGTTTGTACACCTTTGTTTTAACTTGGGATGATACCATTTATTTTGCAGGGCAGTTTTCCTGTACCCAACTGCCCAGTGTACAATGATTGAATGCAGTCAGCTCTTGCTATAATCCACTAGGCACAAATGGTACAACGTTTGTGTTTCCTCATGTTTAACCCCTTACAAGCCAGTTTCAGTATCTAAATCCATTGGCTAACCCATTTGTTTCTCTGCATAATTAAACAGTTCTGCCAGAATACCTGCATGTTTTAAAGCTTTATCCTGAGAATCTACCATTCTACTTTTATTCTCCATATTGGGAGGTGAAGTGTTAAAACTTTAACTACATAGCTGCTGTCACTGATTATATATACTGTTATTTCTAGAGCTTTCTTTACGGACTCTAATTCAGCTATCTGAACAGACATATGGCCTGGCAATCTGTAGCTTTGCATTTCTTTTGTTTGATCATAATATACGACATAACCTGTGTGATGTTATCCATCAACATAAAATCTAGTTCCATCCACATATAAATAAGGAGCCCCTTGTATTGCTTGTTTCTCAAAAGGAGATCTGGGTTCTGTTTCCATTTCCTTTTACATAGTTACATAGTTACATAGTTGCATAGTTGCATAGTTACATAGCAGAAAAGAGACTTGGGTAGATCAAGTTCAGCCTTCCTCACATATGTTTTTGCTGTTGATCCAAAAGAAGGCAAAAAACCCAGTCTGAAGCGCTTCCAGTTTTGCAACAAACTAGGTAAAATTCCTTCTTGACCCCAAAATATCAGTCAGGTTTCTCATTGGGTCAAGCAGCTATTACCCCACTAATTAGAAATTATATCCCTGTTTGTTATGTTTTTGCAAGTATTTATCCAATTGCAGTTTAAACATCTGTATGGACTCTGACAAAACCACCTCTTCAGGCAGAGAATTCCATATCCTTATTGCTCTTACTGTAAAAAAAAACTTTTCTTTGCCTTAGATGAAATCTCCTTTCTTCCAGCCTAAATGTGTGACCTCGTGTCCTATGTATAGCCCTGTTTATGAATAGATTTCCAGATAATGGTTTGTACTGGCCCTGAATATATTTGTATAATGTTATCATATCCCCTCTCAGGGACCCTTTTTTGAACCTTTCTTCGTAACTAAAATGCGCCATTCCTTTTATCAATTTTGTAGCTTGTCTCTGCACTTTTTCTAGTGCCATATTATCCTTCTTCAGAACAGGCGCCCAAAATTGCACAGCATATTCAACCAGCGATTTATAAAGAGGCAAAATTATATTTTCATCCAGAGAATTTATGTCCCTATTTATACGTAACACAACCTTACTGGCCTTAGCGATTGCAGATTGACATTTTGACATTGCATATTGCTGCCTAATTTGTTGTCTATAACAATTCCCAAATCCTTCTCGTGTGAGGGGAGTATAAACAACAAGAGAGGAAAAAAAAAAAGGAAAACTTTAAAAAAACAGCAAGGAGAAAAATATATTAAAAAAGGGACAACGTTTTAAATAAAAACTGCAAAGAAATATATATGTATATATGAAACAGGGAAAAAAGTTTTAATTAAAAAGTGTAACTTTAAAAAAAATAATTAAACCTGCTTATTTCACTTGTTATTAACCAATACCAACCACAGTCCACCAGTTCTGCAAGAAACTCCTGTTTTTTTTTTGTTACGACACTCACCGCCAGATAGATGAAGCCGCCGTTTAGTAGATAATCCCCTTCTCTAGAAATGCAGGTTCTGTATAGCCGACCGTCAAACTCCCTAACGGAGAATACGAACGCGGCAACTCCCGACCATCCAATCAGCCGAACTCCTTTCACAGCTAGAAATAACGAAAGCACTGTCCCAGTAATAATTCCCTCCACAAACAAGACCAAGCTCCGTCTTGAAGGTCAAACAGGAATGTGTTTATTGAGGGCTACCTGCCCGGTATTTATGCAGGTCTCCACAAGGTGGACACTCCCCTAGGGGACCTTGTGGAAGACTGTAAGACATATTGGACAGTAGCCAATCGCAGTGGCTTTAGTATAAGTCCTTCCCACATTACCCATAAATCCTTCTTTTCTATCCCGGAGATAATTGGGGAAGAAATCTAATTATCTCCAGGGATAGAGACAAATCGCCATTTTAGATACAGTAATAAAAATACATGAAAATACATAACTGTGAAAATACCGAATGTATGTGGTTCATGTAGCGTATCCCCAGATAGCCTGGATCTGAGTGCACATCCCTACCGAATAGCGCTCAGATCCAATGTACACAGCTCAATCGCCATGGAGTCAAAGTCTCTCACCAGTCCTTTCGGTATACGATTGACTCCATGGGACGGCTATCTGGGTGAAGTCCATACGTATGTTACAAAACTCCCAAACTGACCGGTGTTCGTATGCCTCGACGAAATAGAAGGCGGGCGGCCGATTCCAGCAGTGTTCGGTAGATAAAGTGTCCGTTTTTAGTTCCATAAGATCGACACCAAACACCACTGAGTTTCCTCGTGTCCCAAAATGGCTGCCGTCTTGTGGTCGGCATACGAACGACGACCACCCGTTCGAATGGAATGGAGAGATGTCTGTGGTTAACCACAACGTTCTAATTGGGGCCAAGAGGTTAACCAGCAGCACACTCCTCTCCTGGGTGGCCGTCTGTTCGGTAGTTTCAATCGGTATTCCAGAACCACACGAACAGGGTATACGGACAGGAAATCCAACGAAATACGGCAAACAGACGAACCAGCATTACTAGTCTATACAGATGGATCTGTCACATTTTTAACTCCTACTTTAAATAGCCTGCTTTCAAGCAAACTCCAGTGGCGCTCCCTATATTTCCATCAAATCAGGAACAAGATATTTTTATCTTGTAACTTCAATATCCAACGAGCCACCCTCTGGCTATGTACTCCTAAATCCGAATAATTTTTAACAGTTTTAGATATTTGAGGGGTTTGTAAAATTATCTGTCCGAATCCTACAATGTGTTGTGTTGCTTCTAAAGCCCAACATACAGCCACGAGCTGTTTTACACAGGAAAACATTTCCCTTTTCACTGGAGACATAATTTTAGGAAAATATCCCAGCATTCATAAAGAGTCATGCTACCTTTGCATTAAAACCGCTATTAATGAAGAGATACCTGCGTAACATTGAACAATATATGGTACTGTGTCAATGGGAGCAGCTAGCACAGGCGCTTGTGTGAGAGCATCTTTTAACAGATTTCAACTCTATTCAACTTCCTCTATCCAGATAAACGTATCCATTATATTTTTAGCATATTGCTATCCCTGCCATATCATATATGATTTATCTTTTATATTGTTTTACTGCAGGGGGGTCTAGACCTACAATTACAACTTGCAAATTCACTCTCCCGCAATCTCGTTTAGACTTAGACCGCACTGTGGGGTATTTTTCTTTAAGATATGTTACAAACTGATCATCTTGTTGTATAGAATGTGACACTTCACTCTGTTTTACATCCATGATATAACTATACCATATTAAATTATTAGGTTTAACCACTCAATCTGTTTTGCTCTCACCTGGAGTTTGCCACAAAACTAAATTTAATAAATCCACATACAATTTTTTTCCATTGACAACATCCATTCCCATAATAGTACAGTGGGAGAAGGGGTGCACCCATAAATCACAAAATATTTTTTTTTTCTCCTTCAAACTCAATGTCATTATCAGTGGATAGAGTTGCATGCGCATGTGTTCCATTAAAACTTAGAAGGGATTTTGATATTGTGCTTCAATGTTTAAAGACAAGCATGTGTTATTAAGAGACACGGCTGTTCCTGTGTCTAGAAAAAACTTGATTATATACCTTCTAGTCTTCTATAAATATATTGTCGTCTATCTTCACTCAGAGTTATATTAGCAAGATAGACTGGATAATAACTAGGGGTTACACATCCCTATTTATTTAGGGGGTAGGCAGATTTCACTTGTGGATTTGTGACTGCCTCCACCTTTCTTTCAATGGCATTTAACATATGTATACACTCTTCATATGGATTTGATATATGAGGGGCTTTTCCTTTCACTGGGTAAGGTTTTTCCTCATATTTAGGACAATATCTCCTAACATGACCTTCTTGTTTGCAATTATAGCATACCATAGGATTACTCTAATTAACCCTAGAATATCTTTCTTGGGGTGGGGCCGAATAGTTTCTAGTAACCTGGTAATTTTGTTGTGGTATATCCTCCCTCTAAAATCACCATTTTCATCAATAACCTCATATCTCCCTCTACCTTCTTCACTAGATACATTTAATAGGGGCCAGTCCTGCCGAAGCATCCCTAGATAAAAGTGTGTCTGTGCAACATGTTAGTTGTTACTGTGTTTTTCCTTTTTCAACAATTGCCAGGATTCCATCATTTCCATGGCAGCAAAATCTACTTTTGGTGCATCAAAAGCTCTTAATTTTATCTCATTTGGTAACCCTTCTATTGTAGAGACCAATTCACTAACACTCTGCTTATGCTATTCGTTAGACATAGCAGACAGTTCTGTCTAATCAAATCCCATGCCTTATTCCTTAAAGGGACACTATAGTCACCTGAACAACTTTAGCTTAATGAAGCAGTGTTGGTGTATAGAACATGCCCCTGCAGCCTCACTGCTCAATCCTCTGCCATTTAGGAGTTAAATCCCTTTGTTTATGAACCCTAGTCACACGTCCCTGCATGTGACTTGCACAGCCTTCCATAAACACTTCCTGTAAAGAGAGCCCTATTTAGGCTTTTATTGCAAGTTCTGTTTAATTAAGATTTTCTTATCCCCTGCTATGTTAATAGCTTGCTAGACCCTGCAAGAGCCTCCTGTATGTGATTAAAGTTCAATTTAGAGATACAATTATTTAAGGTAAATTACATCTGTTTGAAAGTGAAACCAGTTTTTTTTTTTCATGCAGGCTCTGTCAATCATAGCCAGGGGAGGTGTGGCTAGGGCTGCATAAACAGAAACAAAGTGATTTAACTCCTAAATGACAGTGAATTGAGCAGTGAAATTGCAGGGGAATGATCTATACACCAAACCTGCTTTATTTAGCTAAAGTAAATTAGGTGACTATAGTGTTCCTTTAAATTAGCACAAACACGTGTATCATCATTTTTCTCCATTTTTAATTAAGAGTAGAAAATTGAAAACTATCCACACCAGTTGCACACTGTACAACCATTAGCAATATATTTGGAAACATTTCCTCCAACTCAACCCTGGGCTTTTCACTTGCCTTATCCTCCAACACATCAATGAGTTAATTTTTAACCCATTCACCTAATGAGGTTGGCAGCCAGATGAAATGACCTCTGGTGGCTACCACATCATCAAATTTTCTTTTATTCATTTCACCTTCAAAAACACTCAGATTATAAAAAGGTCCTCTCTTCTCATCATATTTAGTCAAATTTTTTTATCAATTTGCCTAATTTGAGATTATCCATTTGACACCTTCCTTGCACATTTTCCAATTTATTTTCTATCTTCTCTCCTGCCCCGTTTCACAACTTAACCTCTGCACCATTTTATTATCAACATCTGCTTTCAAAGTAAAATCCAAATCTTTTAGATTTTTTCTACAAAATATCTGTTGCATTCCCCAGATTAGCAATCTGTCTTTGCAATTTGTCAAAATTATTAACATTTAAATCTAATTCTTAGACATGTGAGACATGGTTTTATGGGTTCTGTCTAACAGATCAGGCTGATTCTTAAGCATTTCTTTCATTATATTAACATTTTCACTTCTTCAACATGACTAAATCCTTTCAACAACTGACGACAGTATTTTATCTGAGTTTTTGTTTCAACTAATGTTGCATTAATTTGGGGTTATTTCCCTTCTTTTAACAACTTTTGAGGAGATTTCACAGTTTTGCTGGGGGGCTAGGGAAATTACTAGACCGTAGTATAACAATACTTATATTTTTCATGACGAAAATAAGGTGATAACGCAACAGGTATTAAAGGTAAATCACAATAGCAGGAGAAAATGAGGTAGAATCTGTTAATAAAAACATAAAAGCGACATAGCACAGACTGCATATAACGTGGTATCCATGCAGAAAATACAAAGGGCACTCACATTTTCCAGAGCCATTAAGGTCGGCTCTGAGCTCAGTAGATATGATATCCCCTACTTAGACTGTTGTACTGTAGATGGTCCCAGCGATATTATTCTCCAAAATTTAAGTTTCAGGAACCGATAAATAAGTAAAAATATACTTTATTTTAACATATAAAAACACAACAAATTTAGGGGTAAAATAATCTGATGTAGGATTTCATCTTTGTAATATGAATTAGTTGAAATTAATTTAATTTCAAACCACTTCCAGACATAGAACTGAGAGGCCCTGCTAGGAATCTCGTATTACAGACTTTCATTGATTCAGTGATTAAGCTCTCCTGCAGATAGTATAGCTGATCCACCCAAACACTAGCCCAGACTGAGTGAAGGGTGAGGAAAAACTGCTTTATTATGGCCAAGTTGCCTGCTTATATACACAGCCACCAGCAGGGGGTCTCCAAACTAAAGACTAGTAAGCTAATTATCGCCCAGGAACAGAGAGGCAAAAAAAATAAAACATAAAAATACCCCAAAACATCATAAAAAGATACAATAACCCCACAAATAATAGATCCTCAAATAGCCCGGATCTGAGGGCCCAAGTTCTCCAATTAGAGCTCAGATCCATGCAGCGTAGGGGAAGCACCACGCGTTAATGTCCGAGGAAAAGAGCGTTTGTCACACAGCCATTTTGTCTCCCGAACTCAGGCGGTACATGGTCGCCAAGGGTATGTAACTCTATGCCGTCTATGCGATCCCGCAAACGCTAGGGAAACTTGTACTGCTGCCCGTTCAGCTTCTTGACCATTTAGGAGAATGGGGTTTGGGAGAAATTAACTGCCGAACAGGGGGAACATTAGCTCCCTAAAAGCCAGGAGGAGCATTTGTCGGTGTTTGTATTGGAGTCCCTGAAAGGAGAACGGCCGTTGCCTCTTTTCCTGTCTAACTATTTGGGGCTATCAAACTTTACCCGAATGGCATTCCGTTCTACCGAAGGGATCTGAGCACTATTTGGACAACTTGGGCACTCAGGGGATATAACTTTTGTGGGGTTCCTGTATAATTGTGATATGTTTTTGGGCTGTGTTGTATGATTTTGTATTACATCCTGTAACTGAGAGATAATTGAGTTAGCCTGCTTTGAACTTAATTATATCTCAGGCACAGAGGCGCCTGAGAGGGACTTGTATATTTTTCTATGGAGACCCCATGCTGGGGGTCCGTGCATAAAAAGCTGAGTCTGGCCTAATAAAGTTCAGTTGACTCCCAGAACTATGTATCATCGTCTATTTGCTGAGGGGAAAGGGTTATAATCACAATAGCGCTTCTTACAGCTTTGAGGAAGAGTCGGCAGAGATACCTAGTCGTGGTATCGGAGCTGCGCAAAACACTCTATAAACATGAAATACTATATTTTTTTCTTTTAAATTCTTTATTTTTGTTGTGTTTAAAGATAATACACAGGATATCAGTAATCATGGCATTGCTTAGTGACAGAAGTATCCAATGTTACATGTCTAGAAGAGAAACTGCACATTTTTTGTAAGGAAGGCATACATCATACGTCTAAAGCGATTAGTGAGTGCTAAGGTATCATGGAAACGAGTCAATCTGGACATAAAGATTAAGAACAAGAAAATAGTTTATGTTACATTCTTAGTTACGCATAGTTAGTATAAATAAAGGGTAGGATAGTTAAGGGAGCAAGCTTGTTCAGATACAGCGCACCAGTTGTGGCGCGTTTAGGTAGATCAGGCAAGGCATATACATCAAGCTGTGATACTTTTTGTTAAATGCAGTGTTTACACAAATACTTCCAAATTCACCCGTATATACATCCTATTTGTACATATATCATCCTTGGACATTCTTATACATGTCATGCACTTTTCATTTGTCTCAACAAGTATATATCAGATAGGCAATATTTGACGATATTGTATGGACATTGGAGGAATTTGCACTAATTCGTATGTCTGGCTGTGTATAGCCACGTAACCGTATTCGTATGCAAAAATGTAACTATCGGATGGGTGAACATAATAAAAATTAAAAATTAAAGATTAAAAAGTAAGTAACAATTAAACAGGCACTATTCAAGGTAGCAGTTTCCACGGACATAAATCCTGGAGGGGAAGCTGTATACAATTGTGTTTCGGTCTGGAAACGAACGTGCACAGTACTGGAGAAACTTGGTCTACAGCTAATGGTGTCAATATATGACCTTGTGTATGACATTTTGTTAACATTCGGGGGTTGCTGGGATCTTCTACACACCTGCGTTCCGCTAGGACCCTGGCGGCCAACCATGCTTGTAGCGCATCGTGGAAAGCCTAGCATTAGCCAACAGGGTGCTGCAGAACTTAAATTGCAGCGAGTAGCGCATTCTACGGGTCATTCGTAACATACATTTCCAAAGAGGCAATACATATGAAAATAGCTATCCTGTACCGGTATTAAAAACTAATGCAGGTTCATGCACATTTCTACCTGTAAAATTAGTAATCAACTATGTAACGCAATTGTGCATTTACAATTTTGTTTCAGGAGTAAACCGATACCGGCACAAGTACAATGGCTGAGAACTAGGACCTAAATCAGAGTTTTCAGGAGGTTTTCAGATTTGTGATGCAAACACACCTTCCGCGCTTGCAAGACTAGAAATAACAGCTATTAAACAGAGGTTCAAAATGCGGCAATCTAAAAATCTGAGTATTAGTAGCCCCTACATACATTAAGAGCTGTCCCGGAATAAGCCTTGAAATGTTATCTAATGCCACTGCTAACATGCAGTATATATAAAAAAACAAAACAAAAAAAAAAAGACAACTTGGTCTTGGAGGGTATCCCAGGTGGCTGCTGAATAGGCTATGTCCTAGCACTGTAGGGATTCTGCTTTCAGGCAAAATGTGACGATATCCTGTATGCCTCAGGAGCACCGTGGTCCATCAAGTTCTTTATAACACCTGAATCCATTCCCGCTACCATATGCGCTTAGACACAGGATGGCATCACGGTGAGCGTCATTGCATGCAAAGATGTTCCGAGTATGTCAGCAATCCTGGAATCCTTGGTACTCGGCATGTGGGTAACTGTCACTTTGTCTTGTGTTGTAATGGGGTGTTCTGCAGTCATTGTTTCCCCCTCTTTTTCACCATACCAGTGTCTCTCTCTGTATTTCCTTCTCCACCTGTACCGTTTGGAGTCTTGCCGCTCCCCGGTTCCGGAGGTATCAGCTGTAGCTGCTGTAAGCTCTGTAGAAATCTCGTGGGGTCCTCTTCTGCGGATAGTGTAAGGATAGTGTCTTTATGTGGTACGACTAGCGTGCCCGCTGCCCCCCAGCGATATCTAATACCCCTGTCTCGCAGTTGGCGGGTGATTGGCATTAACTTCCGCCGCTCCATCAGGGTTGAGAACGGGAGGTCATTGAAAACTCTGATGTGGTGGTTATTCATGTTAGTGGTGGGTGTTTCCCTCGAGTGGGCCATAAGCGCTGCTTTGACTGAGATGTCTCGGGTGACGGCTATTAAGTCCCTGGGGGCATCCACCGGGGCGGTCGGGGCCTTCCTAATCCTGAATGCTGCCATTATCGGCCAAGTATCGCCATCTTTTTTTGCCCCCATGGTTATTGCTGCCCTGTTCGTATACTCTAGCAAGGCCTCCGGGCCTATGTCTTCTGGGGCTCCGCGTATGCGGACATTTTTCTTGCGATGGCGTGTTTCCATTGTTGCCACAGTGTGTGTGAGTCGTTGGAGTTGGTGGGACAGTTTTTCCACTTGCGTTCTGGTGTCTGTGAGCAAGGTGTCCCTGTCTCCTTCCCGGCCTTCCACTGCGCCAAGGCGCGCCTTGATGCCTGCCACCTCTGATTGCACGCCAGCCAGGTCGGCCTTCCAGACCTCCCGCAAATCTAGTAACAGCTTTTTGATGTCACCTTTCGTGGAAGGTGAGTCATCCGAGTCCGATTCTTCTGACTGGTATACTGCGGTAGCGGCTTGTGGTGCCGGAGGGTTGCTTTCCTCCATAGAGGAGTCTGATTCACTGGCACTTCGAGGCCTGCACGGCGCCATTTTGGGTTGTGTTTGCTGCTGCGGCCTCTCAAAGGAGCGTCTGATGTCGGGCAGATAGGAGCCCTCCGGGCGGGCTAGTCTTTTGGTTTTCCGCCCCATCTCTCTGTTGGGGGCTTCAGCTCTGATGGCAGCTTGGTTTTAGGGTCCCAGTGCTGTAGTTTTGTGGCTTTTTAGGTCTATTTTAGACGTTGTGTGCAGGAGCTCCACACAAGCACGTCTTAGTCGTTGCTCAGCTGGCCACGCCCCCGAAATACTATATTAAATACACAATTATTTCCTTATCAATGCTAACCTTGTTTTAAGTTAATAATAGTAACTATTCCTCCAGCTACGGACTGGCAGTCATTCCTTAAAACTCCTATTGGATGGAACCTTCAACCAAATAATTAACGGAAGCCTTAACTGGATAAATATATAATTTGGGTCTGTTTTGTTTCTTATTTAAAGGTAAAGAGGTCTGCTTTAGTAGAATTGGATGTTTCACAGATGATTCTCCTTGGGCAGGAACAATGTCTAGGCCAATACGCCAACGGCCATGGTCTCCAGAACAGATTAACACTCACATTTTGCTGTATACCAAAGAAAACCCTAATGATTTCCAAGTAAGTACTTTGTCTTCATATAGTGATATTGGCCAAACCACCTGCTTCTACACAAAGTCCATAAACCAGTTCACAAAGTCCCATTGGGTGCAATAATGAGTGAGCCTTGCAGCTTTATTAACATTAAATAGTATCCATTAATAACCTTTCAAATATTTTTCCAGCCACAGAAGTTAAGCTCACAGGTCTATATATTCCTATATTTTGGAATACAGGAGCCACATCTGCCTTCCTCCAATCCTCCTGAACACTTCCTGAAAGAAAAGAATCTTGAAAAATTAAAAACAGAGGTTCACTTATGTAACGGATCACCTGGCACCCCGACTGGGTACTTCCGTTGATGGATGCTCCTAGCGCTTCTTGAGGATTCCAAGCACTATAGCCGACACCACAACCACCGCAGGCCAAACCTCTCTTCCTTCAGAGCTAAGCAGGAACTAGCTCTTAAAAGAGCTTAGCATAGCGATATGCAAATCTACCCGAATATGCAAATTACCACTCTTGCTATTCAGGTAGTGCATATTACTGTTGCTACCAACAGAGGGCACTACACAAGCTCCATAGCCAAATCCACCCAGTTGGTAGCAATCCTCAGCAGTACAGGAGAGCAGGCAATACATCCCAGGGGCTATAGTCACATGGCAGGAGGCTGGCAATCAGTCTTCTCCAATGCCCAGTGGTGAGGCTGGTTCCGCCACAACTTATTTCTAGACTTAGTTCCTTATGTACTTGTGGATGAATACCGTCAGGCCCTGGAGCTTTGTTTACATTAACTTTCTTTAGTTGCTGCAGCACCTTGTCTTGAGTTAGCCAATTACAATTTTTCTGCAAGTTTTTTGCAGCAATCATTTGCACATCTATTGCCATGGGTTCTTCCTTTACCCCTTAGTGACCTGACCGTTTTTCAATTGTCTTACCGTTAAAGACCAGGGCACTTTTTACATTTCTGCGGTGTGTGTGTGTTTAGCTGTAATTTTCCTCTTACTCATTTACTGTACCCACACATATTATATACCATTTTTCTCGCCATTAAATGGTATTTCTAAGGATACCATTATTTTAATCATATCATATAATTTACTATAACATTTGTTATAAAATATGATGACAATTTTTAAAAAAAAAACACTTTTTCTAAATTTGACCCTCAAAATCTTACGCATCTACAACCACCAAAAAACACCCATGGTAATAGTTTCTAAATTTTGTCCTGAGTTTAGAAATGCTCAATGTTAACATGCTCTTAGCTTCTTTTGGAAAGTTATAAGGGGTATAAGTACAAGTAGCACTTTGCTATTTACATATTTTTTTCAAAATTAATGCACGTTACATTGTAACAATATCTGCCAGGAATCCCCAAGTAACCCTTCACATGTATATATTTTTTCAAAGAAGACAACCTAAGGTATTACACTTGGGGTCTTTTGGCTCTTTTCATGCAACTATTTTACCACCAATCTATGCCAAATTAAAAAAAATAATAATCATTGCTGATTAGTGACACTAGGGACACAGAGACATGGGAACACAGACACTGGGAGACTAGGGGACACTGGGAGACTAGGGGACACTGGCTGAGAGACAGACACTTGGGGACAGTTGTGTCTCAGTGTCCCCAAGTCTTCCAGTGCCTGTGTCCTAGTGTCCCCAAGTGTCTGTGTCCCCTAGTGTTCCAGTGTCCCCATATGTCCCCTAGTGTTCCAGTGTCCCCATATGTCCCCTAGTAATCCAGTGTCCCCATATGTCCCCTAGTGTTCCAGTGTCCCCATATGTCCCCTAGTGTTCCAGTGTCCCCGTATGTCCCCTAGTGTTCCAGTGTCCCCATATGTCCCCTAGTGTTCCAGTGTCCCCATATGTCCCCTAGTGTTCCAGTGTCCCCGTATGTCCCCTAGTGTTCCAGTGTCCCCATATGTCCCCTAGTGTCCCAGTGTCCCCATATGTCCCCTAGTGTTCCAGTGTCCCCATATGTCCCCTAGTGTTCCAGTGTCCCCATATGTCCCCTAGTGTTCCAGTGTCCCCATATGTCCCCTAGTGTTCCAGTGTCCCCATATGTCCCCTAGTGTTCCAGTGTCCCCGTATGTCCCCTAGTGTTCCAGTGTCCCCATATGTCCCCTAGTGTTCCAGTGTCCCCATATGTCCCCTAGTGTTCCAGTGTCCCCGTATGTCCCCTAGTGTTCCAGTGTCCCCATATGTCCCCTAGTGTCCCAGTGTCCCCATATGTCCCCTAGTGTTCCAGTGTCCCCATATGTCCCCTAGTGTTCCAGTGTCCCCATATGTCCCCTAGTGTTCCAGTGTCCCCGTATGTCCCCTAGTGTTCCAGTGTCCCCATATGTCCCAGTGTCCCCATATGTCCCCTAGTGTCTCAGTGTCCCCATGTGTCCCTGCTGCCTATCCCTCCATCCCTCACTTACCTGAGCTGTAGAGCTGCTGTCTGGACTCTGTGCTGTGTTACTGCTCCCCCACGGATCAGTGAGTAGAGAGAGGCAGGGAGGGATATGCTGTAATTTCCTATCCCTTCCTCTCTCCACACACAGTGACCCCTACTGCCCGGTGCTGGTATTGCAGAGTAATCTCCACTTATTCTGAGAAAATTACCTGCATTTGGTTTGCCGGTATTACTGCAATACCGGCACGGTTACTGACAAAGTATACCCCAAAGACAGAAACAAAGTGGATTTTCACTCTGGACACATTGGAACCTAATGGTTTAAATCTGGACTTTGAACTGAATGCTTTTTTATAAATTCCTTCTATAAATAAAGATAAAATCCATAATGTCCACCCTCTGAGAGGATAATCATTATATTTAGCTATCCTTCTACCTCCTCTCTCACATCCTTCCGGTTCTACTTTTCTTTTATTACTATCTTAATCATCTTTTTTGTTTTGGAGTACTTTCTTCCCTATATTTTATATTTTATTCACCAGGTTCCATTTTTCATTTTTAACCACTCTTATATGAGAATTATTACATCATTTAGCCAATTGTGCTATGTAATGTGTAAGAATGTTTAAAAGGTTAGAATATGTTTAATATAACATGTGTATAATAATATGTTTCACAACTACTAGCTGATTGTATAGTGATTTATTTTGAACTATCATGCACTGAATTGTTGGATGAAGTTTCTGTAGTGAGAGCATATGTTACTATTTATTGCTAGTTGGGTAGTCTTCTGTACATATATATGTTAATCCCCTCTATTGATTTATTTATATATTTATTTATATTGTTTTTTATATATACATTATTGTTTTTTATATATATTTTAGATATATTTTTTCAGATTTTAGATCCTTCTATTTACATCTCTTGTGATATAGATCGTTCTGTATCAATTCTATTTCTTTGACACTAATAATTCCTACTGTTAAGCATACTATTTCCTTCGAGATTTACCCAGACAATCAGTATCTCTGTTCGAACTGTATCACTAGGGCAGCCTGATTGCCAGCCCAGTCTCAAGAGTCAAGACGAATTACTAGCAATATATATTCTACACATCATATTTCCACTTTTTGGCACATTTCCTATTAGTCCCCCCAGACCCATTTTAGTGTGGTGGAATATTATTTTATTTAATTTTTACATCTATAATTATCCATTTATTTTTATTTTTATTCTTATTTTCATTTTTTTATTCATTTGTTTATGTATCTATATGTCACGATTCGGGGAACCCAACACGCTAACACACACACAGACACACACACAGAAAGTGTGCAGTACCGGACCTTAGAGTGGCCGGGCTAAGCACACACAGAATAGTCAGGAGATAAGCCGAGTAAGGGGAACCAGAAAACAGAATAACGATAAACAAGCCGAGGTCAAAGGGTAGGAGAAAGTCACAAAGTCAGTATAACAAGCCAGAGAGTACGTAACCAGAAAGCACACGTTCAGTATCAATACATAAAGCAAAGACCACAACAGGGCACTGAGAGGCAGGAAAGGTAAGTATAAATATCCTAGCCTTAATTCTGATTGGATAACTTCCAATCAGAATTAACAAACACACGTGGGGGGTATCTATACCCCCCACTGTGATTTTTGTACTGTCGCTTTAACGCCGGGTCACGTGAGTGACCCCGGCGTATTGATATGCTTGCCGGCTCCCAGCGTGCAGCGTTAGACATGCTGCCGCTGGGGGAAGGAAGAGGAGAGGACGCGAGCGGCGTGTCAAGAGGAGAGGACGCCGCTCGCCGAACGGTAAGAGGAGGGGGGACCGCGGGCAGCGACGGACTGAGGGTGAGTGCTGCGAGCGGATTGCAGCCTCCCCTCACCGCTGCCCGCGGAGCCCTGACATAACCCCCCCTCGAGGACCGCCCGGAGGGCGGGAAGCCGAAGGCTTCAAAGGAAACCAGATACTGCAACCGACCTCGAGAGAAACGAGAATCAAGGAGAGCAGCCACCTCATAAACGTCACTAGAGACCGCGCGGAGGGCATCGGAACGCCTGAGAGACCCAGAGAACCGATTACATAGCAAGGGCTTCAAAAGGGAGGTGTGAAAGGTGTTAGGTATGCGCATGGAAGGGGGCAAGGCCAGGGAGTAGGATACAGGATTCACCCTACGCAACACCTTATAGGGACCAAGGAACTTGGGCGCGAACTTCATCAAGGGAACCCTAAGGCGGAGATTCCTGGAGGACAACCAAACCCTATCACCCGGAGCATAAGAAGGAGCCGCACACCTACGACGATCAGCAAACCTCTTTTGAGTAGCAGCAGCACGACAAAGAGCAGCATGGACCTGATCCCACATCTTCCGCAAGGAGGCGAGGTGCTCGTCCAAAGCGGGCATTCCCTTGTCGGAGAACACACCGGGAAGGACAGCGGGTTGGAACCCATAAGCCACCATAAAAGGACTTACGCCAGTAGAAGAATGAGACACAGTGTTCCTGGCAAACTCAGCCCAGGGAAGGAGACGGGACCAGTTGTCCTGGTGTGCATTCGTGAAACAGCGTAGATACAACTCCACAGACTGATTTGCTCGTTCGGCAGCTCCATTAGATTGTGGATGATAGGAGGAAGTAAACGATAAGGAGACCCCCATCTCAGCACAAAAGCCTCTCCAAAACCGAGAGACAAACTGAGGGCCCCTGTCAGATACGATATCTTGTGGTATACCATGCAAGCGGAACACTTCTTTGGCAAACACCTGAGCCAACTGAACCGCAGAAGGTAGCTTCTTAAGCGGAATGAAGTGCGCCATTTTGGAGAACCTATCCGTTACAGTCAAAATTACTGTCTGCCCATCAGATGAAGGAAGATCCACAATAAAGTCCATGGATAAGTGTGTCCACGGCTTCTTGGGTACAGATAGGGGCATAAGGAGTCCCAGGGGTTTAACATTAGGGGACTTACACTGTGTACAGACACGGCAAGCCTGCACATAATCTACCACGTCTTTTTTGAGTGAGGGCCACCAAAACTGTTGGAAAAGACCCTTGTAAGTCTTGGTAACCCCTGGATGACCAGCCGTTTTGGCGGTGTGAAATAAAGTTAACAACTTCTTTCTGTCTTTTACTTTCACGTACAGCTTACCAATAGGAGTCTCAGAGGGTGCTTGGGATTGGTATGACTTGATACCATCAAGAAAAAGAGACGAGATAACCAAACGGGTAGTAGCTATTATATTAGTTGTGGGTACAATGGGCTCAGGAGTGGAGGTAACAGAATCTACAGGTTCGTACTGGCGGGAGATAGCATCAGCCTTGACATTTCGATAACCAGGCCTGTATGTGATTATGTACTGAAAACGTGAGAGAAATAAAGACCATCTAGCCTGACAGGAGGATAACCTCTTAGCATCTGCGATATAGGATAGATTTTTATGATCGGTTATAACCAGAATCTTGTGTCTAGCTCCTTCTAACAAGTACCTCCATTCCTTAAACGCCATCACTATAGCCAATAATTCCCTGTTCCCGACGTCGTAATTCTTTTCAGACTCTGACAAGCGTTTAGAAAAGTAACCACAGGGAAGGAGGGGTTCGTCATATGATTGTCTTTGTGACAACACTGCTCCTATACCTGATTCAGAGGCGTCTACTTCCAGTACAAAGGGAAGGGAAGGATCAGGATGGTGTAACACAGGGGCAGTGGCAAATGCCTTTTTTAGAGTTTCGAAGGCCACAATAGCATTAGGATTCCAAAACCTGGGGTGTAAACCCTTTTTTGTCAGTTTAGTGATAGGGGAAATAATGAATGAGAAGTTTTTTTTTTTTTTTTAATTCTTTATTTTTGGTATGCTGGTAGGTAGGTACAACAGTGCCTGTGTCGCCACAACGGCATTCGCAGGCTTGTTATTCATTTACATATTATAACAGTTGTGGCTGATTGAGTATGCATACATTTTTAAATGAGTATGATAACAGTACAGTGAACGTATAGTAAATAACACAAGGCAACATTGATGAATGACATAGCAGGTATTGTAAATGACAAGATATGCTGCACTTTTTTCTCTTTTGTAATAGTTAAGGTTACAAGAGTAAATAGCCCTATTGTATAGAGTTTTATATATCATGACATGCCGTTTGAACAGACAACGAGTGCTATAGATTATGCATGTATAAGGTACAGTAGTTTAGTTCATGCTAAATTGCAGTAGGAATAACTTGGTTAACGAATGAGTATGTGTCTAACTATGTGGACTCTATGAGACTGTGCAGATTTGCATAGATGTGAAACAAACTGACCAACAAAATAGGATTTACAGCAAAACAATAAATAAAATAATGTCAGTGTGCCTTTAAATTAGCTTAAATTATTTTCCAAAGAAGGAAACTGTGTTGCTTGCAAAATGCACACAATAGCCTGGTGGTTCAGTATGCAGTTGCAGAATGGCTGGATATGATGGCTCTGAGCCATTAGGTGGTCCTCTCCGACATCACATTTTAATGTTGTACAGGCTAGAAAATCAAAGTGAATTGTATTCTAATACCCTGTCCTCTGGCAATTTGGATTAGCAACGTTAGCTTTACATCACCAGTTCCCCATTTCATTGCTGCCAGTGGAGGGGTTGCATGATGCAGCATAACACCATCATACCTGGAGCCTTTCTAAATGAGATGGCCCTGAAATGCCTCATAACATTAACCCATTACGAGCCTAAACCGACGACTGTGTCAGTTGTGGTAACCAAACATCACAACTAATAATTCTAACATAAGCCCAATCTAGACAAGGGTTAGATAATCCATGTTACTAAAGGTAAAGGTCATAACATGTTAGGCATCCTATTGAGCCTATTAAGTGCACTCTTTAAGTTAAGTAGTTGCGTTTAAAGCTTAAGCGAAACATGCGAATAAAAGCTAAACAGTTATGCATTAGACCGCTCTGATCGGCTAGGGAAACATCTAGTTACGACCAACTGCCAGGGATATGGCCCCTAAGGGGTGTGAAAGAGCAGGGTTGTACCACTGGCAGGCTTGTGTCCCTTAAGTCCATCAGGTCTGTGGGATTCCTGCTAACTGTCGACCGGGTCCACTAGCCGATGCCTGCAGAGGGGCTTGTATTGCCGAGCCACTGGAGCTGGATACACCAGATCTGTGATGCTGGGGTTAGGGCAAAGTCCGTCCAGGTCGGTTTGGTGAGTTCTTGTTGCGTGATCAGAGCGCCCCAAGTCTGGGGCCCCCAGGGGGAAATCGAGTCCAGCAATCTCAAGGGCTTGTTGGGACCCTGGTGCGCCACTAGTAGCCTTTTACCCTGGTACCGCTTGAGAGCTGGTGTCCTTTCGCCATAAGCCCGGTTTCCGGTGTGGTCCGGGGTCTCCCCTGTCGGGGTTTTACAGTGGGCCTTGTTTTCTGGTTGCCGTATGTTGCGGATTGCAACCCTCCGTCGGTGGGACTGGCACCTGTGGGGTACTTTCCCCTTAGCTCTAGTAGGGCCCCTTGTACGGGAGTCCGTGGACTGGGGTCCCCGACCGCCTGGAGACATCATTCCCGGTCCTTCCCTGCCGGGGCTGATTGTGTCACGGTCTTTCCGTGACTTGGCTCTGCTGTTTGCATGCGGGTCAGTAATTGGGCCCAGAAATTGTCGAAAATGACATCGATCGGGTCTCTCTTGCTCTCGCTGGGTCTCAACCTGTCAGGTTGGAGTTCGTCTCTTGTATCTGGTGCAGACGTGTCCGCCATTTTAGAGGCCTCGCGCCCCACATTGCTCTTTAATGTCGCTGGCTGGATCATGGGTTGTGGGGTGGGAGGCACTCGGTCTGGTGGGGACCGGGATAACCCCCACCGGTCCATAGGGGGGGGGTTGCTGAACACGCTCTTGTGCAATCGTGTGCGGTTGGCGGGGAAGCGGCCGCCATTCCCCGCTACCGCCTGCGGTAGGCCTCATTCCGTCGTGGCGGTTCCCGGTACGCCTGGGTTTCGATTTTGGTATCGCCAGGTTCGGTTGGTGCTCCCCGGTGTAGTGATGCGGTTTATTGGAGGTTCGTGGCGTTCCAACCCAGGCTAAACCGCAGAACGTGCGCTCGTCGGCAGGAGCTCAGGCAGAGCACGACCTGTCCGCTTGCTGGCCAAGCTCCGCCCCCGAATGAGAAGTTTTTAACGAACTTTCTATAATAATTGGCAAACCCTATAAATCGCTGTATTGCCTTAAGACCTTGGGGAAGGGGCCAGGACAATATGGCTTCCAATTTAGAAGGATCCATGCTGAATCCTTGTTCAGAAATAACATAACCCAGGAATTGTACAGAAGTTTGGTCGAATAAGCATTTTTCTAATTTACAATAAAGACCGTTCTGCAACAACCTCTTAAGCACCATCCTAACATGAGTATGATGTGTCTTCAAATCTGGAGAATATACAAGTATGTCATCAAGGTAGACTACAGCACAGACATGCAGTAGATCTCTAAGGACATCGTTTATGAGATCCTGAAAAACGGCAGGAGCATTACACAATCCAAAAGGCATGACCAGATACTCGTAATGCCCACTACGCGTATTGAACGCCGTTTTCCATTCATCGTTCTCCTTAATACGAACAAGGTTATAAGCCCCCCTGAGGTCTAGTTTGGTAAAATATCTAGAACCTTTGACACGATCAAACAATTCGGTAATGAGGGGGATCGGATAGGCATTTTTAATCGTTATATTGTTTAGGGCTCTGTAGTCTATACACGGTCTCAAATCGCCCTCCTTTTTTGCCACAAAAAAGAAACCAGCCCCGGCAGGAGAGCAGGACCTTCTAATAAAACCTTTACTTAAGGCCTCCCGTATGTACTCCTCCATGACCTGGTTTTCTTTCTCAGAAAGAGGGTAGACCTTACCCCTAGGAGGCATAGTACCCGGTAATAGGTTTATGGCACAGTCATACTCACGGTGTGGGGGTAGCTTATCTGCCTCCCTTTTTTCGAAAACCAAAGCAAGGTCTGCATACACAGAAGGGACAGAAACAGAAAGCGGTTTAGCCGTGGGCACGTTAAGTAAACAAACGGGACGTACTTGGGCCATACAGTCTCGTTGACAAGATTCCCCCCAGGAGAGTATGTCTAAACAACCCCAATCAAGTACTGGGTTGTGTTTCACTAACCAGGGAAAACCCAGAACAATGGAAGCAGTAGGGGAGTCAATTATTTGGAAGGTTAACCTTTCCTTGTGTAAAGCACCCACAGACATCTCTATATCTTGGGTTTCATGGGTCACCAGAGGTCTCTCAAGTGGTCTACCATCTATGGCCTCAACGGCCAAGGGTGTGGCCTTTTGGATCAAAGTCAAGGCTGCGGTTCTGGCAAAGGTCTCATCCATAAGGTTGTCAGCCGCACCTGAATCGATCAAGGCTTTAGTTGTTATGGTGGTTTTATTGACCAAAAGAGAGACCGTAATAAATGGTCTGGAGATGGACACATGAGGGGACAAAGTCATAACACCCGAGGCCGACCCCCCTCTAGGCGTTAGGTGCTGGAGTTTCCCTGTAATTTAGGGCATGTATTACAGTGGTGCCCCCTCTTTCCACAATAGAGACATAACCCCTCCCTTCTACGATACGTTCTTTCAGCCTCAGTTAACCCCGTAGCACCCAATTGCATGGGTTCGGGGGATGGTTGCCTAGGAGCGGGTAACGCTAGTAATGCAGTACTGGGTAGAGCAGGTAACACCCGTGTATCCAGCCGTCTTTGACTACGTCTCTCTCTAATGCGGTTATCAATAAGGATTACATAGTCCATAATATCATCTAGAAGGACAGGCAGTTCCCTGGATGCTATCTCATCCAGTATGTAAGCGGCCAAACCCTCCTGAAAGGCTGTTACGAGGGCGTCGTTATTCCAAACCACTTCAGCTGCTAGAGTGCGGAATTCGATAGTATAATCCGCTACAGATCTGTTGCCCTGTCGAACCCTAAGCAGAGCTTTGCCAGCAGAGGCAACCCTACCGGGTTGATCAAACGTGCGTTTGAATGCTGCCAAAAAATCTGCAAAGGACATAGGAGACATATTTTCCCACATGGGGTTTGCCCATGCTAAAGCTCTCCCAGACAGGTGGTTTATCAAAAAGGCAATTCTGGATCTGTCGGTGGGATAGGAACGTGGATTCATCACCAAATGGATGTCAATTTGATTGTGGAAACCACGACACAATGCTGGGTCACCACTATAGCGCTGTGGCAGTGTCATATGGACTACATGAGCAGGAACGGGTACTGGAGTGGCAATGGGTTCGGGCACAGCAGCAACCGCCTCCTGGACGGCAGGCTGCAGGTGTGCAGTACGAGCCAGTATGGTCTGCAAAGCCTGAGCAAACTGATCCATACGGTGGTCCAAGCCATCCATTCTAGCCTCCTGGTTAACTAGGTGTGGGTGCACCATAAGATGGCCACAAAATTGTGGTCCCAATAGCAGGTACACCTAGGTACTGTCACGATTCGGGGAACCCAACACGCTAACACACACACAGACACACACACAGAAAGTGTGCAGTACCGGACCTTAGAGTGGCCGGGCTAAGCACACACAGAATAGTCAGGAGATAAGCCGAGTAAGGGGAACCAGAAAACAGAATAACGATAAACAAGCCGAGGTCAAAGGGTAGGAGAAAGTCACAAAGTCAGTATAACAAGCCAGAGAGTACGTAACCAGAAAGCACACGTTCAGTATCAATACATAAAGCAAAGACCACAACAGGGCACTGAGAGGCAGGAAAGGTAAGTATAAATATCCTAGCCTTAATTCTGATTGGATAACTTCCAATCAGAATTAACAAACACACGTGGGGGGTATCTATACCCCCCACTGTGATTTTTGTACTGTCGCTTTAACGCCGGGTCACGTGAGTGACCCCGGCATATTGATATGCTTGCCGGCTCCCAACGTGCATCGTTAGACATGCTGTCGCTGGGGGAAGGAGGAGGAGAGGACGCGAGCGGCGTGTCAAGAGGAGAGGACGCCGCTCGCCGAACGGTAAGAGGAGGGGGGACCGCGGGCAGCGACGGACCGAGGGTGAGTGCTGCGAGCGGATTGCAGCCTCCCCTCACCGCTGCCCGCGGAGCCCTGACACTATATTTGTATATCTATTTTTATATGTCTATTCTGACTCATCGATTTAACTATTTCAATAATTTTAAGATATTTTTAACAATGTCATGTACTAATTTATACTTGCCAATTAGGTTCAATTACAATTAACTTATATTAAGTAGTTTAATATTTAACATATACCAACTGATATCATTAACTGAAATAGTTATACTGATCTATCACATACCGGCACAAATTATTATTTCCAGTGTGCTTTTACTGTATTTAATGTATTCATTCTAATTTTATCTTATTGGTTTTTATGCTACTCTGTGTCCGTTTTGAAGTGACTTTTTACAGTTACACTTCATATAATTTTTCTAACTGCCAATTATTTGGACAGTTAGTTGCCACTATATTAAGAACAGCAGGAGCAGTGCTAATCCATTAGTCTCTGAGGAAGTGAATTTGATTCGTCACGAAACGCGTAAGGCAATTTGGCGCACAGCCTTATACTGACATCACTACAGCTACCGAGTACCGTGGAACGCAGAGCGGATACTAAGTGGAACGCACGCGAGGAGGGTTTCATCTCTCCGAGCACAGCAAGATCTCCTCACCGGCCGGAGACAGGATCTTCCACAGTATTTCTCCAACATTACCCGCACTTGCAGATTTCCATTCCATGTTCGTGAGTGATTTGGATTTTTAATTTTGATAAATAAATTTGAAGCGTTTTATTCAAAAAGCACTGCTACCTCCCCTCTTCTTTTTTTCTCTTTAACTAAGAGCAATTATTATTACCATATATTTGATACAGTGGTATGTGAGTAATATTATTATTGTTTATGCAACACTGTAGCATATTCTGCATTCATTTTACCAATATCGGTTATGCTGTATTTACGGTCTGGCACATGTATGTTATTATCTTCTTTAATGGATAGTTACTAAATGTGCTGACTGTGACAGTGAAATTAATTCATACCAGGTTAAATTCCTGTATCAACTGAACTTTGGCATCTAGAACACGAGTCACAGACTTTTTACTGTTATATATCACACATTTGGACTCATTTTATAAATTATTGGACTACGGAGTGATTAATGAGACTGCATAGAGGTATTCTGCATTCTAGCCATAGACCATTCAGACCAATATTGTGATTTATTTGGATTCATTTAATTTACATTTTATGTTTGCAGATTATTGATGGTTTCGTGAACATTCCCTCTTTTTATGGGAGACCACCTAGCATTTAGCTGACATCTAGTGTCCATTTTTATAATTGCACTTCATCCTTATGTTTGATATTGTGTAATTTTCGCACAATTATTTTCATCATTTTATGTTTTTTATATTCTATTTTCTATTGGTTTAGGGATCTCCTGGTACGTGTAGGTCTTTTTTTTTTTTTGCCTATTTCTATTCATGGACAGAATATTAGCCATTAAATTTGACCTACCCCAATGGGCTATGACTCCTCACCTGCCACGTCAGAGCCTGGACCAAATTGCACCATGTCAACAGCCCATACACTCACTGACATGCCCAACACGAGAAGGACTTACTGACTTTATCTACAAACAGGGCAGTGCCTTCCCAAACAGACACCCCGCAAGCATTGCCCTGCCAAAATGTCCACGTTTGTATATGTAACATCACGACACTTTGAAATTTTACCTGCAGGTAATACAGTCGCTTACTTCAGTTTATAGGATTACTAAAGATAGCTACAACAACAGGATCCCCACAGCCAGTTTGTCTTATTACGGTTAATTTTATCCTGATATCATACACCAAAAATAGAACGGTTACTTTTCATGCCATGTCCTGTTTATTATACCTTTCAAAGTTATGCTTTCAACAGCTGTTGTGGCTGAGCAAGACCATTGTTATTTTATGCACAATCAAAATAATAATAAAGAATAATAATAAAAAAAAGTGTATTGATGGCTCACGTGCTTTTTGTGGGTTGGCTTATTTTCTACTCAATAAAAGAAAGAATGAGGTTGTATTTCTGATGGATTGTTCAAGGTGCAGATAATCTAACTAAATGCACATCTAATGTTTCAAGTAAAATCCATTTAATCAGCTTTTGATGAAGCGATAATACAATTTGGGACATGTTTTAAATCAAACTGTGAGATTTCTTAGAACAGTTATTTTGCTAAAAGTTTCTACAGGCAGAAACCAATAGAACATTCCTATGGCTTGCTCCACTTCTAGAACTATATCTTGCGCTTATAACTCATAGCTCCAGTTTTTTACATCTCTCCTCCTTATTCTCCTCTGCTCCTGCTTTATACATCCAGGACCTGCGCATCCTATAGGCAACTTAGGCAGTTGCCTAGAGCGCCCCTTAAGAAGGGGCACCGCCAGGAGTGCTGGCCCTTCAAATGCTGCAGCCACCTGAGCGCTCTATAGAGAGCATCGGAGGCTGCAGCACTGCCCGGGCAGGCGAGTCCATTAGGGTGCACCGGCCCAGGGGCGCAAGATATGAGGGATCGTCAGGAGGGAAGCGCACAGCGCCAGTCCCTCAGTGTAGCGTGGCCGAGCTCCACTCAGCTTCGTGGTAAAGGAGCATCCATTTCCTGTACCCGGCCGGACTGACAGGAAGTGCTCACTCAGTGTGTGTTTGTATCTTCCAATTAATAATAATCATATTTCTTGAAAACCATGAAATATAGGATTACCTGAACAGAATAGAGAATTCCTAGAGAGAAAGAAGTGTATATTATACTAGGTATATACATTTTGTTTTGTATAATACTCCAACACTCTTGGAACTAGCTGCCTATTGTATTAATATAATACAGGATAATATTTAACACAATAATATTAAACATTTTTTTCTTCACAGGTGTTCAACACTTCAGATCCAGTATCGATTTCTGCATCTGGTTTTAAGTCCTTTAAATTATCCAGATTTATTGTCCATGGGTTTTTAAGTTCCGGTGAAGAGGACTGGTTGAGTAATATGTGTAAGGTTAGTGTTTATCCTATACATTGAATGTAATTAAATATTTACTGAAGGGGAAAAGCTAAAATAATGGTAAATTCTATGATAAGTCTCATGTAACAAACTGCTATGTTTATAGAGATGCAGATCGGGTTGAATCACTTGCTATTAAGACCCAGTTCCATGTGCATCCTTCGTCCAGCACTAAAAGCTGGTCAGCATTATTTTGTCGCCATGGGACAGTTCCATACTAGCTTAAGTAGTCCTGCTTGACTTGTACATCAAGCATTCTCCTATTAGGACTGTTGGACACAGAGGCATAAACTAGTTATGGCAGAGATCAGAGAAGCGGTGAAGGCTATATTCTTTATAATATGTATTGTGACAGCTTCTCTCTGGCATAGAAATATGTCTCATCACATAATTTACCCATTTAGAAGATTTTATCAATATACAAAGCTGGAATCACACACGGTTGGAGGAGATGATATTCCAAGAAAGGGCAAGATGAGCTGGAGCAAGAACTCCCCTCCTGCACACACCAATGTTTATATAAAGTTAAACATTTGACACGTTATACTAATTCGAATAAAATGTCTCTGTTGCTATGACATTATACATATGCATTTTAGGCAATGTTACAAGTGGAGGATGTGAATTGTTTCTGTGTTGACTGGAGAAGTGGATCCCGGGCCCTATATAGCCAGGCAGCCAATAATGTTCGAGTTGTGGGAGCAGAAGTGGCCTATTTTATCAAGACGCTGATGGTATGGAGACAAGTTCAAAACCATATTTATACTGAAAAATGATGGCAACAAAAAGAAAATGTTTATTTTAGCAACAATATTGCTGTAAAATATGGATATAAATTAGTGATAAATCTTGGATATCGAGATTTTTACGAAAGTTGATAGACAGGAAGCATGTGTTATGTTTGTTTCATAGCTGTCATGTGTTAACTATATTCTTAGGATGCGTTTCGATACTCTCCATCTAATATACACATCATCGGTCACAGTTTGGGCGCTCACGTAGCTGGAGAAGTTGGTAAACGAAGACCAGGAATCGCAAGAATAACTGGTAGGTTCAGCAACCTAAATGAAGCAAGGGAACTCTGTGACTCAGATATCCATAAAATATTGTCATGTCATTATTGGGAAGTGTGACTTCCCTATCAGGGCCTTCTGATTGGTTGGTTTACCAGTCAATCAATCATAGTGCTGTGACTGAGCTTTCAAAGTATGAGAAGGACTTTAAAAAATGTCTTAAAATGTCATTCCACAAATAGTCCTCACAAGGCTCACTTGGATTTATTTATTTTGTGCATTTCCTTTTGCAAATTGGTTCTTTTTTTAATTTTAGTAGGAGTGTTGGGTTATGAGGGATTTTTATATTATTGGAAAAAACAGAAAACTTTGAAGTTTGCATATTTTTTTATAGATATTAGATTAATTGTTTCTAACCTCTCTTCGTACTCCTACCTCTAATGCTCAGCTTAAATACTTCTCTAGGGCTGCAGCATTCCTATGGAACAACATTCCCCTCTCTGTTAGAATCTCAACCAATCTCCACTCCTTCAAAAAATCTTAAGTAACCAATCAGAGAGTTATGAGTCAAATTACACAGTGTGGGAAAATTCCAAAGAACTTTCCCACGCTGTGTAAAATGACACAGAGCACTCTGATTGGTGGATTTCAAACCAACCAATCAGAGTGCTGTGACAGGTAAATGTAGAGACTTTTCATTTTCTTAATTTACCTGTCAGAGCACTCTTATTGGATGGCTTAAACCCACCAGAGTGCTCTGAGCCTAATTGCAGGGCGGGGCAAGGCTTTATAAGCCTTCACCCGGACTGCAGAGCTCAGTCTGCGCGGAGCCCTCGCTGGGTGAAGATGGATTTTTTTTTGCGCTCGTTTTTTTTTTTTTTTTTTTGCGCCGGTTATTATGAATTTTTTATTCGCACTTTTTTGGGGCTGAAAAAAAGAAGATTTTAGAAAAAAGAAAACATTGAATGGTAAGTTTTTTTTTTGTTTTTTTTTACAGGTACTTAGTTAAAGGTTCCCCTCCTCATTATTTTTAGCGTGAGGGGGGTAGGTAGGGGGTTACTTTTTTTTGGGGGGGGGGTGACTAGGGGTTTGGGGACCCTTAGTCACCTGGGGGAGGGGTAACATTTTGTTTTAGGGCCCCCACCCGCCGCTCAGGGGTAGGGGCTGGTGGGAGGACAATAGGTCCCCCCTATTGGTATTTAGGGCCCCCACCCGCCGCTCAGGGGTGGGGGCCAGACAGGAGGACCTTAGGTCCCCTCCTTATTTGTATTTAGGGCCCCCACCCCTGAGTGGCGGGTGGGGGCAAGGGGGAGGACCTTAGGTCCCCCCCTTATTAGTATTTAGGGCCCCCACCCGCCGCTCAGGGGTGGGTGCCAGGGGGAAGTACATTAGGTCCCCCCCCTATTAGTATTTAGGGCCCCCACCCGCCGCTCAGGGGGGAGGACATTAGGTCCCCCCCTTATTAGTATTCAGGACCCCCTTTTTAGTATTTAGGGCCCCCATCCACTGTTTAGGGGTGGGGGTCAGGGGGGAGGACATTAGCCCCCCCTTATTTTACTGTAGGGCCCCCACCTGCCGCTCAGACATGCCCCTACTCGCAGTATAGCGAGTAGGGGCAAAATGTAATAATACTAAGTAATTTTTACTTAGTATTAGAAAATTTGGCTGAAAGACCAATTTAGGTCTTTCAGCCTTTTGGTAGATAACTCCCTAATACCGTGGGAATTAGGGAGTTATCTACTAAGCGGCTGCAAGAGAAGTCCCAAAGTTCCGAAATTCCGAAGTGCCGAAGTTGCTGAATTTCCAAAGTGCCGAAGTTGCTGAATTTCCAAAGTGCCGAAGTTGCCGAAGTTCTGAAGTGCCGAAGTTCTGAAGTGCCGAAGTTGCCGAAGTGTTGAAGTGCCGAATTGCCGAAGTCCCGAATTGCGAAAGTCCCGGATTTCGGAATGCCGAACCGAACCGAAAACTTTCCCCATGCACATGCCTACTCAATATCTTTGCTTGATGGGATATTTTTAGGGATCCCACACCCTCTTCTGTATCCTGGCTAATATTTCCTTAACCCCTTAAGGACCAAACTTCTGGAATAAAAGGGAATCATGACGTGTCACACACGTCATGTGTCCTTAAGGGGTTAAGCTCTAAATAGTAATCCACCGGACGTTGTGGAAAGAGCAATTTATGCATAAAATGGATAAAATGCAAAATACAGGAACAAAATCAACTATGTTATATATAATGGAAACCTTACAGTTCAAAATGCATTCCACCTCTCTTGGATGTCCTGGATCGTTTGTCCTTTTAAACCCTGTGAGATTGTGCCATCTGGTGCTTCCTGGGGAGTCAGTGTCTTACATATGACTCTCAAGTCGTGTGCTTACATCCACGCTGGAACGCATTGCAATGTTCCATAAGCGGCGTCCTTCTTAAATCACTCATCCTTGTTGAGATGCCTCCAGAAGGACGCTGCTATGATACACTCCACCTATTGTATGTATTGAAAATATAATTGTGCTTCTTTATAAATTGCTGGTAAGACCACACATTGAATATGCTGTGCAATTTTGGGCACCTGTTCTAAAGAAGGATATCATGGCACTAGAAAAAGTGCAGAGACGAGCTACAAAATTGATAAAAGGAATGGAGCATTATGAAGAAAGGTTAATAAGTTCAAATTTCTTTAGTTTGGAAAAACAATGCCTCAGAGGGGATCTGATAACATTATACAAAGATATCTGAGGAAAGTACAAACCATTATCTGGAAATCTATTCATAAACAGTGCTATACGTAGGACACCTGTTCTCACATTTAGGCTGGAAGAAAGAAGATTTAATCTCAGGCAAAGAAAAGTGTTTTTTTTTTTACAGTTAGAGCAATAAGGATATGGAATTCTCTGCCTGAAGAGGTGGTTTTATCAAAGTCTACACAGGTGTTTAAACAGCAATTGAATAAATACTTGCAAAAACATAACACACAGGGATATAATTTCTAATTAGTGGGGTAATAGCTGCTTGATTCAAGGAGATATCTGACTGCTATTTTGGGGTCAAGAAGGAATTTTTTCCTAGTTTGTGGCAAAATTGGAAGCACTTCAGACTGTTTTTTTTGCCTTCTCTTGGATCAACAGCAAAAACTTGTGAGGAAGGCTGAAGTTGATAGACACAAGTCTCTTTTCAGCTATGTAACTATGTAACTAAGTATGTAATAAGAGAATTAGTCAGAGTGAGACTTGACACGCAGACACACTCACTAATCACCTGTTACACACTGGGTGACTGGAGGATCCTTGTAATCTGACTCTGTAAATACATTGAATATATATAAAGTAACTTTTATTTTGTAATTTATCTTAATCAAAGGTTTGGATCCAGCAGAACCCTATTTCCAGAGAACACCAATTGAGGTCAGATTGGATCCATCAGATGCTGATTTTGTTGATGTCATCCATACAGATGGTTCTTCAATAATTTCCAGACTTGGTGCGTCTTTAAGGCACAGTGAGTGAATTAAAAATAAAATGAAATAGAAAACATACTTGTAAGAGCTAATATTGTTATGTTCCAGGTTTTAATGGTTATGGAATGAGCCAGTCAGTTGGTCACATGGACTTCTATCCCAATGGAGGAAAGGAGATGCCAGGATGTGGAAAGAAAGGAAATGTTTTACATAACCTCAACGCCCTGTGGCAAGGTCAGTACATGCCAATAATCATCATTTAAGAAACAATGTTACATTACTCTTGTGGCATGACTCCTTGCATGGGATATGTAAAAAAGACGTGTGTGGCCAATCAAGTGGTTGTTGTACCTCCAGGACTGTGTGTCGTCCAGTTACTGGGGAAAGATGGGTCTCTTTGTATGTTACATGGTTTCCGGATCGGCTGAAGGAATGGGATCAGTGGAGGTAACTGGTCGGATTACCCGTGGTCTGCTACAACTCTAAATATTCTCTCTTTTCCCAGAAAATGACAACATTATTTCATGCAATCACCTGCGAAGCTACAAGTATTATATGGAAAGTATCCTCAATAAAGATGGATTCATTGGATTTCCTGCAGATTCATATGAGGCTTTTACTCTGGTAATATTTAATTTATGTCTGTGTGAAAATGAATATATTTTATAAATTACTCCTCTCCACATCAAAGTGAATAAAAATACAAAATAAATGCTCTTTCTGGCGGAGGCTGCTGAAGTTTAACAATAGTGGGATGCCGAACCCGAACCCTTCATGTAATCCTGCCTCCTGCTGTGCCCAGATTTGCACAGCATATTTAAGATGTGGTTTTACAAGTGATTTATAAAGAGGCAAAATGATATTCCCATCTGTATCAAATGCCTTGTAATAATCCAAATAGATCACATCCGATGCAACACCCTGATCTATACTTCTACTTACTTCGTAGAACGCAATCAAGTTAGTTTGACATGACCTGTGCTTCATAAAACCGTGCTGATTTTTGCTGAGAACCATGTTCTTCTCAAGGAATTCCTGAATATTATCCCTTAATAACCCTTGAAATACTTTCCCAGTCACAGAAGTTAAGCTCACAGGTCTGTAATTTCCAGGCAATGATTTTGATACCTTTTTAAATATAGGAACCACATCAGCCTTCCTCCAATCCTCCAGTACATTTCCTGAAAGAAAAGAATCTTGGAAGATTAAATACAGAGCTTCACTTATTGCTATGCTTAGTTCCTTAAGTACTCGTAGATGAATACCGTCAGGCCCTGGAGCTTTGTTTATATTAACTTTCTTGAGTCACCCAATTACACTGTTTTAATTGCTTTTTGCAGCAATCATTTACATATATATGCCATAGGCTCTTCCTTAATATACACTGAGGAGAAATAGTTATTTAAGAGAGGAATTAACTATCTTTCACTACCTAGATAACTACCTAGATTGCACCATATCTCCAAGAAGCCTCTGATAACACCAACCTGGCCCTGAATTGTCTTCAACAACATGGTTGGGTTGTCAACATGGGGAAGAGTGTGTTTACCCCCTCTCAACAAGCAGTATTCCTGGAGGCATCTATCATAACCAGAGCAACAAAGATCCACCTTTCCGAAGACAGAGTGGAAAGAATAAATATGGTGGATTCTCCAAAAGTCATCCATCAAAGCAAGACCTACATGAGCCTTCTGGGCTGTCTAACCTCAACAATAGACATAGTCAGTTGGGCTAAATGGAATTCTAGATTGACTCAGATGAATTTTCTAACTCGTGACTAACCCCATCAAAAGAAAATTAACCCTTCACACTCTTAGATACACTTACATACACACGCACTCACTGATTTGACACAATCTGGCAGAGACACACAAACATACATTCACTGACAGACATGCACACACTCACTCACAGACACACACACACATTCACTGATTTGCAATGATTTTCAATTATTTAGATACATACACATTCACTGACAGATACCCACCCACATTCACTGACAGACACACACACATGATTTAGATACACACATAATCACTGCCATACACACAGACACATTTAATGATTTAAACACAAACACACACACACACACACAATCATTTAGACACACAGGCTCCTTCACAGACACACACTGACAGACATACACACAGTCACTCACGCACAGACACACAATGACAGACATACACAAATTCAATGACAGACACAATAACAGATACACACACAGACACTGACAGACACACACTCACTGACAGACACACACACACACACACACACAAAATGATTTAGACACATACACACTCACTGACAGACACCCACACACCCACATTCACTTACAGACACACACCGACAGACACACACAATCACTCAGACACACAGGCTCCTTCACAGACACACACACACTCACTCACAGACACACACTGACATACACACTTTTACTGACAGACACTGACAAATATACAAACATACATACACAAACACATACATACATACACTGACAGGCACACACACACACACACATACTGACAGACACACTGAGAGGCTGTGATCTCCCTGCTCAGCTCCCTCGCGTGCCACAGAGTGATGCCGAGAGCCGGAGTGACATCATATTCCGTCTCCCAGCATCACTGCGGTGGGCCTGGGCGCACCTGGGAAAGAATTAGCCACCTGCCGTGAGCCAACTCTTGGGCCCCCTTAACCCCTTAAGGATGAAATTTCTGGAATAAAAGGGAATCATGACATGTCACACATGTCATGCGTCCTTAAGGGGTTGAACGAGGCTAACAAGGCATTAGCCTGGACATTTGGGGGCGGCGTTTTTTGTAAATGCCTTGTTAGCCCCGTGGAAAATACATCGCTGCCTCGCACACTCTCATATTTCATGACAGAGTGGTACTAAAACCTAAAGAGGACTTCCTTCCCAAGGTAGTGTCAAGATTTTATCTTCTTTAGGAAGTTCTTCCCTCCTTCAGTTCATCTAATTCTAACGCAGAACAAGTTAAAATAAAGGAACTTTCAGGTCTTTTTAAAGGAGAGGCAGCCTCATCTTCCACCTTAAGATGCTGTATAACTTCTATTATTTCTGAGGCCTACTTATCAAATAAACTAACTCCTCCAGTCAAAATTAAAGCTCACTCCACTAGATCCTTAGCTACCTCGTGGCCTAATTGGGCAGACGTTCCTCCAGATGACATCTGTAAGGCAGCCACTTGGTCCTCTCCAACGACCTTCATTAAACACTAGAAACTTGACCTTCACATATGAACTTTAACTTCCTTTGGGAAGGGAATTTTATCTGCAGTCTCTATTCACTAACAGGCACTAAGTGGACATTTCTATTCTGCTTACTGTGCATGCACTCTGCAAATAGGCCAGACTTGCCCAATTCATTTCATTCTCAATTGCAAACAAACAAAAATTTGCCTGCACATCTCTAAACAAAGCCAATATACTGCCACAAAATACCAAACACTCCACCATATATCTAAAAACCAAATCTGGAATAATTGCTTATTGACTGGTTGCATTTTGCTATCTTCCATACCCTGAATTTATATATGTAGCTTGGCTTTTTTTCACTGTAGGATTCTTTGTTTCTTCCCAGGGTGCTGGATTCCCATGTCCCAGTGGTGGGTGTCCTTTAATGGGCCATTACGCTGATGAATATAAGGCAACTCAATTAACTCATCAAAAGTTTTACTTGAACACTGGGAGCTCAAAGAACTTTTCACGTAGGTTTTCTTTTTTTAGCAAAGCAAATTTAACAAAGCGTGATTTTAAACATTTTAAACAGATTTTATTTGTCCTGATGAAAGTTTTGGAGAATAACTGAAACATCGACTTTTTATCATCTCCTCATGTTGGATTTGTGGAGCAGATTCCAGCCTCTGAAAATGGCTAGCTAGAAAACCAAACCTTTCTGATTTAGTCCATGGTTTGGATTTACTAACATAAGTGAAGGAATAATTAAATAGTAAATACATACTGAGGAGGAAGTCCCATACTGTCCTCCACCCCTGGATGTAAAGTTCTAAGGAATCTTGAGTTTAATATCTGACTTTTGGACTCAGGGAAAAAAACACTTATTTTCCTAATTTGTACTTGGTATTCCAACCACTACTGGTGTGCAGAGATAATGTACCACTGTATATAGATGATGCCTTATTATACATAGATGCACTATCACATGATGATGATGTTGTACAATCGTGTCCAGATAATCACTTTCAAATGATGCACCAGGCTGTGGAGATGGCACTGGGTTGAAGGTAGCATTATAGTGAAGATGAAACATTAAGTTCCATGAAATGGTATCATTTTGTATTTATGGGACAGGTGAATTTGCAGACATAACCTGGAGGAATCCATAATAGAAATTGGTTTTCTGATGTCCATCAATGTATATGCATTACTTTTAAACCAGGTAGACAAAGAAAGAAAATACAAAACAATGTATAATTGTGTGATTGTAGTATTTCAGATTTCTTTTCATTCTCACAGGTTGGAGATACAAAGTCACCATTGAGGTTACTATAACTTGGTCTATGCTTGGACATTTTGAGGTTTCTCTGTATGGGATTCATGGAAACACTGAGAAATATCAGATTTACAGGTAGGTAAACAAAGGTACACATACTAAAACATATCAGAGTTTCTTTTTTTAGTTTTATAACTTTTACAGCTCTACATTATCCATATTCCCTTGTGCCAAAAAGTAAAAGCTGTTTATTAACCTGGGTTTTGTGTAAATATTGAAAGTCAGATTCAGCAACATTCACTTATCATTGAATAAAACCCTGGCTATATTATCTGCACTGCTCTTTGCGGACAGTCGTTGTGTCTGAACTTTTATAACACAGCCAACATAACGGTAAAGTAAAAGTATTGTGTGAATACACAGAGATGAGAAGGCAGAGGTACGCTAATGGATTGCTCATGTCAAACTGGGATGAGGCATCATAAAGGCTAAAGCAAAGCACATTGAAAGATATTTATACCACCCAACAGTCCAACATACCGCAGGACAGTCTATTTATCCTGCTTTTTAATGCGATTCTGCTAAATGTGACACCAGAGGAAACTGCAGAGGAAAGTGAGCCTTTCTTTGTATGATTGGGGCTATGATTATATTCTGATATATATATATATTATGATGAGAGAGAGAGAGAGAGAGAGAGAGAGAGAGAGAGAGAGTTACAGAATATTAGTGTTTCCCATTGTATGAGTGTAAAGGAAGCATGTTTATACGTGATGGGGGAGTAGACATGTGATGGACCTATATAATTACTCACAAATGTAAATATATAAGTATTTCATAGAATAAACACTGATAGCATGAATGTATGTCAGCAATTGCTAAATTCCCTGACTACAAAACCTGTTAAAAAATTCAAGGTCACAGGATCAAATCTCGGCATGGTCAACTCAGCCCTTCTTTCTTCCGAGGTTGATAAAATGAGTATTATTGGGTAGTATAACATCTATTACTATTCAGCTGCCGATTTGGTTAATTCTGAGAGCGTGCGGTGAAAAGCGCTTTGAGTCCCACTGGGAGAAAGCCGCTATATAAATACTAATTATTATTATGTTATTATTAACAAGTCAAAGTAAACAATTCAATGCCCACTAGATGGCACTGCTAGACAAATATAATCAATTTAGAAAACACAATACAATTTGAATATTAAAGGGACTCTTAAGGTACCATAATTACAAAGTATTGAAGTAGCAATGGTCAGGCACCACAGCTAAACATTTTACTCACTTTTAGCTTGTTCCCTGGCAGCCTGGCTTCTAATTATGATATAGAGGGCAAAGAAACAAGGAGCAAGTGAATACTGAGAACGGACAGCAGCTGAATTAGTCTGCCCTTCGGTGGGTCCCCACTCAGATCTCTAGCTGGTTTTAGCTCATCTCGTGCCATTACAGAGAGAACATCTCTGAAGCATATCAGTCTGGTCCCACCCATATGGGCAGTCCAGATGCAAAATGCCAGAAAGTTTCCTCTGCACGAGAAATACAGCAACCCCAGACGACCGTTTCAACCTTGCTGGCATTTCAGATCTGGACTGCCTGTACAGGTGGGACCAGTCGGATATGCTTCAGATATGTTCTCTCTGTAATGGCACAAGATGAGCTAAATCCAGCTTGAGATGTGAGCGGGGACCCATCGAAGGGCAGGCTAATTGAGCTGTTGTCCTTTTATTCCTGGTTGTTCAGCTGTCCGTACACACTTAGTTTGTTTACCGAACCAACTCTGAGCAATAAGTTCAAGTGCTTTCCCTGTGTGACCGCCGTTCGAATAACTGAATCCTCGTGCTTGGTGGGCATGTTGGCAGCCATTTTGTCTCCCAGTACATGGTCGTTGACGGCATGGAACTGTATCTCAAATACGCGACCCAGCAAACACCCGGGAAACTTGTGCCACTGCCCACTCCCGAACAATTAGGAGAACGCCGTTCGGGAGGCATAAACTATCGATCAGGGGGAGCATTCGCTCCCAACAGCTAGGGGGAGCATTCAGTAGGGTTATTTATTCTTAATAAGGATGTCTAGGGGATTGGGGTCCCCGAGCCACCGAGGGGTAAAGTGGGGTGACTTAATTCTCTTTGGGGAAAGAAAATAGTATGTCCAGCGAAACATTGTTTAATTATTTAGAGCCCCCACCCTCAGTCATGAGTGGGAACACTAGGTCCTCCCCCTTGCCACGATTGGGTAGGGCCAGGGGAGGATATGAGATCCCACCCCTCAATATTATCATTAGGACCTCAACCACTTGGAATTATCCAGTGATAGTAGCACAGAGCGCATGCAATATGTGATAAATCCTTATATATTTGCATTTGATTTACATTTTGTATGTGTGCTCTGTGTGGTTCTCCCAACAGACATTATAGAGCTACTGTTCAATTCTTTCCAGTTATTGCCAGTTTACCCATATTTCTGGTTCAGTAACGGTGAAACAGCAATTTCTAGGGCACCGCTGAGCCAATCCAGGGCTTGGCATTTCGATCCCAATGTGTATCAATAATATACTTGGCATCAAGCAATGGTCTCATCAGTGCCCCTGGGTGTGTTGTTTTATTATTTCAATTTGTATGGCTATAAAAACCAAACAGTGTTTATTGAAGAAATAACCCCCTTTTTATAGAGCAGAGTGACACATGCTTAAAAATACTATTTAGCATAACTGTGACGTGTATCTGTTTTCACTGAATGTCTGGATCACATCTATCATCTGATATTTCAAATCTACACATTTTTATGATATTTCAAAAAAATAAAGGTTTATTTAATTGTTTTTTAAAGGATAATATTTGTTTTTTATCTGTTACACACACTTGCAAAACATGGGTTGCTTGAAAACCTCAATAAAGGTATGTGTTTTAGGCATTCTACTTTGCTTCCAATAATCTATATTTTGTTACTTTGTTATGTAAAATTCCACTATGGAGTAACGACTTTCTCGTTTCCTTTTCTGTCTGTGTTTTCCATTGTGTCAGTGGATTTGTGAAGACTGACAATTACTCAACTTACATAGATGTGGAGAAGGATGTTGGACCCCTCACTAAAGTGATGTTTTTCTGGGATAAGAAAGTGATTAGCATCGTTCCATCCTTACTGACAGCAGAGACAGTGACTGTTCAATATGGAAAAGATGGGAAGATGTAAGTATTTTAGGCACAGAACGACTGGTGGATTGGAAGGTGGCGAGGGGGGGGGACCAACAGTTTAATTACAGGGTATCTAAAGCAGAACAGCTGATAACAGTAATGAAGGATGTGACATCTCAGGATGCTGTGAGAGGTGGGGGAAATGATAGAGTTAAAAGGAATCTGAGAGAGAGAGACATCGATACAGAGACAGGGATCTGAGAGAGAGACAGGGATACAGTGACAGGGAGCTGAGAGAAAGAAAGGGATACAGTGACAGGGATCTGAGAGAGAGACAGGGATCTGAGAGAGAGACAGGGATACAGTGACAGGGAGCTGAGAGAGAGACAGGGATACAGTGACAGGGAGCTGTGAGAGAGACAGGGATCTGAGAGAGAGACAGGGATACAGTGACAGGGAGCTGAGAGAGAGAAATGGATACAGTGACAGGGATCTGAGAGAGTGACAGGGATACAGTGACAGGGATCTGAGAGAGAGACAGGGATACAGTGACAGGGAGCTGAGAGAGAGACAGTGATACAGTGACAGGGAGCTGAGAGAGAGACAGGGATCTGAGAGAGATACAGGGATACAGTGACAGGGATCTGAGAGAGAGACAGGGATACAGTGACAGGGAGCTGAGAGAGAGACAGTGATACAGTGACAGGGAGCTGAGAGAGAGACAGGGATCTGAGAGAGATACAGGGATACAGTGACAGGGATCTGAGAGAGAGACAGGGATACAGTGACAGGGATCTGAGAGAGAGACAGGAATCTGAGAGAGAGACAGGGATACAGTGACAGGGATCTGAGAGAGTGACAGGGATCTGAGAGAGAGACAGGGATACAGTGACAGGGATCTGAGAGAGTGACAGGGATCTGAGAGAAAGACAGGGATACTGTGAAAAGGATCTGAGAGAGTGACAGGGATACTGTGACAGGGATCTGAGAGAGAGAAAGGGATACAGTGAAAGGGATCTGAGAGAGAGACAGGGATACAGTGACAGAGATCTGAGAGAGAGACAGGGTTACAGTGACAGGGATCTGAGAGAGAGACAGGGATCTGAGAGAGAGACAGGGATACAGTGAAAGGGATCTGAGAGAGAGACAGGGATACAGTGACAGAGATCTGAGAGAGAGACAGGGATCTGAGAGAGAGACAGGGATACAGTGACAGGGATCTGAGAGAGAGACAGGGATACAGTGACAGGGAGCTGAGAGAGAGACAGGGATCTGAGAGAGTGACAGGGATACAGTGACAGGGAGCTGAGAGAGAGACAGGGATACAGTGAAAGGGATCCGATAGAGAGACAGGGATACAGTGACAGGGATCTGAGAGAGTGACAGGGATCTGAGAGAGTGACAGGGATCTGAGAGAGTGACAGGGATCTGAGAGAGAGACAGGGATACAGTGACAGGGAGCTGAGAGAGAGACAGGGATACAGTGACAGGGAGCTGAGAGAGAGACAGGGATACAGTGACAGGGATCTGAGAGAGTGACAGGGATACAGTGACAGGGAGCTGAGAGAGAGACAGGGATACAGTGACAGGGAGCTGAGAGAGAGACAGGGATCTGAGAGAGAGACAGGGATACAGTGACAGGGATCTGAGAGAGTGACAGGGATCTGAGAGAGAGACAGTGATACAGTGACAGGGATCTGAGAGAGTGACAGGGATCTGAGAGAGTGACAGGGATACAGTGACAGGGATCTGAGAGAGAGACAGGGATACAGTGACAGGGAGCTGAGAGAGAGACAGTGATACAGTGACAGGGAGCTGAGAGAGAGACAGGGATCTGAGAGAGATACAGGGATACAGTGACAGGGATCTGAGAGAGAGACAGGGATACAGTGACAGGGATCTGAGAGAGAGACAGGAATCTGAGAGAGAGACAGGGATACAGTGACAGGGATCTGAGAGAGTGACAGGGATCTGAGAGAGAGACAGGGATACAGTGACAGGGATCTGAGAGAGTGACAGGGATCTGAGAGAAAGACAGGGATACTGTGAAAAGGATCTGAGAGAGTGACAGGGATACCGTGACAGGGATCTGAGAGAGAGAAAGGGATACAGTGAAAGGGATCTGAGAGAGAGACAGGGATACAGTGACAGAGATCTGAGAGAGAGACAGGGTTACAGTGACAGGGATCTGAGAGAGAGACAGGGATCTGAGAGAGAGACAGGGATACAGTGAAAGGGATCTGAGAGAGAGACAGGGATACAGTGACAGAGATCTGAGAGAGAGACAGGGATCTGAGAGAGAGACGGGGATACAGTGACAGGGATCTGAGAGAGAGACAGGGATACAGTGACAGGGAGCTGAGAGAGAGACAGGGATCTGAGAGAGTGACAGGGATACAGTGACAGGGAGCTAAGAGAGAGACAGGGATACAGTGAAAGGGATCCGAGAGAGAGACAGGGATACAGTGACAGGGATCTGAGAGAGTGACAGGGATCTGAGAGAGAGACAGGGATACAGTGACAGTGAGCTGAGAGAGAGACAGGGATACAGTGACAGGGATCTGAGAGAGTGACAGGGATCTGAGAGCGAGACAGGGATACAGTGACAGGGAGCTGAGAGAGAGACAGGGATACAGTGACAGGGAGCTGAGAGAGAGACAGGGATCTGAGAGAGAGACAGGGATCTGAGAGAGAGACAGGGATACAGTGACAGGGATCTGAGAGAGACATTGAGGGACATTGACACATAATCAAGCTGCTTAGACCAGCTCCCTCCATTGATTGTAATTTATAAGTGGAGAGATTTTTACAGTTAATACTTCATGGTCCGCATCCCATACAAAAACTGCAGTGTTGCACTCCATTAACAAACGATAGGAAGTGGGTAAATTACAAAAAGTCTTCTTTCTTAAATAGAATAGAACAACATTACAAAAAAGAAATAGAAAAAGAGATAACATTTTATATAACACGAGGGTCTCATTTAATAGAGGTCAATGACAGTGTTTGTGAGAAGATGAATTCTGGGGGCACACTGTAACAGCGACAGCAATGATTGCTGGATAAACCAAGCTTGATATTAATACATTTTAATTTCTCATTTTTAATATTAGAATTATCAGGTTTTATTCTTTCAGGGCGATTCACTAAAATGGAAAAGTGAATTCAAAGTGAATTCCAAATTTAAAGCCGTAATAGCTGAACTGAAAACATTAGCTAAATTAGAGAATTTTCCTGGTTGGCTATTTGGAATTCTCCGTTTAGTAAATAACCCTGTGTGTGTTAGCCCAGTAGTTATTTGTAACTGTATGTATTTTACCTTACACTGTGTATTAAAAATCGAATCTCTGAAATGTTTTATTTCCAGGGATAAATTCTGCGGCAACAATAACGCAAAAGAAAGAGTGCAGACCCTCCAGCTATGTTGTTGAAGAAAATAAACAATATATTGTGTTATTAATAATAGCAAATAGGTTTTAATTACTCACCAGGTTGGTGTGGAAAATTATAAATAAAATGAAAAAAAATGTTTCTCCAAATGTGTCATTTCTTTCTATTCTCAGTGTTTAATGAATAAGCTATAATATATAAATCTTTTTGATATATATACAGCTCTTTTTCTTAGATTTTAAGATGGCATCAGTCACAATATTCTGCTTTCAACTTTAACCCCTTAAGGACCAAACTTCTGGAATAAAAGGGAATCATGACATCATGTCATGTGTCCTTAAGGGGTTAAAGGATCACTATAGTATCAGGAAAACAAAGAGATTTTCCTGACACTATAGTGCCCTGAGGGTGCCCCTACCCTCAGGGTCCCCATCCCGTGGCACTGAAGGGGTTAAAACCCCTGGTGGGAACAATACACCACCCTATATTTGCCTATATTTACCCAGGGCTTGGGATACAGATGACCGGCTGGTCAGTTAACATGTCAGCTATTTGCAATAATATACTTTATCTATATCCAATGCTTAGTGAATATACCCCTAGACAATAAAGAGCTGTATAATATGTAACACGTAATAGGTGTTATATGCTGTAGAACTTCATGTATCAAGTCACAGCTGTTATATCCTGTATTCTTCTGTCTGTCGGCCTTATTTCCAGTTTTTCTCCCATTGATCATAACTGCATAGTGATGTATAATTTAGAACTTAGTAGTAAATATCTTTAATTCGTAGTGCGCATGCGTATCAGTTTGAAGTGTGTAGTTATAGTGAAATTTAGCTTTGTGCAAGGCCCAAACATGAAGATACACCTGCAAGCTTGCTATAGGTTAAGATAAGAGAGATGATTTTGTTAAGATTGGATAATGCTTGTAACGACCACCCCTGTTTCCTGCTGTATAAAACCTGTTACACAGCTCATTACAGTCACTTTGAACTTTGTCTTATCTCGTTCATTGGGGCGTCTCACCATATGGTTTGGGGACAAAGAGAAATACAGAGAGTTGCAAATTCATAGAAAAGTCCATGGCAAGGAAAAATTCCTGACAGAAAATTCCTCACCATCAATTGTGTGCTTTCATCTGGACCCGAAAGAGAATAGTTGGTGGGTACATTTGATGACATTTGACTTTCTGTCTTTTGTCTGTTTTTGTCTTTTGTGACTCCCACCTACATCTCTCTTCGGTGCTGAACTTTAGAGTGGGGTGAGTGCAGGGACAACCCAGCTGTGATGTCTTCTGTGGCAGTCGGCGAAGTGTGGTCAGGTGAAGTCTCTTCTGCGGCGTCAGAGGAGCAAAAGAAACCCCAGTTAATTTCAAGGGGAAGCCCCCTTCAGTAGTATCTGAGGAGCAGACCCACTGTATGCAGCGTCAGAAGTGGGTTAGCTAATTTTATATTCCAACATATATATTTTACATATGTTGATGGTTAGATATAAAGGGGGGGGGGGAAGGTTTAGAGTAGTTAAGGGACCAGGGTAAACCCTTAAATCCTATTTACTATATTCTCTCTGCCTATTTCTCCAGTCTCCTATTTCCTAAGTATACGTTTATTATTCTGTTTTATTGTTAAATATTTCACCTGGGATCTGTATGCCTGGTATGATTGTTGCTTTAATACCATAAGCCCACTACACTTTCCATGAGAGTGGGATTGTGAGATTGTGTTGCAGTGTTTGCATGATGAGATCAGTACTTTCATACTGGGACAAAAGTCACTTCATTAGTATTTGAAGTTAAATCCCCATATGGGTTTAATTGTATAAAACACCAATCACCACATCTTCCCTGCCCTGTGTGTGTTTGTTGCAGAAGATCCATATGGTATATGTAATGGACGGTTTCAGCAGACAAGGGGTTAAAATCGTTTAGGCGATAATCCCCTTTTCAAAGACAGGCACAGCTACTGTAAAATCACCAAAACTCACAAATTGGATATAGGTGAATGCACCAAACTCCCGAACTGCATACAAGGGAATAAGGTAGCACTCCAAACTCTCGAACTGGAACCTCACGAATAGCTGCTAGCAGACGAACAGGAAAAGCTCCCAAGCGGCTTACACTCCTGGCAGTCAGTCCTTATCAGCATACAGTGAATCCCCCCAAGAACGAGACAAGGCTCCGTGTTGAGGGTCAAGCAGTGCTCTGTTTATTGAGGGCTACCTACCCCTGTATTTATGCAGGTCTCCCACCTGGTGGACACTCCCCTAGGGGACCAGATGGAAGACTGTAACAACGGACAGACAAGTACCAATTACAGACATACAGAAGTAAAACATCCCCACAATGCATCCTGGCTTCCTCCCCTCTGCCCTGGAGAAGTAATTCAATTATCTCCCAGGACAAAGGCAAAACTCCATTACACACATGGGGACACAAAGACAGACTATCACTTTAAAATACATACAGACACATTTTATACACAAAACACAGACATGTAACATATCCCCAGATAGCTCAGGTCTGAGTGCACATTATTAGGTGAATGACACTCAGACCAAACGAATACAGTTTAATTGCCATGGAGCCAATGTCTTTAATTACACTAATATGCTCCATGGCATAGCTATCTGGGTTACAACATTCACATAAAATAAACTACCGAATTTAAATGCATTCGTTAAATCCGTATGAATTAGAACCAGGGGCTGGAGGTTCAGCGGTGCCTGCACGTAAAAGTGTCCGGGTTTGGTGCATGAAAGCCGGGCAGAAAAGCGCTGGCTGCACGGGGAGCTCCAGAACACCGCCACCTAGCGGCCGCTAAGTGTAACCGCGGCCACGCAGTAACAATCAATTAAGCTGCGGTTAACCGCAGCTTCAGGGAGGTAAATTGGCAGCACACTCCAGCTTCTGGGTGGCCAATTAACAGCGCCGGCCGGCTTCTGTGGAGGCTGAAAAACGACTGTTTGTTCGGTAGATAGAATCTACCGAACGGCTGTGCAGAAAGGGAGAAATAAATCTTTCTGCACAGTAAAATTAACCCTTTAGCTTCCGGTCCATAATCCAAAGGCAGGAGGCGGGCAACCAGGCTCCTCCAATGCAATGTGTCGAGATTGGTCTCGTCACAGTATATATATATTTTTTCCTTGTAATTTAGAGCCCTTTGTTACATCTACATTTTCAGCGGTACTACACCAGCTTCAATTTGTGCTGTAAGCTAACTTTTTGCTTGCTACAGATGTTTTAATGATCCAGTGCATTTCCTGCTGTTTATACTTTAGCGTTATTTTTGTACTTATTGTACTGGCCCTACTGATAGCTGCATATTTTAGTTTAACTAAGTAAACATTTACTTAAAATGGGTCAGGAACAGAGTGGACAGGGTCCTAAAAAGAAGCCAATCACCCTAAGACATAAAAGCAAAAAGACTGGGGAGTCACAGCGTAGGAAGGGAGAGTCACCCAAGGAGTTTGTAGAACGCATCGTAGGGGACTACTAGTGTGACCCTTTTGTGGATAACCTAGCTGGGTACACTCGGGGAGTTGAAAGTGCTAATCCTTTTCCTAGGGGAGGAAGTTTTCTGGGACCCACATATGTATGATAGAGGGCTTATGTTTAGGGCAAGGTGACAAATGACCTTGGTATGGACCAGATCCTTCGTGGGATAAAGCTTACATGAAGGAGAGTGGTAAAGTATGGGTGATCCTGGCCCTCTACCGGCACAAGGAGCACGGTAATGGTGCACCAAATGCGCCTTCCCCTCCCTACTGTCCACCACCACCCAAGGCCCCTACCCATAACAATTGTTATCCGTCGTTGAAGGAAATTGAGGCAAAGATGGAAACGGTATGTATTGCATCAGCTGCTGTGAGGCATAGCACTAGTCAGGATAAGGTGGATGAGTCCCAGGACCAGGAGTCAGATGACGGTGAAGCAGGAGCGGAGGAGCAGGTCAAAGAGGAACAAAGAATACAGGAGGGGACATTCAGGGAAGCACGCAGTTCCTCCTTACCTTTACTCAACCACAGGCAGACGCCCTTTGCAGGCAGGAAGACTGCTGGCAGGGGCGCAGGGACTACTACTGCACGCCAAAACACTTATCAAACTCATAGACAGGGTGGTTTGAAGGACCCTGATTCAAAATGCCCTATATGCTAAATGGTGAATGTAACGGACCATTTCGCTTACCAGAGGTTAAAAACCGTTTAGGCGATAATCCCCTTCCAGATAGACAAGCAGCTACTGCAATCACCAACCTCCCGAACTCCAAACTGCACGAAATCACCAACTCCCGAACAAGAAACACACGAATCCTGGAAGCAGCCGAACAGGAAAAGCAATACGAACAGCTTACACTCCTGGCAATCGGCATACAGTCAAATTCCCCCCAAGAATGAGACAACACTTCACTTTGAGGGTTAAGCAGGAACAACCACGTTTATTAACAAATGTGGCTTATAAAGGATTCTCCCATGCAAGGGAGGGATTTACAATACACCAATACAGTTGAAGGTACAACCCACACATCTCCTCCCACTAACTTATCTGTTAACCCAATTAAGCAGCACACACTTTCCCCTAAGTTTCAGATGTACCCCAAATACACCTGATACCCTTCTAAAATGGTATCCCCTGATAGCCCTGATCTGGGTGAGGAACATATCCAAAGATCACCCAGATCAGACCAGGGGTTCGGGAGTTATGGGGTTTCAAAGTTCTGACCGACCGCACAGGCAAAGTGACCGAAAATAGTTCCATGAGGTTTGGCCTTGCGGTCGGTCTTGGTTGCCGTATTAAAAAGTCCCGAACGGCTTGTCATCCGTGGGTTTCCTTGGGTTCGTTAGACTCCCCATGCGAACATTAGTCTTTTTACCGAACGGCGGCTCGTTCGGTAGTTGCGGCATGAATCCACGGAAGTCTGGAGGTCTCAGCGGTGTTTGCCTAGTCGAGTGTCCGATTTGAGTTCCAGACACTCGACGGCAAAACACTGCTGTTCTGGAGCTCAAGATGGCCGCCGCCACGTGTTCGTTCGACGAACAAAGGCCATCCAGCGTTCATCAATTAAGCTGCGGTTAACCGCAGCTTCTGGGCGGTTAATTGATGGCACACTCCAGCTCCTAGGTGGTCCCTCGTACGGTAGTTTGTTCGGTAGAAAGAATCTACCAAACACCCCAGCAGAGAGGCGCGAATAAGCCTTTCTGCAGGGAAAATAAAGGTTTGAACTGCAGGGCCATAGTCTAAAGGGAGCAGGCGAGCAACCAGGCTCCTCCAGTGCACAGTGGCGAGGTTGGTTCCGCCACAGTGAACAAGTAGTGGTAAAACCACCTGACATGACTCAAATGTCTGAATGGGCTAAAGGTTGCCCAGACAAAGTTAACCAGTTTCAGCTATATCATTTTTAAAGAGGGCAACACAGGGCTACTTTGTGTTACCCACTGACTATATAATGCTGCTGAATTTGATCGTGGGTACAGACGACACAGATTGGGACAAGGCGACAGAGGGATTTTTTAACCTCACATAACAAATTAATGACAAGGGTGACGTGCCAACCCAAGCACAGCTTACAACTATGTGGACTGCATTACAAAAACACCTTGCAGGAGAGAAAGGGGAAAAGCAGTCGATGACCCCAGCCATTGCTTGCAAACAGAGAATAGATGAAAGCCCCAGCCAGTACGCGAAAAGATTTTGTAAGTGCGGGTTAGAAGAATGCTGCCTTCCAACAACTGACAACATGAGAGGCATGTTTATTAACTTACTACTTGATAATATGGATCAAGATGCCTCTCGCATTTATAGAAGAGCGCACCCAAAGTGGTATAGTCTGACGTGTAAGGCTATAGTAGACGAAATTCTAGAATTTGACGTAGCTGAATGCTTTGGCCCTATGCAGTCTCTGAAAGCTGCAGCCTTCCCTTCCCCACAACAGATTGATGCCCAAAATTCTTATCCCAGTGTGTGCGGATACTGTAACATGATAGGCCACTAGAAGGGTCAGTGCCCCCTCCTCCGACGCAATCCATAGACGTCACAAGCAGAATACCTAACGAAGGGGACCATGGGTGACATTTACACAAGGTCAAGTAATCTATCGTAGATGTGGCAGAGTTACTAATGATGAAAGGGACTGTAGATCCCATGTGGCTAATAGACAAACAAGCACGACTGAAAACAGACAGACTACCAGAGATGACACACAAATCCCCATTCCCTGGACACAATGCTCAAGACAATGAAGAGGCCTGAGGTTGGGCTCCTTTTCATGCACCTCTCTGCGAGCCACTGTTACCTGGCTTCAACTTCCTATGATCACATTAATTATTAATGGACGCCAAACCGATTTCTTATGTGATACAGGAGCCACAACATCCTCTTTAAGGATGACTCATTACAGGGGACCACAGAGAGATACTGGAAGAACCTCAGTAGGAATTAATGGAGTCCCAATCCCCACACCTCAACCCCCCACACTAAGGGTTTCCTCTGTTAATGGAGATTTCTCCGATACACACATCTTTGACATTATGCAAGCATGCCCAGTGAATCTATTGGGCAGGGACCTGATGTTAAAGCTACAGATGTCCCTGTCAATTAATGAAACAGGTAGCGTCACAGTCACATCTCCTTTGATATTTCAGCTGTACAGACAGACCACAGTGACAAAAAGGGGAGCTTCCTGTAACGGATCGCCTGGCACCCCGACTGGGTACCTCCGTTAAAGGATGCTCCTAGCGTTTCCTGAGGACTCCAAGCACTCTGGCAGACACCACAATCACCGAATCTGAGAAGCATATAAATCCTCTCCTCTCAAGAATAGGTTTGCACTCCTAGCACTCAAACTGAAACAGCATGCAATAAATCCTCCCCCAATAATGAGACGACACTTCACTTTGAGGGTAAAAACAGGAACTCCCTGTACTGGCACATACAGCCTCTTTTATTCACAATCCACAAAACATAGTACAGCCCACAGGGTTTTGCAGAACAACCAATAAACACATTACAACACATACAATGCAGCCAATCAGACACAATGGGACAATAGAAACACACCCAGCATATTCCTCCCCTCTGCTTAGGAGATAATTGAGTCAATTACTGTATCTACTCAATTATCTCCAAGCTGAAAAGTTACACCTTTTATACATTTTTATAACTTTGTGAGTTAACATCGTACATACATAAAACATATATTATTTTAACCAGTATAACTTGGGGACAAACATATCCAAAATTCACTTGAATAGGTTCAGGGGTTTAATGGTTAGGTCGAAGTCCTTTGTTTTAACTCGCAAGCATGGCTTTTCCTGCTCAGACCAGTTCCCACTGGTCTGGCAGTGTCTCTGGGACAACACCCTGCTGGAGAACAATGGATCCGGGGGAGGGGAAGAGGAAGTGTCCAAAAAGTTTCAGTATTTCCCTTCACTGTTGTTAAAAGGCCAGCACAGAACAATAAAGTACAATATGTCCAAATGCAGTTCTTTAAAGGGTCCCATCTTCCCGGGACCATAATCACTGGGCAGGAGGCGAGCAAGCAGTCCCCTCCAGGAAACTGGGGCAGACTCTGGTGCAGGGTCCAGTCCGCTACACTTCCTATCACACAGAAGTAGCAGGTGCATACTCTCACTTCCAGCGGAATTGGAGGAATTGCTCTTGGCTCTTCTGCAATATGTGACTTTGTCACGTGTTGATACCGAACTGACTCTAGATCCTCCAGTTATTGTGTATGACATAACTACAGACATTATTCCTTTTGAAGACATTGCTAAGGGCAATTACAAAGACACAGACTATAACATGATTACTGTATATGGCCTGTGAACACAGGGTGATGGGATTTTCATTGTCACAGACTGTGGGCTAATCAAGTGGACTGAAAATGGAGGACTGTTGCAACACTATAATTACACCTTCTTCACAATAGATCCATTTTCCTTCTATTTTCCTGCAAATAACACACAAACAATACAGCAACCTTTAGACAAACTACCGACATGATTGTGGGCCACATATGCCAACGATCCAGGCTTTGTGAACTGCACTCCTTACGTGGCGACCTTGACCCCCGAGCTAAACCTGTCTTTGTCAGACAATATCCTCTCTCTTTGGAAAAGGAGACGGGCATTGAATCTGTCATTGATGAGTTAATACAAAAGAACATTATATATCACCAACTCTGTCACCGTGGAACACACCGATAAATCCCGTCCCCAAGCCTGGCAGGGAAGAGTAAATGACCCGAGGCCTTTCCTTGTAAGAAGGAGACGCAAAACAAGTAGCACAAGTTATCTGTAAGGAGATAATACCCAGGTTCAGGTGCCCTCTCCAAATAAGCAGCGATAAAGGAACTCCGTTGACAAGTAAACTCACTCAACACATAAGTAGATTGCTCTGTGTTGAATGGAAGTTTCATATTCCCTAACACCCACAGTCTTCAGGTCAAGTGGAGAGAACAAACAGGACAATAAAAGATAAGCTAAGAAAGGGGACTAACGGAACGTTTTGTAACTGGTCAGATCATCTCCCGGCAGTCTTAGCAGAGATAAGGATGACCCCTAATAAGACAACAACCCCTTCAGTTACTTACCTTATTCCAGCACCGGGCTCCCTTGGCGCTGGTGACCTCTCCTCCCCCGTCGACATCAGCGGAGGCGAATGCGCATGAGCGACAAGTGCCGCGCGCGCATTCAAAGCTCTGCGCGATGGAGGCATAATGTAACGGATCGCCTGGCACCCCGACTTGGTACCTCCGTTAATGGATGCCTGAGGGCTCCAAGCACTCTGGCAGACACCACAATCACCGAATCTGAGAAGCATATGAATCCTCTCAAGCCTCTGAATGCTGTAGACCGTTGAATAGGAACCATACGAATAGGCTTACACTCCTAGCAGTCAACTGGAACAGCATGCAATAAATCCTTCCCCCAATAATGAGACGACACTTCATTTTGAGGGTAAAACAGGAACTCTGGACTGGCTCATCCAGCCTGGCTTTTATTTCCAACTCACACATACAGGCCACACCCAGGGGGAGGCATAAAAGAACCAATGACATAGATGTTACCTCCCACACATCCCCTCCCCTTAGTGTGACACATAATCCCATTATTCATACAGTTTAAAATATACTTTTTACACAATATTTATAACTTCAAAACCATACATCACATTCACACAAAATTACATATCCACAATCAATCCATTCAGGGGAACAACATATTAAAAAATGGCATGGATCAGACCAGGGGTTCAAAAGTTAGTAAAGTATCTTTTAAAACCCCTAGCTTTCCCGCTCAGATGGGTTTTTACAGAGCCTTCTCTGTGCTGGAGAAGTAATTAAATTATCTCCAGCACAGAGACAGACTCCATTGAGCACATGGGAGCACAAAGACAGTAAAACACTTTAAAATACATAAATTCACCTTTTACACATAACACGCAGACATTTCACCTATCCCCAGATAGCTGGGATCTGCGCGCACAAAACTACCGAATAGCGCGCAGATCCTACTCACACAGTTCACTCGCCACGGAGCCGAAGTCTTTAACTACACAAATGGGCTCCATGGCATAACTATCTGGATCAACACATTCACATAAGGTCTGGTCCATAGTCCAACGGCAAGAGGCGGGCAAGCAGCCCCCTCCAAGGACACGTGGCGAGGTCGGTTTCGCCACACTTCTCCCCTTTACCCCCAGACTAACAGGGTATCTGACCTCCTGCCGGTCAGTGCCCTGGTTAGTCCAGCAACCCACCCATGAAGCACAAACAGCAGTGTAACGGATCACCTGGCACCCCGACTTGGTACCTCCGTCAATGGATGCTCCTAGTGCTTCCTGAGGACTCCAAGCACTCTGGCAGACACCATAATCACCGAATCCGAGAAACCTTTAAATTCTCCCAAGCGTATGAATGCTGTAGACCATTGAATAGGAACCATACGAATAGGCTTGTACCCCTAGCAGTCAACTGGAACAGCATACAATAAATCCTTCCCCCAATAATGAGACGACACATAACTTTGAGGTTAAAACAGGAACTCTGGACTGGCTCATCCAGCCCGGCTTTTATTACAATAATACACATACAGTCCACACCCAGGGGGAGGCATAAAATATCCAATCACATACATGGTTCAGCCCACACATCCCCTCCCCTCAGATAACATTAAACCCAATTATCCGGTACACCTTTTCAGCCAAGTTCTGGATGTACCCCAAAACCCGGGGGTACACCTTTAAAACAGTCCAGAGTTCCTGTTTTACCCTCAAAGTGAAGTGTCGTCTCATTATTGGGGGAAGGATTTATTGCATGCTGTTCCAGTTGACTGCTAGGAGTGTAAGCCTATTCGTATGGTTCCTATTCAACTGTCTACAGCATTCAGAGGCTTGAGAGGATTCATATGCTTCTCAGATTCGGTGATTGTGGTGTCTGCCAGAGTGCTTGGAGCCCTCAGGAAGCGCTAGGAGCATCCATTAACGAAGGTACCAAGTCGGGGTGCCAGGCGATCCGTTACACATAATATGAGTGAATAACAGAGCTCCACTGCACTAATACTCCCAGTAATGTGACTGAATGTATAACAGAGTTCCACAGTAATAATACTCCCAGTAATGTGTCTGAGTGTATAACAGAGCCCCAAAGCAATAATACTCCCAGTAATGTGTCTGAGTGTATAACAAAGTTCCACAGTAATAATACTCCCAGTAATGTATCTGAGTGTATAACAGAGCTCCACAGCAATAATACTCACAGTAATGTGTCTGAGTGTATAACAGAGCTCCACAGCAATAATACTCCCAGTAATGTGTCTGAGTGTATAACAGAGCTCCACGGCAATAATACTCCCAGTAATATGTCTGAGTGTATAACAGAGTTCCACAGCAATAATACTCCCAGTAATGTGGCTGAGTATATAACAGAGCTCCACAGCAATAATACTCCCAATAATGTGTCTCAGTTTATAACATAGCTCCACAGCAATAATACTCCCAGTAATGTGTCTGTATAACAGAGCTACACAGCAATAATACTCCCAGTAATGTGTCTGAGTTTATAACAGAGCTCCACAGCAATAATACTCCCAGTAATGTGTCTGAGTGTATAACAGATCTCCATAGCAATAATACTCCCAGTAATGTGTCTGAGTGTATAACAGAGCTCCACAGCAATAATACTCCCAGTAATGTGTCTGAGTGTATAACAGAGCTCCACAGCAATAATACTCCCAGTAATGTGTCTGAGTGTATAACAGAGCTCCACAGCAATAATACTCCCAGTAATGTGTCTGAGTGTATAACAGAGCTCCACAGCAATAATACTCCCAGTAATGTGTCTGAGTGTATAACAGAGCTCCACAGCAATAATACTCCCAGTAATGTGTCTGAGTGTATAACAGAGCTCCACAGCAATAATACTCCCAGTAATGTGTCTGAGTATATAACAGAGCTCCACAGCAATAATACTCACAGTAATGTGTCTGAGTGTATAACAGAGCTCCACAGCAATAATACTCCCAGTAATGTGTTTGTATAACAGAGCTCCACAGTAATAATACTCCCATTAATGTGCCTGAGTGTATAACAGAGCTACACAGCAATAATACTCCCAGTAATGTGTCTGAGTGTATAACAGAGCTCCACAGCAATAATACTCCCAGTAATGTGTCTGAGTGTATAACAGAGCTCCACAGCAATAATACTCCCAGTAATGTGTCTGAGTATATAACAGAGCTCCACAGCAATAATACTCCCAGTAATGTGTCTGAGTATATAACAGAGCTCCACAGCAATAATACTCCCAGTAATGTGTCTGAGTGTATAACAGAGCTCCACAGCAATAATACTCCCAGTAATGTGTTTGTATAACAGAGCTCCACAGTAATAATACTCCCAGTAATGTGTCTGAGTGTATAACAGAGCTCCACAGCAGTAATACTCCCAGTAATGTGTCTGAGTGTATAACAGAGCCCCACAGCAATAATACTCCCAGTAATGTGTCTGAGTGTATAACAGAGCCCCACAGCAATAATACTCCCAGTATTGTGTCTGAGTGTATAACAGAGCTCCACAGCAATAATACTCCCAGTAATGTGTCTGGGTGTATAACAGAGCTCCACAGCAATAATACTCCCAGTAATGTGTCTGAGTGTATAACAGAGCTCCACAACAATAATACTCCCAGTAATGTGTCTGAGTGTATAACAGAGCTCCACAGCAATAATACTCCCAGTAATGTGTCTGAGTGTATAACAGAGCTCCACAGCAATAATACTCCCAGTAATGTGTCTGAGTGTATAACAGAGCTCCACAGCAATAATACTCCCAGTAATGTGTCTGAGTGTATAACAGAGCTCCACAGCAATAATACTCCCAGTAATGTGTCTGAGTGTATAACAGAGCTCCACAGCAATAATACTCCCAGTAATGTGTCTGAGTATATAACAGAGCTCCACAGCAATAATACTCACAGTAATGTGTCTGAGTGTATAACAGAGCTCCACAGCAATAATACTCCCAGTAATGTGTTTGTATAACAGAGCTCCACAGTAATAATACTCCCAGTAATGTGCCTGAGTGTATAACAGAGCTCCACAGCAATAATACTCCCAGTAATGTGTCTGAGTGTATAACAGAGCTCCACAGCAATAATACTCCCAGTAATGTGTCTGAGTGTATAACAGAGCTCCACAGCAATAATACTCCCAGTAATGTGTCTGAGTATATAACAGAGCTCCACAGCAATAATACTCCCAGTAATGTGTCTGAGTATATAACAGAGCTCCACAGCAATAATACTCCCAGTAATGTGTCTGAGTGTATAACAGAGCTCCACAGCAATAATACTCCCAGTAATGTGTTTGTATAACAGAGCTCCACAGTAATAATACTCCCAGTAATGTGTCTGAGTGTATAACAGAGCTCCACAGCAATAATACTCCCAGTAATGTGTATGAGTGTATAACAGAGCTCCACAGCAATAATACTCACAGTAATGTGTCTGAGTGTATAACAGAGCTCCACATCAATAATACTCCCAGTAATGTGTCTGAGTGTATAACAGAACTCCACAGCAATAATACTCCCAGTAATGTGTCTGAGTGTATAACAGAGATCCACAGCAATAATACTCCCAGTATTGTGTCTGAGTGTATAACAGAGCTCCACAGCAATAATACTCCCAGTAATGTGTCTGAGTGTATAACAGAGCTCCACAGCAATAATACTCCCAGTAATGTGTCTGGGTGTATAACAGAGCTCAACAGCAATAATACTCCCAGTAATGTGTCTGGGTGTATAACAGAGCTCAACAGCAATAATACTCCCAGTAATGTGTCTGAGTGTATAACAGAGCTCCACAGCAATAATACTCCCAGTAATGTGTCTGAGTGTATAACAGAGCTCCACAGCAATAATACTCCCAGTAATGTGTCTGGGTGTATAACAGAGCTCAACAGCAATAATACTCCCAGTAATGTGTCTGAGTGTATAACAGAGCTCCACAGCAATAATACTCACAGTAATGTGTCTGAGTGTATAACAGAGCTCCACATCAATAATACTCCCAGTAATGTGTCTGAGTGTATAACAGAACTCCACAGCAATAATACTCCCAGTAATGTGTCTGAGTGTATAACAGAGATCCACAGCAATAATACTCCCAGTATTGTGTCTGAGTGTATAACAGAGCTCCACAGCAATAATACTCCCAGTAATGTGTCTGAGTGTATAACAGAGCTCCACAGCAATAATACTCCCAGTAATGTGTCTGGGTGTATAACAGAGCTCAACAGCAATAATACTCCCAGTAATGTGTCTGAGTGTATAACAGAGCTCCACAGCAATAATACTCCCAGTAATGTGTCTGAGTGTATAACAGAGCTCCACAGCAATAATACTCCCAGTAATGTGTCTGAGTGTATAACAGAGCTCCACAGCAATAATACTCCCAGTAATGTGTCTGGGTGTATAACAGAGCTCCACAGCAATAATACTCCCAGTAATGTGTCTGGGTGTATAACAGAGCTCCACAGCAATAATACTCCCAGTATTGTGTCTGAGTGTATAACAGAGCTCCACAGCAATAATACTCCCAGTAATGTGTCTGAGTGTATAACAGAGCTCCACAGTAATAATACTCCCAGTAATGTGTCTGAGTGTATAACAGAGCACCACAGCAATAATACTCCCAGTAATGTGTCTGAGTGTATAACAGAGCTCCGCAGTAATAATACTCCCAGTAATGTGTCTGAGTGTATAACAGAGCTCCACAGCAATAATACTCCCAGTAATGTGTCTGGGTGTATAACAGAGCTCCACAGCAATAATACTCCCAGTAATGTGTCTGAGTGTATAACAGAGCTCCACAGTAATAATACTCCCAGTAATGTGTCTGAGTGTATAACAGAGCTCCACAGCAATAATACTCACAGTAATGTGTCTGGGTGTATAACAGAGCTCCACAGCAATAATACTCCCAGTAATGTGACTGAGTGTATAACAGACCTCCACAGCAATAATACTCCCAGTAATGTGTCTGAGTGTATAACAGAGCTCCACAGCAATAATACTCCCAGTAATGTGTCTGAGTGTATAACAGAGCCCCACAGCAATAATACTCCCAGTAATGTGTCTGAGTGTATAACAGAGCTCCACAGTAATAATACTCCCAGTAATGTGTCAGAGTGTATAACAGAGCTCCACAGCCAATAACACTCCCAGTAATGTGTCTGAGTGTATAACAGAGCTCCACAGCAATAATACTCCCAGTAATGTGTCTGAGTGTATAACAGAGCTCCACAGCAATAATACTCCCAGTATTGTGTCTGAGTGTATAACAGAGCTCCACAGCAGTAATACTCCCAGTAATGTGTCTGAGTGTATAACAGAGCTCCACAGCAATAATACTCCCAGTAATGTGTCTGAGTGTATAACAGAGCTCCACAGCAATAATACTCCCAGTAATGTGTCTGAGTGTATAACAGAGCCCCACAGCAATAATACTCCCAGTAATGTGTCTTAGTGTATAACAGAGCTCCACAGCAATAATACTCCCAGTAATGTGTCTGAGTGTATAACAGAGCTCCACAGCTATAATACTCCCAGTAATGTGTCTGAGTGTATAACAGAGCTCCACAGCAATAATACTCCCAGTAATGTGTCTGAGTGTATAACAGAGCCCCACAGCAATAATACTCCCAGTAATGTGTCTTAGTGTATAACAGAGCTCCACAGCAATAATACTCCCAGTAATGTGTCTGAGTGTATAACAGAGCTCCACAGCAATAATACTCCCAGTAATGTGTCTGGGTGTATAACAGAGCTCAACAGCAATAATACTCCCAGTAATGTGTCTGGGTGTATAACAGAGCTCAACAGCAATAATACTCCCAGTAATGTGTCTGAGTGTATAACAGAGCTCCACAGCAATAATACTCCCAGTAATGTGTCTGAGTGTATAACAGAGCTCCACAGCAATAATACTCCCAGTAATGTGTCTGGGTGTATAACAGAGCTCAACAGCAATAATACTCCCAGTAATGTGTCTGAGTGTATAACAGAGCTCCACAGCAATAATACTCACAGTAATGTGTCTGAGTGTATAACAGAGCTCCACATCAATAATACTCCCAGTAATGTGTCTGAGTGTATAACAGAACTCCACAGCAATAATACTCCCAGTAATGTGTCTGAGTGTATAACAGAGATCCACAGCAATAATACTCCCAGTATTGTGTCTGAGTGTATAACAGAGCTCCACAGCAATAATACTCCCAGTAATGTGTCTGAGTGTATAACAGAGCTCCACAGCAATAATACTCCCAGTAATGTGTCTGGGTGTATAACAGAGCTCAACAGCAATAATACTCCCAGTAATGTGTCTGAGTGTATAACAGAGCTCCACAGCAATAATACTCCCAGTAATGTGTCTGAGTGTATAACAGAGCTCCACAGCAATAATACTCCCAGTAATGTGTCTGAGTGTATAACAGAGCTCCACAGCAATAATACTCCCAGTAATGTGTCTGGGTGTATAACAGAGCTCCACAGCAATAATACTCCCAGTAATGTGTCTGGGTGTATAACAGAGCTCCACAGCAATAATACTCCCAGTATTGTGTCTGAGTGTATAACAGAGCTCCACAGCAATAATACTCCCAGTAATGTGTCTGAGTGTATAACAGAGCTCCACAGTAATAATACTCCCAGTAATGTGTCTGAGTGTATAACAGAGCACCACAGCAATAATACTCCCAGTAATGTGTCTGAGTGTATAACAGAGCTCCGCAGTAATAATACTCCCAGTAATGTGTCTGAGTGTATAACAGAGCTCCACAGCAATAATACTCCCAGTAATGTGTCTGGGTGTATAACAGAGCTCCACAGCAATAATACTCCCAGTAATGTGTCTGAGTGTATAACAGAGCTCCACAGTAATAATACTCCCAGTAATGTGTCTGAGTGTATAACAGAGCTCCACAGCAATAATACTCACAGTAATGTGTCTGGGTGTATAACAGAGCTCCACAGCAATAATACTCCCAGTAATGTGACTGAGTGTATAACAGACCTCCACAGCAATAATACTCCCAGTAATGTGTCTGAGTGTATAACAGAGCTCCACAGCAATAATACTCCCAGTAATGTGTCTGAGTGTATAACAGAGCCCCACAGCAATAATACTCCCAGTAATGTGTCTGAGTGTATAACAGAGCTCCACAGTAATAATACTCCCAGTAATGTGTCAGAGTGTATAACAGAGCTCCACAGCCAATAACACTCCCAGTAATGTGTCTGAGTGTATAACAGAGCTCCACAGCAATAATACTCCCAGTAATGTGTCTGAGTGTATAACAGAGCTCCACAGCAATAATACTCCCAGTATTGTGTCTGAGTGTATAACAGAGCTCCACAGCAGTAATACTCCCAGTAATGTGTCTGAGTGTATAACAGAGCTCCACAGCAATAATACTCCCAGTAATGTGTCTGAGTGTATAACAGAGCTCCACAGCAATAATACTCCCAGTAATGTGTCTGAGTGTATAACAGAGCCCCACAGCAATAATACTCCCAGTAATGTGTCTTAGTGTATAACAGAGCTCCACAGCAATAATACTCCCAGTAATGTGTCTGAGTGTATAACAGAGCTCCACAGCTATAATACTCCCAGTAATGTGTCTGAGTGTATAACAGAGCTCCACAGCAATAATACGCCCAGTAATGTGTCTGAGTGTATAACAGAGCTCCACAGCAATAATACTCCCAGTAATGTTTCTTTAAACTACAATAAATGTGTTTAGAAATTAGTCTGTGTAAATAAGATAAATTGTTCTTCTTCTAAATTACATTTTAGTTCAATAAGTTGTTATTAGTAATTCCCCAAAATCCACACCCTTACAATAAAAGTGCCCCTGAATGTCCTTTTAAAATGTTGGGAGGTCTGCTTGTGATTGATAGAAATAATGGGATATATGAGGATAATTACTAGGGAAGATTGAGGACATAGGATGGTAACACTGTATGGGCAGTGTGGTAAGTTTAGAACAGAAACAGGGAGGGTGGTGTATGTGGTTTTCATACAAATGAAAAAAAAACTGCAAGCAATTCAAATACAACAACAACAACAACAACAACAACAAAAAAAAACCTTAAAATAAAACCAAATACACTCGAAATAGATGGCCGTGTTTTCTTGTAGCTCCATCTTTCCAGATCCCCAAACTAGTTAAATTGCCAATAAACAAAACAAAACAACGTCCAATTTAAGCTGCGGACTGACAATAATCGTGCATTCGAGAGCATTGTGCTTGTTGCAGTCTGAAAGGCTTCGAACCAGATCTGGCTCTGCAGCCTCGTGTGCACTTGGTAGACGCAGCAAACTCCCCACCCAGTGAGCATGACCTGTCGTAGACCACTTGTAGCCCCATCCCCCCCCCCCTCCCGTGGCGCTGAATGGGTTAAAACTCCTTCAGCCACTTACCTTAATCCAGCGCCGGGCTCCCTCAGCGCTGGTGAGCTCTCCTTCCCCGCTGACGTTAGCTTCCGAGTGGAGCGGAATGCGCATGCGCGGCATTAAAAACGCCCATAGGAAAGCTTTTCTGAATGCTTTCCTATGGGCGTTCTGCACACTGGATGCGAATTTCACATCCAGTGTCGCAGAAGTGCCTCTAGCGGTTGTCAGGAAGACAGCCACTAGAGGCTGCATTAACCCCTTAACACCGCAGCCAAATGTACAAGTTGTGAACGAAACAAAATGTAAACAAAACCTGGCATTTGCGCTATATGTCTGTCCAACCGTAATTCACCTCTTTCATATTAAATGCACCCCCCCCTTGTTATATATCATTTTATTCAGGGGAAACAGGGATTTCATTTAATATCAAATATTTAGCTATGAAACATAATTTAATATGAAAAAAATGGGAGAAAATAAGATTTTTTTGATTTTTTTAGTTCTACATGCCATTTTAACTGTCAATGTCATAATACTGTTTGCTTTTACTGTAATAAAATACACATATTTGTATTCAGCAAAGTCTCACGTGTAAAACAGTACCCCCTATGTACAGGTTTTATGGTGTTTTGGGAAGTTACAGGGTCAAATATAGCGCGTTACATTTGAAATTAAAATTCGCCAGATTGGTTACGTTGCCTTTGAGACTGTATAGTAGCCCAGGAAATAAATTTACACCCATAATGGCATACCATTTGCAATAGTAGACGACCCAAGGTATTGCAAATGGGGTATGTCCAGTCTTTTTTAGTAGCCATTTGGACACAAACACTGGCCAAAGTTAGCGTTAGTATTTGTTTGTGTGTGAAAAATGCAAAAAACGCCAATTTTGGCCAGTGTTTGTGACTAAGTGGCTACTAAAAAAGACTGGACAAACCCCATTTGCAATACCTTGGGTTGTCTACTATTGCAAATAGTATGCCATCATAGGGGTCATTTTCATTCTTGGGCTACCATAGGGTCATAAAGGCAACGTAAGCAACCTGGCGAATTTTAAAGTGAAAAAAATGAAACACAAGCCTTATATTTGACGCTGTAATTTTTGAAAACACCATAAAACCTGTACATGAGGGGTACTGTTGTACTCGGGAGACTTCGCTGAACACAAATATTTGTGTTTCAAAACAGTAAAAAGTATTGCAGCAATAATATCGTCCGTGAAAGTGCTGTTTGTGAGTGAAAAATGCAAAAAACGTCACTTTTACTGGCGATATCATCGTTGTAATACATTTTACTGTTTTGAAACACTAATATTTGTGTTCAGCGAAGTCTTTATATTTTTATTTATATATAGGTATGTATATAGTGATATATACGTATATATTTATGTATATAGATATATATATTATTTCGTTATAAGTGTATTTTGATATAAATATATATATATATATATATTAATATCACAATACAGTTAGAACGAAATAAAACACATCTATATATTTTTTAATATTTTATTTTTAATTATTTTTTTTATTTTATTTTTTTACGTATTTACATATTTATTTTTTTATATTATTTATAAATATATATATAACAATAATTATATATATATTTAATCAGTATCAGTCTACGTGTAATTTGATATTAATATATATATATATAATAATATATATTAATATTAAAATACACCTAGACAGTGTATGTGTGTATGTATATGTGTATATATATACTTAGATCATATATATATAATATATATATATGATCTTAGTATATAATTTATTTTTTTTACACTGTTTTAACATTATTTTATTTTATTTTCAGCCAGCAGGGGGACCAACTGTCATTTCAGTTAGTCCCCCTGCTGGCAATGCCTGAGCCAGCTATCCCGGCCATGTGATTGTGAGGTCCTCGTAAGGACCTCACTCTCACATGGCCGGGAGGGCTCCTGGAGGGCGGACGTGCCGCGAGGGGCTCCCTGGGAGTCCCCCCAACCGCGATCGCCGGCGACCGGGTAAGTTACTAAAAACCGGAGGGCGTACTATTACGTCCTGCGGCGTTTAGAGCCGCTTTTAAAAGGACGTAATAGTACGCCCTCCGGTCTTAAGGGGTTAACCCTGTAATGTAAACATAGCACTTTCTCAGAAACTGCTATGTTTGCATCTGAAGGGTTAAAACCTGGGGGACCTGGCACCCAGACCATTTCATTGAGCTGAAGTGTCCCTTTAAATTGATTTAAGACTGACATTTTTAAAGTCAGTTTAGAAATAACTATGTGTTTAAGAAATAACTAAATCCATGTAACGTTCATGAAGCCCATGGAATAAGCAAAGCTAGGTGGAGTGGGCCTTGACAGAGCTAGGAGGCAGGCCTATGGAGGAGTGTTACTTGATTGGTCAATTGGTAAAAGGGGAGTGGCTTAGTCATATAAATATTCGCCATTTTAAAACTGGGTTCCATTTTAATTTGAAATCTTTACCTGTTGTTAGCTGTTGCTGGCTTCTGGTGGGGATTTTTTCTTCTTTGTCTTACAGATGGATTCCGTGGCTGAGAGTGATATGGCAGCGATCCTCGAGGGCGTGAAGGCAGCGATCCGGCAGCATGGCACAGCTTGGATGGAGCAGCAGCTGGGGGCAGCACTGAGCATGGTGGGTCCGTCGGCGGCGCCGGCGCGTAGGACTTCGCGCCGGACCAGGCCTCCACAACGCTTGAGCCCTGATGCCGGTGCTGGCGCGGTTAGGAGTCGCAGCCCGTCAGCAGGCATGACAGGGACCTGCAACAGGAGAAGTGGCGGCCGGGCTAGGATCCGCGGAGGTAGCCCCGGGGGCGACCACGCACCATGGTCGGCAAGCAGCATCTGAGGTGTGCGGTCAGGACAAGATGGCGCCAAGGAACACTGAGGCAGCGGGCTCGTTACCAGCAGCGGGCCCCGTTGGGAGCAGGGAGCAGCCCGCAGGACAGAGTAACCGCGGTGAGTCGCCCCCTGGGGCAGTTAGGGGAAAAAGGGGTAAAAAACAGGGGTTGGCGAATGAGGCCCTCTTAACCCGGTCAGGTTCCGCAGATGATGGGGCAGCCAGTAAGGGCTTGGACTGCAGGGGACAGTCAGCACCTGCCACCCATTCCAGGGCAGGTAGGGAGGCACCCAGAGCACGCAGCAGGTTGCAGCAAGCGAGGGCTAGGCCGCAAGCACCCCTTCCATCAGCGCAGCGGCCGCTGGTGACAGGAAAAAGGACTGATCATAGGGCGCTGGCGACGGGTGGCGGGGTCACAGCAGGCAGTGGCATGGCCCCCTCCGGAACTGGCACAGAGATGGGGCGCTGTAGGCCGACAGATCAGCGGGTGGGAGGGGAAGGCCGCGCTCAGGAGAGGTCGGAAAGCCCCGTTAGTTGGCGCAGAGACAGGGGGGGTTATAGGGGATCTCGCCACCGCTCCAGGAGTAATCGGCGGAGCAGGCAGCGCAGTAGCAGCTGGGAGTCTTCGGTTGGGCGTTACCGCGGCTCGCCCGTTCGGGGACCTGTCTCGCGGGGGAGTGCATCTAGGTCAGCGAGCGGGGGCTCTCCTGACAGGCGGGACAGGAGTTCTTCCGGGGCCAGGTGTGGCCAAAAGGGCCGGCGGGCCAGGAGTAGCAGTACGCATAGAAGCGCAAGGGTTGAGGTTAGGGAGGATTTGGGTTCTGATGACGGCCTCCCCAGTTGTGCTTCTTTCATTCACAGGTCATTGGAAGTCGGGTCAGCGGGCCGCAGGAGGCCTCGGGACGGCAGAGATTTTACAGCAGCATCGCCAGTACCATCGCATGGCGGAGTTCGGGATGCAGCCCCAGGATCGGCAACACCACGGGGTTTGGTCGGTGAGTTGCACAGTACACCACACTCCGGAGATTTACTAGAGGGTTTAAAATCTTTCCTTACAACTTGGAGTTCAGGGCTGGATAAGGGGGCTTCATTTAGCAGGGCTTGGTTGCCAGGATCGTCGGGTTTGGGGTCGGGGGTGAATCCGGTCTCCGAGCTGGTGGGAATCGGGGCAGGTGAGTTGGCAGCAGCGTCAGCGGGGTCAGTAGCCACAAAAGTGGCGGCGGAGAGGGACATGCTAGTGGGGGAGATTCCGGACGCAGCACGGCAGAATGTACACGTGTCGTTTGCGGGTCCGCTAGGGTGTCACCTTAAGGTGGAGGTTAAGGAAAGGTTGTGGAAAGGTGAATTTGTGGAGATCTTCTCCCTTCTCCCTTTAGATGAGTACCTAGATTTGAAGGAAGAGGACAAAAAGGACGCTAAGAAAGAGGAGGAAGAGAAGCGGCGTAGGTATAGGAAAATCCCGAAAACTTTCGGGAATTGGCTGCGAGCCTTTTGCATACTGGCGAGTGTGCTGGGGGAAAAGGCCCCTGAAAAATGTTCGCAATTATTTTGTTACTTAGATGGGGTGTGGGAGTCTTACCGCACTTATGGGGGGCTAGCCTGGTGGCGGTACGACGAGCAGTTTCGCCAGAGGCTATCGGCTAATCCGGGAATGCGGTGGGATCAGATGGACCTACCGTTATGGATGAAGCTGATGATGTCCCAGAAGGCGGCTCCCTTTCAAGGGGGGGCTGGCGGCGGTGCCTCTTCCACCTCGTCGGCTGCGCAAAGGAAGGGATTTTGCTGGCTCTATAATGATAATGTAAGTGGGGTGCCTCATGCCGCTTTAACCCCTTAAGGACCACACTTCTGGAATAAAAGGGAATCATGACATGTCACACATGTCATGTGTCCTTAAGGGGTTAAGCATGAATGCTCCGGATGCGGTGGGGGGCACGGTTACAACCGGTGTTTCAAGCGGGGTAAGTCCACAACAACTAGCTCGGCCGGAGGTGCTTCAGCACCATCCGCTGCCGCTGGGTCGGTCACCGATGAAGGTAGACGCGATGCTACCGTGGCTAAACAGCTACGGTAAACGAGAGGATGCTCATTTGTTGTTTGAGGGATTTACGAAGGGTTTTATCATTCCCTTCCGGGAACGGGTGGTGGCACCTCGTTTCCGTAATCTGCGCTCAGTAGGCGAACATCATGACGTAGTGTGTGAGAAATTGCTTCATGAGGTTCGCCTGGGCCGGATGGCGGGACCGTATAAGGAGCCTCCGCTGCCTGATCTCAGGGTTTCCCCTCTAGGCTTAGTGCCAAAGAAGGAGGCTGGAAAATTTCGCCTCATCCACCACTTGTAATACCCGAAAGGGTCATCAGTCAATGATGATATTGACGGGGCTCTCTGTTCTGTTTCCTACGCATCATTCGACCAGGCAGTCGAGCTGGTAAGGGAGGCAGGACGCGGAGCGTTGTTGGCTAAGGCGGATATAGAAGCGGCTTTCCGCCTTTTGCCCATCCACCCAATGTGTCACCACTTGCTAGGTTGTTTTATTGATGATAACTATTTTGTGGACTTGTGTCTGCCCATGGGATGCTCCATCTCATGTGCGTACTTTGAGAAATTTAGTACATTCGTGGAATGGGTAGTGAGAAAGGAGGCGGGCACCAAGTTTGTGGTCCATTATTTGGACGATTTCTTGTGTGTCGGGCCGGCCGGCTCGGACGCTTGCCGTTTCAGGTTACGGTGTCTTGAATGGGTTAGCCAGGTTTTTGGGATACCTCTGGCTCGCGACAAGACCGTGGGACCTGTTACTTGCCTTAGTTTTCTAGGACTTGAAATTGACACGGTCGCCGGGGAATGTAGTTTACCAGCGGATAAGTTGGAGTCCCTACGCGACGCTATTTCGGAGTTGCGTGGGGCAAGGAAGGCGACACTGCGGGCTATACAATCGTTGTTGGGACGGTTGAATTTCGCTTGTCGCATCATTCCGGTAGGAAGGGTGTTTAACCGGTTCCTAGCCAAAGCCACGGCGGGAGTGCGGTCACTTCATCATTTTGTTAGAGTCACCGCTCCGATCAAGGAGGACTTGGGTGTATGGGAGACCTTCCTGAAGGATTTCAATGGGAAGGTCTTTTTCAGGGAAAAGTGTATCGAGTCACCCGAGTTGGAATTCTTTACCGATGCATCAGGGAGTGTAGGTTTCGGGGCCTACTGTGCGGGTCAGTGGTGTGCGGAAAAATGGCCCGAAACGTGGGCAGTCAGCCCGCTGATTCGGAACTTGGCCTTTCTCGAGCTGTTCCCATTGATGGTAGCACTCTCCTTGTGGGGCCAGGTCTTACGCAATAGGAGAGTGCTTTTCTTTACAGACAACATGGCTGTTGTGGAGGCTGTGAACAATCTGTCAGCGTCATCGGTCCCAGTGGTCCGCTTGCTTCGTCAGTTTGTTTTGTATATATTGTTTTTCGTGCGCTAATGTCCCTGGTTTCTTAAACGTAATTGCTGATGCTCTTTCTCGCTCTCAGTGGGAAAAATTTCGGGCGGAAGCTCCGAACGCGCAAAGGGAGGGTCTGCCATGTCCGGATCAGATGTGGCGGCTCGGGACCTCTTGCTTGGAAGACTGATCAGAGATTCGTTGGCTCCAGGCACGTTGGCGGCGTATAGTAAAGTGTGGGAAAGGTGGGACGAAGCAGTAGGCTGTACAGGGGACATGGTATCGGCAAAGGTACGTCTCGAGACTCTATTATGGTTGCTCTGCCAGCTGTTCGCAGGGGGGGCTTCCCCGGCAGTGGTTGGCCGGAACTTGGCAGCATTGGCGTTTCTCTTCAAGCTCCATGGGTGGGAGGATTTGACAAAGTCGTTTATTGTGCGGCAGGCAGTTAAGGGTTATCGCAAGGGGAAGTCAGTCCCTGACAGTAGGAGGCCGGTGTCTTTCACGGTGCTTCTACAGCTACTGGGGGTCCTGCCAAGTTTGTGTTTCTCGCTGTTCGAGGTCTTGCTATTTAAGGTGGCTTTTGTATGGGCCTTTTTCGGGGCATTTCGGGTGAGTGAGATTGTAAGCGGGAGTAAGCTTAGGCAAGGGGGTCTTCAGTTCGAGGACGTGGAAATGGGGGTAGCAGAAGTAGCTATTCGGCTACGGCGCTCGAAGACTGATGTCTTTGGGAGAGGTCGGACGATTAAGCTGTCTGCTATACCTCAGGTGGAGGCTTGCCCGGTGGGCTGTGCTCAGCGATATGTGGAAATCCGCCCAAAGGGGCGGGGTTCATTTTTTCGCCATGCGGACGGCTCGGCGTTGTCGAAATTCCAATTCACCAGGGTCTTTAAGTTGGGTTTGGAGCGCTTGGGCATGGATCCCACGCAATTTGGCACCCACTCGTTCAGGATCGGGGCTGCCACAGAGGCGGCGAGATTAGGCTTGGGGGACGAGTTGGTTAAGAAAATTGGGAGATGGGAATCGCTTAGGTTCCGTTCATATGTACGACCTGACCTGTTATTATAAACCAAGTTGATGTTATGGCGGTGCAATTCAAGTTGGCCCCGTGGTTATAAGTTATTTCTCTTCATTTCAGGTGGAGTCGCATGGATAGTAGGCCACTCATATGTCTACTGGGCTGAGCGGAGGGCTGCAGTTCGGAGACAAGGCACGCAGCTCGGCTTTCCGTTGGATGTATTACGTGTGTTGTGGTTTGGTTTTCGGGGTTATGGTTGGAGAGACACGTGTTTGGATTTATTTCGGAGGATAGGGCAAGGGGAAGTCCCCGAGTTCATTTTGTTCCACACAGGGGGGAATGATTTTGGTTTGGTTCCGCAAAGGGAATTAGTCCGTGGGATTAAAAGGGACGTGGATAAGTTGAGGTCTTTGCTCCGCGGGGTGGTTATTGTTTGGTCGGAAACGGTACAGCGTTTCCATTGGCGTCATGCGAGGGATTTCGCAGCTATGGCAAGATACAGGCGGAAGTTCAATATGTTGCTGGCGATCTTTATTAAAAGATCTGGGGGGGTAGTAGTGAGACACAGGGAGCTGGAGGATATGTTGCCGGGATACTTCAGGCGTGATGGGGTTCACTTGTCTGAGGTGGGTTTGGATTTTCTTAATTTGGGCTTTCAGCATGGTTTGAGGCAGGCTTTGTTTATTCGGGGTGGGGGCGCGCAGGAGGCTTGAGGGGTCAAGCTCTGTGCTGTGGCGGGGGATGGTTTAGTTTAATTGGGGGTAGGTCGGTTTTTGGTAAGTGGGATAGGTCAGGAGGAATACTTACCTTTAGATTTGGTGGTAGGTTCGAGCTCGGCGGTAGCTACGAACCTGGGGGTGTAGGGGTGTCTCGGTATGCCCCTACACTGGAAATGGATGCCCTTGGTGGCTGGGATAATGGTGTAGGGGTGTCTTGGTATGCCCCTACAGTGGAATGGGATGCCCTTGGTGGCTATGTTAATGGTGTAGGGGTGTCTTGGTATGCCCCTACAGTGAAAAAGGGATGCCCTTGGTGGCTACGATAATGGTGTAGGGGTGTCTTGGTATGCCCCTACAATTGGAAATGGTTGCCCTGGGTGGCTGTGTTAATGTTTATGTTATTTATGATATGTTACACTGTTATATGGTTGTATTATGTAAATATGTTTTGAGGTCATTGTCTGGGTATTTAGTTATGTTAATTGGGGGGATGTCTTTTCAAATGTTGGTGACAATTACCGCTTACATTTTATATCTTATTTTATATATATATAATTAATAAAGCCGTGGAATATTTTGCCAAATAATCCTTGTGTCTGTGTTTATTGGAGGTTAATTGGTTATAACTGGAATAGGCCAAAGAGACGACAATGCGCATGTCATGTTTATTGAGCCGACACCAAATATATCTGAAGCAGATTTGCCATTTGACCAAAATATTAGCAGTAAACAAAGTCAGCGATTTTCCTCAATTTGGCTTTTCTTGTTTTCACTGTTATTACCCGGATTAGAGGGTTTTATTTAATTGATTTTGGAAGCTGAGCTTGTAAAGTGCCAAGTTTCAGACTATCAGGGGTACTTACAAATGTGAAAATTCAAAATAGTAAACCTGGAAAAATGATCCAAGCCAGCTCTGCTCTCAGTGAAATTAATTGTGAATTGGCCTTGATTCTCCCCTTAGTCAATAACCCTGTGTACCCTTCGATCTTTAGAATTACCCTGCAGCATCTGCATTCCGCATACAGCGGGGAGCACTTTCTTGCTCTGCCAATCAGTATGTATGTATTAGCATGTGTAACCTTGGCGATGGGAGGGATTATCCACTAAAGTGTGAATCGTCAGAAATTCACAGCTAAATTGAAAGTTTACGGTAAAATAGCTCAAACGACTATGGTGGCTTGAAATGTGATATTGATTAACTTGAAAATTGCTGGGAATTCAAAGTGAATTTCAAAATTTAGGCCAAAATAGAGAAAGCAGAAATTCAGTTTTTAATTTGCCTATTTTGGCTATAAATTTAAAATTGACTTTCAAATATCTGCAAGTCATACTTTGGTAAACAACCTCAATAAGTTAAATCTATTTAATCGATGCCAGACGAGGTGAATTCATCTAATTAGTGTGACGCTCCGCCCACCTGTCTGTGTATATTAGGGCTGTTACCTGCATTCTCCAGGTATGGGGCTCAGTATTGATCACATGGTGAGTTAGGATGGGGTGTCTGTGTATATTAGGGCTGTTACCTGCATTCTCCAGGTATGGGGCTCAGTATTGATCACATGGTGAGTTAGGATGGGGTGTCTGTGTATATTAAGGCTGTTACCTGCATTCTCCAGGTATGGGGCTCAGTATTGATCACATGGTGAGTTAGGATGGGGTGTCTGTGTATATTAAGGCTGTTACCTGCATTCTCCAGGTATGGGGCTCAGTATTGATCACATGGTGAGTTAGGGTGGGGTGTCTGTGTATATTAGGGCTGTTACCTGCATTCTCCAGGTATGGGGCTCAGTATTGATCACATGGTGAGTTAGGATGGGGTGTGTGTATATTAGGGCTGTTACCTGCATTCTCCAGGTATGGGGCTCAGTATTGATCACATGGTGAGTTAGGGTGGGGTGTCTGTGTATATTAGGCCTGTTACCTGCATTCTCCAGGTATGGGGCTCAGTATTGATCACATGGTGAGTTAGGGTGGGGTGTATTTGTATATTAGGGCTGTTACCTGTGTTCTCCAGGTATGGGGCTCAGTATTGATCACATGGTGAGTTAGGGAGGATGGGGTGTGTATTAGGGTTGTTACCTGCATTCGCCAGGTATGGGGCTCAGTATTGATCACATGGTGAGTTAGGATGGGGTGTGTATATTAGGGCTGTTACCTGCATTCTCCAGGTATGGGGCTCAGTATTGATCACATGGTGAGTTAGGATGGGGTGTCTGTGTATATTAGGCCTGTTACCTGCATTCTCCAGGTATGGGGCTCAGTATTGATCACATGGTGAGTTAGGGTGGGGTGTATTTGTATATTAGGGCTGTTACCTGTGTTCTCCAGGTATGGGGCTCAGTATTGATCACATGGTGAGTTAGGGAGGATGGGGTGTGTATTAGGGTTGTTACCTGCATTCGCCAGGTATGGGGCTCAGTATTGATCACATGGTGAGTTAGGATGGGGTGTGTATATTAGGGCTGTTACCTGCATTCGCCAGGTATGGGGTTCAGTATTGATCACATGGTGAGTTAGGATGGGGTGTGTGTATATTAGGGCTGTTACCTGCATTCGCCAGGTATGGGGTTCAGTATTGATCACATGGTGAGTTAGGATGGTGTGTCTGTGTATATTAGGGCTGTTACCTGCATTCTACAGGTATTGATCACATGGTGAGTTAGGATGGGGGTGTCTGTGTATATTAGGGCTGTTACCTGTGTTCTCCAGGTATGGGGCTCAGTATTGATCACATGGTGAGTTAGGATGGGGTGTCTGTGTATATTAGGGCTGTTACCTGTGTTCTCCAGGTATGGGGCTCAGTATTGATCACATGGTGAGTTAGGATGGTGTGTCTGTGTATATTAGGGCTGTTACCTGTGTTCTCCAGGTATGGGGCTCAGTATTGATCACATGGTGAGTTAGGATGGTGTGTCTGTGTATATTAGGGCTGTTACCTGTGTTCTCCAGGTATGGGGCTTAGTATTGATCACATGGCAAGTTAGGGAGGGTGGGGTGTCTGTTCTATGAGCTCCAAGTAATTTTACAAGATTCTTATGTATTTTCCTGGGTAAATACTTTTCAATCTGTGTATATCATCATTGGTACTGGATCATCAATGGCTTTATTTATTGATGACTTAACCAAATCCTCCCATAATTTATATATCTTGAGCTATACAGTTAGAAATTCCATGTGTTTTTATACATGAAGAAACCTTTAAAGGAACACTAGTCACCTAAATTACTTTAGCTAAATAAAGCAGTTTTAGTGTATAGATCATTCCCCTGCAATTTCACTGCTCAATTCACTGCCATTTAGGAGTTAAATCACTTTGTTTCTGTTTATGCAGCCCTAGCCCACCTCCCCTGGCTATGATTGACAGAGCCTGCATGGAAAAAAAACTGGTCTCACTTTCAAACAGATGTAATTTACCTTAAATAATTGTATCTCTAAATTGAACCTTAATCACATACAGGAGGCTCTTGCAGAGTCTAGCAAGCTATTAACATAGCAGGGGATAAGAAAATCTTAATTAAACAGAACTTGCCATAAAGAGAGCCTAAATAGGGCTCTCTTTACAGGAAGTGTTTATGGAAGGCTGTGCAAGTCACATGCAGGGAGGTGTGACTAGGGTTCATAAACAAAGGGATTTAACTCCTAAATGGCAGAGGATTGAGCAGTGAGGCTGCAGGGGCGTGTTCTATACACCAAAACTGCTTCATTAAGCTAAAGTTGTTCAGGTGACTATAGTGACCATTTAGGCCAAATTAACAGAACTGGAACTTGTGAACAGAAACCAATGTATGTTAATGAACTTCTAGATGAACTGCCCTTATTTGTCTGTTTAGAAAATGTGAAATGGGGACTGGAACACACATGCCAATTATCACTGGCACAGCCCAGTGTTAATAGGGTAATGATGGTGTAATGTGAGGTTAGTCTGCATGATAAAACTGTTCTAAATTGTGTCTGTGAACCTCACTAAAACACTTATAGGGAATGCTGAGCCTCTCCATAAGTGAGTCTCCTTCCTGAAGGATATGATTGCTACAAACTGCAGGACAGCACTTTTCATGTTCCATTAACATAAAGAACCAGCCTATATCCAGTGAGACTCGTGGATCTAGCAACCCTTCATGACTGTTTCCTGAAATAACGAGGATAGTTTAGCTATTCGTCTGTAGTTACTCAGTTTTTTTGTTTCCTTGACTTCTCTAGGTATGTTTGGTGTATCCTCAGAAATGAAGGAAACATGGTTGTGTGCCTCTAAAGAATACTTGTTTTAATTTGAGGAGAATCTCTTGTGTAGATGGCTGACTGTGCTCCTGTTTGCTTTTGTTTGCTCTGCTAGGACTTTCTAAGTCATCATGAAACTGGATTAGATGTCAGACCCACCATGACTTCCTGAAATATTCTGTGTCTGTAATTCTTGTATTTATTCTAGGTGTCAGACTCCACCGTCTTCCACCAAATGATGAAACCTGTAGATAAAAGTTGCTAGCATTCCTATCTTGCAGTAGGGGAATCTCGTAATCAAGGGAGTTCCTGAGATTCTACCTCAATTTAAACTGTTTCACAGTCCTTCACGTATTTGGATAATTTAGGACCTATTTTTCCAAGCCTTGAATCCAGTCTCATTGCATTAGATTCCATCTGGGTTATTCACCCAAGTTAAAACTATATATTCTTATTGGCTCTTTTGACCTTTAAATTTGAAGTGTCTCCAAATAAAAAATGACTGGATGTTTTAGCCCACTCCTTAATATTCTGACCTCAGTATGTCTGAATCTTATAGTTTTAATACTTTTACTGCAGTTTCTATAGTTTAGGGTTCCAATAATTCTCCTGTAATGGAGAACGCCCTCTCCAATCCAACACAGGATGCTGGGAATATGGATGCCCTTTGTACTTGCACTCTCCATCCTGTGACCAGTGATCCCAGACTCTAAGAATATGAGAACCTTTAAGGGCATCAGAGATCAAAGAATGCAGCCATGGCTGTGAGCAAACGATGCTGTTCTGATTTGAAAGCCAGTCTGGAAAATGGAACCTATAAAATGTCCTTTATTTCAGATGATTCTATCACCGCTGTCAGTTATTGCCTTATTGGGAATCGTGAAAGGTAAGCAACATACTTGCTCCATAAAACATGCAGTCAATAAAGATACATTGGCTTTATCCTAACTCGTACATCTAAACACTAAATCCCTATTCTTCATGGAGTAAAACTAGAATAATCCTATATTTTTGTTATTCTCAGAGATGGCCCTATAATATATTGTAGATGTGTTTACACAAGAAATGGATCCATGTATAAATCTCCTTCTTGTAGGGGGTGAGGTCTGCTATGACAAAATTGGCTGTTTCAACGATGATATACCGTGGTCAGGCACAGAGGAACGGTTAATAAGCAGACTGCCCTGGTCTCCAGAAGAAATTGGTATAAGTTTCTTGCTGCACACTCGCGAGAATCCTCTTGATTATCATGTAAGTTGTATCCCAATCCCCAATAATGGATGCCAATACCTGGGTTTGGGTTCCCAATGAGGCAGAAAAGCTTGTCATTTGAGGGTGGTTTATTAGTGTTCAAAATTGAATATTGGTGCATTAAATGCAAATAACAAAGGGCTAGAGAGCTGCAGAGGGAAGTAAAATAAGGGTAAGAGTAGGACAAGTGCCCTGCAAACAAATGTGGATAGGAAAATCCCTTAAAATAACATTAAAAAAAAAATTAAAAATACAGCTGAGCCGTAAAATAGCACTAGATGGAATCTTTGATTTTATCTTTGGAAGAACATAAATCAAAATCTAAAGCATGGCTGTCAGGAGGATCAACAGAATTATCCATTTGAGAGAGGGTTGGAGTGCAGGGTATTCTCTTTTATTGTTCAAACTGAGCTCAACTCCTGATGCATGGAGAAAAGGCCTTAACAAGCCTCTGCTATTGTTTACATAGTTTATACTACGTGACCCATAGGTTGAGGAGGCGGTGACCGTGGCGGTGTAGGTGGAAGCAGTGGTGTGTTTTGTTTTTTGTTTTTTAAATTGGGGTAGATCCCAAAATATTGGGACATATAAAAAAAAAAAAGAAAACAAAGAATAAGTGCACTTGAGTATAACAATGGCTGGGTGAGGTCAGTATAAATGTCTATTCTGCACAAGGTACAGACAAGTCTGGTGGGATCCATGTCTGGTTCATCCCAAGACCTACGCCTATCCTCTGCCCGGATCCCCACTTCTGACGCTCGCCTTCAAGACTTCTCTAGGGCTGCACCTATTCTGTGGAACTCACTTCCCTCCTCAATCAGACTTTCACCCAGCCTCCACTCCTTCAAAAAATCTTTGAAAACTCACTTCTTCGTTAAAGCGTATCAATTAAACTGTCAGCAGGCTTCTCATCCCCCACCCCTTGACTCCTTCCCTGCAACTGTCAAAAATGACCTACCAAGCACTCAATAAACCCTTCTCTAACAAACTATTTAATTCCCCTACTTTAACCCGTTTGTGTCACTATACCCCACTCCCTCGAGCATGTAAGCTCATTGAGCAGGGCCCTCAACCCCCTCTGTTCCTGTACGTCCAGTGGTCTGATCTCAATTATGTGTCTGTTAGTCCACCCATTGTACAGCGCTACGGAATTTGTTGGCGCTATATAAATAATAAAATAATAAAATAATAATAATAATTTTAATAAACATGAGCTTGTCCACGTTTGCCATAGACAGGCGGCTGCGCTTGTCTGGGATAACACCACCTGCCATGCTAAACACACATTCAGACAATACACTGGCTGCAGGCCAGCATCTCCAAGGCATAAAGGGCAAGCTCAGCCCATGTGCCCAATTTGGAGGTCCAGAAGTTGAATGGGGCAGACCCATCAGTCGGTGCGTGTGCACACGTACTGTTCCACCATGTTGCTGAAATGCTGCCTCCTGCTAAGACGTTCCAAATCAGATGGTGGTGCTGGTTGTTGTGGTGTGCTGACAAAACTTTTCCACATTTCGGCCATGCTAACCCTGCCTTCTGAGATGCTGGCGGTGCCCCAGCTGCATTGGCAACCTCTTCGTCCTCTGCCTTCGCCTTGTGCTTCCACTGAGCCCGGTGTCAGTTGGGAATGCCCTCCTCAGCGAGTCTACCAGAGTGTGCTTGTAGTCGTCAATCTTCTGATCACGCTCCAGTGAGGGAATTAAGGATGGCACGTTGTCCTTGTAATGGGGATCCAGCAGGGTGGCCACCCAGTAATCAGCCCAAGTTAGAATGTGGGCAACTCGGCAGTCATTGCGCAGGCACTGCAGCATGTAGTCGCTCATGTGTGCCAGGCTGCCCAGAGGCAAGGACAAGCTGTCCTCTGTGGGAGGTGTATCGTCTGTGTCCTCCGTATCTCTCCCCTCCCCCGCCACGCTCCAGTGATGCCCACAAGCTGCATTGGGTGCCACCCTGCTGTGAACACAGTTCCTCGTCCTCCTCCAGAACTGTGCCCTGGCTGGGCAATTATGTTCCTGGCCTATGCTGGTGCAGGAACCCACCCTCCAAGCCACTTGTGAATGACTGGCCTGATAACCGTGGAAATTACCCCTCTTCCTCCTGTGCCACATCCTCTTCCGTCATCGCCCGAAGCGTTTTTTCAAGGAGACATAGAAGCGGGATAGTAAGGCTGAAAACAGCGTTATCGGCACTGGCCATGTTGGTGGAGTACTCGAAACAGTGCAAAATGGCACACAGGTCTCGCGTGGAGGCCCACTCATTGGTGCTGTACCGCAGAGCGACTGACCGGTGCGTGCAGCAGCTGATACTCCGCTATAGCCTGCTTCTGCTCAGTCTCTCCAGCATGTGCAAGGTCGAATATGAGGCAGTGAGTGGGAAGGCCGAAGCTATGCTGCAGCACAGGCAAGCAGCAGGGTGAGAACGCCAAAAGCGTGCACAGATGGCCTGCACTTTGAGGCAGTTCTGATATATCTGGATAGTTTTTCAGGAATTTCAGCACCACCAAATTCAGCACGTGCACCAGGCAAGGGATGTGAGTCAAACCGGCTAGGCACAGAGCTGCTACGAGATTTTGCCTATTATCGCACACCGCCAGGCTTGAGGCTCAGTGGCAACAACTGCTATCCGCCTCAGGCCCAGCCGCCACTGCATTTGCTCAGTGTGCAGTTAGGGAGATCTAGCGTCCCTGCCCATGCTTACTGGCCCACGTATCTGTGGTTATGTGGACCTTGCCACAGATGGAGTTGCGCAGTACACACCTGATTTTTGTCTGCCAATTGGTTGTGCAGGGAAGGGATAGCTTGCCTGGAAAAGTAGGGGTGGCTGGGAACCACGTACTGTGGGACAGCCACTGCCATCAGGTTTTTAGAACTGTCCATCTCCACCAGACTGGCTGCCTTTCAAAGGCCATGAATCTTGAAATGCTGGCATTCAGGGCCAGGGATCACAGGTGGCTAGGGGGGTACTTACTTTCTCTCCAGTGTTTGGGAGATGGACAGCTGAACACTTCCGTGGAGATGGTTGGGGACGGCTTCGGACGTGGTGGCATTGCTGCCACTGACTCCAGAGGTGGAGGAAGAGGCAGAGACAGCAGCAGAAGAGGAAGCAAGAGGAGCCTGAAACCTTTCTTGGTTTTTGATGTGCTTACTCTGCTTCACTGCTCGTGCTTTGCATGTAGATGCCTGGTCATGCAGGTTGTGCTCAGGTTTAGCACGTTTATGCCTCGTTCAGGCTCTGATTGCACAGCGTGCAAACCACTTGTGTCTTGTCAGCACATCATCTGAAGAACTTCCACGCCAGGGAACTTCTTGGAGCTGATTTTGGTGTGCTTGGTCCCTGGGTGTGGTGGGCAGTAGCAGGCGTGCTGTCTAGAGGACGGCCGCTCTGCTTTTGCACCCTGCTCCCTCTTATGCTGTGCTGGTGCCTCTGTGCGACCGCCACCTCTTCCTCCAAACTGGACATGTCACTCGCATGACCTTCATTCCATGTGGGGTCTAGGACCTCTATCTTTCACCCTGCCCTCCTTGCCAGTCTGCACACTACTGAAAGCAACAGCAGTTGGCACCTGTGTTTCGTCATCAGACGAGCTGCGGTGGTCCTTGCATGTCCACATCCTCACACATAAGTGGCTGCATCAGTGCACTCAATCCCTTCCACTTCTGGTGCAGGGCTAGGTGGATGGCCCACGGAAACCCCGGCCAGGCGAGTCATCAAAGCATAAGACTGCTGCATGACTTGTGGCTCAGACTGCTTGGGTGATTTGCGGGGGGGGGGTGAGGTGATAGACATATGGTCATGAACTGCAGGTGCCAACTATGAGCTTTCAGCAGGGCATCAGGTGTGAGACAATGTGCAGGAAATGGAGGGGGTTGTTGGTTTCAGGGACTTGCTATAATTAAAAGAACAAGCACTCAAAGTTGTATTCTACTTGGGGACTGTCACCTGTATGGAATGCATTTCATTCAAGGAATGTGTAAAAATGGTTAGAAATGAAAATGATTAAAGCTTCAGAAATCTAAATTGCTGGATTAAATGTATGATAAATTGGTCTAAGTGATGCATACAGAGGTTGGTATGTAGGTCCCAGCAGCCAGAGCCTACTGGTACCCCCCCTCTCCCCGTGTATGTCTAATCCATCCCTAGCATGTCTATGTAATATCCAAGATAAAGATTTATTCTTTCTCTTCCAGGAGGTCCAGGCTTTCAATGAATCCACCTTGTCTACATCAAACTTTAAAAATAGCCGCAAATCTCGCTTTGTTATCCATGGCTTTATCAGCGAAGGAGAGGCAAGCTGGCTGGAAGACATGTGCAATGTGAGTCTTTAACTCTACATATTGGTTGTTTTGTGATTGCAATACCCTCCTGGATCAACCTCCTCTTCATGCTGCTAGGCAATACATGAAGGTGCTGGTATGATGTATGTAGCATTCAGGTTCTGAAGTGACGAAATTAGTCTATTTCCTTGGGATCCCTCCTTAATGTATTACCAGATGCCCCTCCTGTAGCATATAACTCTACATACAGTAGGCTTCATGCTTAGTCCTATTTGGTGTCAAGGGATATCAGGCCAGGAATATGTGGTGGTACTGCAATTCTATGGGTGGTTTCTCCCCTTCATTAGATTATAAACAAACTGAAAATAAAGGCTAAAGTAGAAAAGCAGTGATCTGAGCAATGTCTGCTACTTTGTTCTACATTTTGCAGTTTGCCTTTCTATTAACTAATCTATAGTTGGACTAAATATGGGCTTTATTAAAGTGTATGGTGTTCTTGTCTCCCCAGGAAATGTTAAAAGTCGAGGATATAAACTGTTTCTGCGTTAACTGGCAGCGTGGAGCACATGCTCTTTATACCCAGGCTGTCAATAATGTCCGAGTTGTGGGTGCTGTTCTGGCCTACTTCATCGACACGCTTATGGTATGCATACTCTACACTGTGGAAGAATATTGAGATAATGCACGCACTCCTACATGATCCATGGAAGTCTTTCCTTTGCCAAATTATTGCTTTTAATACACTTTTGGGACTTGTCTGGTTCTAGACCTTGTTGTATGACATTGACCTGCTATGTAGTAATATATTTCCTCTATTATAATGGCGGTGGAGTGCAAATGGTGACTGCTAATGACTAGAGTTGAGAGGACACCTGGATGTTCGGGTTCGGCCGAACTTCGGAAAAGTACGGGATCGAACTTGACCCTGGACCCGAACTTTTGGGCACAAAAATGCCCCAAAAAAACTCTTGGAAAGAGCTAGAGAGCTGCAAAAGCAAGTAAAATGGGGTCAGTATTTGACCGTTCGATTTGACTCTCAGATATGAAGTGCGCCGCAAACGTACTATTTAGCACCAAAAATTTAACCATAGTATTTAAGGGTTTTATTGGACTGCAAGAAATGCAGTATGCAAATGTACTACTTGGGCCCCCCCCCCCCCCCCCCCCCCCAAAATGACCGTATTTAAAAATGCTTAGGTGTTGCCCACTGAGCTACCAGAACAGGATTAAAGTAATGTGCCTGGCACACATGCAGTTGCAAGTGCACTGCACTCTGTGGCACTGGGCTCAGGGCAGGGTACAAAAATGTAGTATAGCACCCACAAAAATCGCTGTAGTTTGCAGATTCAACACCAGAATTCTTTCCTAATCTGTCCCTCACAGCTGCAGCATCCTCTCCCTACACTAATAAGAGCTCATGTGGGTGCGGCGCTACATGACTCCAGCTTGTATATAGAGGCGCTGCACTGGCCAATCACAGCCATGCCCATGATGGCTTCTAAGGGCACACGAGAAGCTTGATTGGCTGCCCTGCAGCCTTTCAAAATGTGCCATTAAATCGCCGAACTCCAACCCGAACATACACTGATCTGTTCGGGTCCAGGGTCCAAAAAACTTAATGTTCAGTACGAACCCGAGCTTTAGTCTGGGTTCGCTCAACTCTACTAATGACTAGTATTATGGAAATCTTACCACTCTCTGGATTATGGTGTTAACATGGTATCTCCCAACTCTCATCTAAAATCACTTACAGAACACTACTGGCTACTCTCCATCAAACGTACACCTTATTGGCCACAGTCTGGGAGCGCAGGTATCTGGGGAAGCAGGAAAGAGAAGACCTGGGATTTCCAGAATAACCGGTGAGCTTGGCCCCAAATGGTAAAGCTATAGACTGATCCTGAAATACTCCTCAGAAATCATTGCCACAAATCCTATATCCCCCTTGTAAATTAACTTATTTTCTTGCTACGTTTGCATGCTCAAGCATGTCCTGTTTAAGAACGATTTCTCTAAGTGTAACTTCTCCACCAGGTCTGAGTCCAGCAGGTCCCTACTTCCAGGGAACCCCACCTGAGGTCCGCCTGGATATAACAGATGCAGAACTTGTGGATGTAATTCACACAGACACTTCCTCCCTTATTGCCCATCTAGGTATGTATGTGTAAGGGGTTAACTCTGCCTTGAGAATCCCTCAGAAAAAAATCTCCTGATGGTCTTAGTGGTCCTGTCTAAGACTTCTCACCAGGTCTTCACTCAGGCTGGTGTTGACAGACACAATGTCAGAACTAAATGCCACACTTAAAATATCCTCATCTTTGGCTTTCACTGGTCTTGGTGCTATCATATTCCTCTCTGGAGGTCCATCATAATGTCAAAATTATACTAGGCTTTCCCTTGTGGACAAAAAAATGCACGCTTGGAGGTGTGGATTTTTTTTTTCTTTTTCTTGAGATGTGGAATCACAAATGTACACTATGCATTGTATGAGAACCTTGTTTGCTCTATCCACATTCTCATCAATTTAACAAGCAGACTGGCAATTTGGAGGCCTGGCACTTGATAACTGCCTCCATGCAAATATTACTCTGAATGCCCCTCAATTAACTGCAAAGCATAATTACAAACATGTACAACACTAGCAAACAACCAAATTATTTTCTCCCCACTCTTTAGGGTTCAAAGGTTATGGAACCAGCCAATTGCTTGGTAATCTGGACTTTTTTCCTAATGGAGGAGAAGGGATGCCAGGATGTGAGTTTCACATCACTATGCTCTTTCACCCTGATGAGCTATGGAAAGGTAACATTACTATATCAAGATGGTTGGACAAGACCATATTAACATGACAAATATATAATTGTCTTTCTCTTCTGCCAGATGGTGGTCTCTTTGCATGTAATCACCTCCGAAGCTACCGCTATTATACAGCAACCATCTCCAATCGCGAGGGCTTTATTGGATTTAAAAGTGACTCTTATGAGCATTTCCAACTGGTAACTCTATTCATATCAATAGCTCAGATTAAACACTTAAACTTAGTATATATTAAACAAAAATATTGGGTGATGGAAATCTCCTAAAATAGGACCGCAGAGTGCAATATAGCCTACATCTATAAATTAATATAGGCTGATTATATTGAGGAGGTCTTTAAACAGAAGCTGCTTCTTATAAAAACTATAGATGGTGTAATTGCCATGTTCCATATACTGGTATATAATACGTTAACCACTCTGTCTTATCAAACATTCTGTGAACCAATTGTATTTCTACTTCCTCAGGGTGAGGGGTTCCCATGTCCAGCAATTGGCTGCCCATTAATGGGTCACTATGCAGACACCTATGCTGGAATAACACCAGATAACCAAGTGTTTTACTTGGACACTGCTGCAGAAACTCCCTATTCAAGTAAGTTTCCTATGCATTGTCTATTTCTCTGCCCCATCCTCCTTTACATGGTACAGAATACCACATCCTACACTAGTGAAGCATGCATTCTCAGATAAAGATTTGACAAATTATATTTGCCCCTATTTCTATTGAACCTCATAGGTCCCAAGCAGTTGTCTCATGCTGTAACTATTGCTCATTTTCTGCCTCGTAGGTTGGAGATACAAGATAACTGTCCGGGTGAAAGACATGATGACTCTGCTTCAAGATTCACAGATTTCTTTACATGGGAGTCTTGGGCAGACCAACAAATATCAAATTTACAGGTGAACATTTCAATGTCCCTACCTACAAGCTTCTCCAGTGAGGTGACATGCATCTCTGTAAGGACCTAACTTGCTGTACTACAACCTACACATGGAGATCATGAAATGGTCTGTAAAATTCATGGATTTGTTGCTTTCGTTACTTGTTGAGGTGAAGTTGGAGGCTCTTGGGAATAAAGGTCCCAGGCAGAATAACATTGCAAATATAATGCATTCAATTAAAAAAAAGTATCCTTACTTGAAGAAATAAGATGGTTAATGACTCTAAAAACCTATCGCTATCATATTCATGGTCTTACCATATCTAGGTCCCATCGTATGTCTAATCCTAGTCTGCCCTTTTTGATCAGATCACCACCCAGAGATTCTAAAAATAGACTGGGGGGAAAAAGGCTCTTGCAGGTTGACAGTAATATCTGTTATTAGGCAATTAATGTGTCTTGTTTTTTTAATCTCCCAGTGGATACATAACTGAAGACGCTATTTACACGACATACATTGATGTGGAACTTTATGTTGGAGAACTCACTCAAGTGATATTTCACTTCAAAGAGGATCTGCCTGACTTCTTGCAACCCCCATTAGCCAATGAGACAATTGCCATACAGTTTGGAAAAGATGGAAAGATGTGAGTATTTCACTTCTACAATATGACTAATCTTTCTTGGAAAATTGGGAATGCAAGTTTTTGGGATTGCTGGCCTTTAAACTGGAAGGGGCCATCCATATAGTGTTAATGTATTTATTTACCAGACTTAAAGGAGTACTATCGCTTTGGGTATATGCATCTCGATTCCTAATGCTATAGAGCTTGTTACCACTTAGGGGACTGGTCCCCACTGCCAGGATTAAACTTGGTTTACAGATCTTCTTCCTTGTAGAACTGGTGCCCTGTTCGACCAACAAATTGAGATTACTCTTGACAAATCTAATGCTTTTACCATTGGGAGGTTTCTGTGAATGTGTGGGCAAAACTCCATACTGCACCACTGTTTATGCAGAAGTCCCTCTAGTGGCTGTCAGTATGCTGGTATGAGTCACTAAAAGCAGGCTAACCCTGTAATCTTTGTTTCAACTGCAGGGTTAAGACATGGTACGCAGACATTGTCTTTGATATTAAGTGGAGTGGGTGGCTAGTCTTTAAAGATTACAAAATGCATCTGCATGTAGAACTCTGGTCTCCAGTGAATGTACAAGTTGGTCAAACAAGTGTTCTGCTGATCATGCAGCTCAGGAAACTTGTAAACAATGTGACTTGCAAGAACTCTCAGGCATGAGCAACATCTTGGGCTTCTGCACAGAACACTTTCCGATAGAGACCTAATCTATCCCTTGGGTGGCCTTTAATACTAACCCAGTTAGGCTTCACCCTTTCAAACTGCGAGCAGGCCCAGTGTGACAGTACAGTGATGGAAGGTTGTCCGTCACTTCTTCCCAACAAGTTGCAATGGAGAGGTCAAATGAGGAATAGCAGGATCCCACTGGACTCCAGGGAAGCCACCCTCCTGCATCAAAAAAGTTAAGGGAGCAGGACGTGGCTAAAAGAGCATAAATGTTGAGCACATGGTAAATCTCCATGGTAGACCTTTTGGCAGTGTGTTCTTGCACCAGCGTGCTCTAATTTCAACCACTGGTGGTCTTTCTGATTTCTGGCCATGGCAGCAATGAGTATTGTCCCAAACTAAAGAACTCGAGCCAGCAGTGTGGAGATGTATATTGTCAGAATGGCATGTGATGTAAAATGAAACATACCCTTTTTATTTAACTTTTTTTGCCTCTCTCCTAGGTATAATTTCTGTGGAAATGAAACTTTAGAAAAACAAGCCATCTATCTTCCATTATGTTAATGTACAAACAAAATAAATTTTCATAATTACAAAAATGTGGTTTGTGGTGTTTCTTTATCCTCTCCATCTCTTGCATTTTAGAAACTCTATAATGACACTTTTGTTCCACTCTGTCACTTGTGCATTTTACCTCTCAATGCAGATCAGTATAGCATGAAAACTGCTTTAATCATCGTGTAGAATTCCTACACCAATATAAATCTTGCTTTCATGTACTGTAATTTGCAGGATGATTAGTCTATAAACCTCTCGCCTCCAATTAAAATATTACCAGCCTAGAGAAATGGATTATCTGCTAGTAACCACTAGTCACTGACTGAATGACTGCAAGTAAGATGACAACTTCCGCTCACAATCTGCTCCAACAGTAAAGGACATTTCAATGGGTCATATAATTTTAGTCTAGAAGAGAATGGATAGACTAACAATGTTACTGTTAATTTAATTAGTATTCCCAGTAACTGAAAGATTGCTTTAGTGGTTTTCTGTTACTTGGATGTAAAACAAAAAAAAAAACAACCCAAGGGCAGAGTACAGAATATTTGATAGTCATAACCTCAACATCTGAGGAAAGGGATTTAGGGGTGATTATTTCTGATGACTTAAAGTTAGGCAGACAATGTAATAGAGCAGCAGGAAATGCTAGCAGAATGCTTGGTTGTATAGGGAGAGGTATTAGCAGTAGAAAGAGGGAAGTGCTCATGCCATTGTACAGAACACTGGTGAGACCTCACTTGGAGTACTGTACACAGTACTGGAGACCCTATCTTCAGAAGGATATTGATACCTTTAGTGAGAGTTCAAAGAAGGGCTACTAAACTGGTTCATGGATTGCAGGATAAAACTTACCAGGAAAGGTTAAAGGATCTTAACATGTATAGCATGGAGGAAAGACGAGACAGGGGGGATATGATAGAAACATTTAAATACATAAAGGGAATCAACACAGTAAAGGAGGAGACTATATTTAAAAGAAGAAAAACTACCACAACAAGAGGACCTAGTCTTAAATTAGAGGGGCAAAGGTTTAAAAATAATATCAGGAAGTATTACTTTACTGAGAGGGTAGTGGATGCATGGAATAGCCTTGAAGTGGTAGAGCTTAACACGGTGAGTCTAAGCATTTGTGGAACCGGCATAAGGAAAGACTTTAGATAAGGCCAGGGACTAATGAAAGTATTTAGGAAGTTGTGCAGGCTAGATGGGTTGAATGGTTCTTATGTGACCACACGCTCCACCTACGGGTCACCAGGAATTAAATTTTTATTTATTATATTCTTGCATTATATTAAATAAAAATATGTTTAACAAAGGGAAAAAAATGCTAGAGAGACGGGTCATGGCAGTGACACAAGGTAAGGGGGACAGAGTAGCAAAGGGTTGGGAGAGAGTAACACAGACTTATGGGGCAAAGTGATACAGGGCTAGAGATAAAGATTGACAGTGATAGCGGGGTTGGGGATTAGGGAGACTGTGACACAGTTTGAAAAATAGAGTATACCTAAACGTACAAAAAAGAGGCTCATAGGAAAATATTGTCAAATCACAAATAGCCCCTTTTTTCAATGTTACACTCACAAAATTGGAGAATTTTTCAGGCTTATCAATTATGTAGATGTTCACACAGTCCTGCTTACAAATTAAAAATATCAGCTTTAATGATTGCACTTACAGTGTAAAAGAGATAAAAAGGCCCATCAATACAATTCGGTGTGTTCGATCAAAGTGGAATGGAACAGGCTTCACAGAGGTAGTAGGCAGAAGAATCTGGTACATAAAATAACAAAAACAATTAAAAACAAACACTATGCGTTTCGTCTGATATATCAGACTTTCTCAGGAGTAGTAATAGCGTTCATGTAAAGTGCTTCAAATCTTGTGGAGCTCACAGCTGTTTTTAAAGGTCCTGCCCGCCGTTTTTTGGATCTGTTCGTCCAATCAATAGCTTTTAATTAATTCTCCTTCAGTCACTTGTTCTCTTTCTTCCTTATATGGTGTTCCGGCTGACGTCAGTGTTCTCTTATTCATATTCAGACTGTGACACAGGGTTGGGAGGCGGGGGGGGGGGGGGGGGGGGGGGGGGGAGACAGGGTGACACAGGGCTAGGGGGACATAGTGGCACAGGGCTGGATGGAAGAGATTAGGAGTACAGTGACACAGGACTAGGATGACAGGGAGATAGTGACAAAGGGCTTGGGGCAAGGGATTAGTGGGACAGAATGACACATGGCTAAGGGGCAGGGATTAGGGAGATAGAATGACACCAGTTACGGGGGCAGAGTGACACAGAGCTACGGAGGCAGTGGATTAGGGGACAGTGTAAAACAGGGCAAGGGGGGCAGAGATAGAGATGCAGGGCTTGGGGAGAAAGGGGATTAGGGAAACAGAGGCACAGGGCTAGGGGTGGCAGGGGATTAGGGGGAAAAATACACAGGACTAGGGGTTCAAAGTGACACAGTGCTAGGGGAGGCAGGGGATTAGGGGGAAAGAGACACAGGGCTAGGCGACGCATTAGATCAGGGGGACAGAGACATAGGGCTCAGAGAGGCTGGTGGTTGTTGGAAAGAGACACAGTGCAAGGGGAGGCAGGAGATAAGGGGGACAAAGACTATTTTCAGAGTTCTGTAACAAGAGACGTTTTAAAGTTAAAGGACATGCTTCCTGTTCTCTCACTAATGTAGTATATTTGTTCACGTGTAAGTGTGGCATGCAGTATGTTGGGAGAACAGGAAGACAAACCAAGGTCTATTTTTTAACAAAGGGTGGAGGGTGCAGATGGCACCATGGTCTCTGTGCCTGCAGAGCAAGGAAACTGAGTGGCTGACCCAGACCTGTCACACTCTTTGTAGGGAAAACTGTCTGCTTTACCCCCTGCTTCACTACCAGCTCTAAAAACAGGGGACCTCATAGACTGGTCCTGGGAGGATATCCTGTTGGCCGGTGCAGATGGGACCAAGGTCTCTGCACCAGCCCTACATGGATGCTGGGCAGCCGTCCCAGATCCCCAACAGCACTTATCTAACCTCACTGGAATGGAGGACAACCGTTGCCCCCTTCCCAATCACAGCTGGAAGTACCTGGTAGCAGGACAGTTGGTCCTACTCCCCAGCAGCAGCATATTGTACAGGGAGAGGAAACAACCGGTCTCTCTCCCTAGCAGCAGCCAGAGATACTAGGAGAAAATACAACTGGCCCCTTTCCTCAACTACTGTGGGATCTCATGGAAGTGTGACTTTTGGGGGTGCTTTTGGGGTGTCTGTAAAATGTGTGTTTTCTGTGCCTGGAGATAATTGAGTTTGTACAGTTCCTGACTCAATTATCTCTCAGGTACAGGGGAGGGATTACCCTGTTTTATATAGGAAATCCCTTGCATGGGATTTGCATAAAAGGCCGTGTGTGGCCCTGAATAAAACAGACTACTTCCCAGCATTAAGCCTCGGCTCATGTTTAAGGGTGGATTGCTATAATGCTCTTTGGATTACTATACCTGCTAGACTCTCTCAGAGGAGACGTCTTCCCACTGGGAGCTTGATCCAGGTGTTGGTCCAGCATGGGAAGGAATGGTGAGACCCCAGCCAAGCTGCGGCAGCTAAGGGAACTACGGTGATTATGGTGTCTGGTGTGGTGCTTATAGTACTCAGTGATACTAGGAAGCATGATTGGCAGAGGTACCCAAGTGAGGTACCAGGCGATTCACCACAACAATACTGTCCTCTTTTGCCTATGGAAGAATACATATACTACTCTTGAGAAACAAGTTCCGCCTGGTGAGAACTTTAAGAAGAATTAACACGAGAATGCCTCATTAAAAATAGAAGAGACAGTTGGAACGCATGTGCGTTCCATGAAACAAGCCGTGCAAGGGGACGCAATGACGCCACGTAAGAAGGGTGGTACTGAAACGAAGGAAGAAGAAAGCGCGAAATTGGAACACATATGCATTCCACTAAGTTTTGTGCTTAAGAATTTTGGGGCGTGAACTCATCTTCCTGGTTAATAAATTTCAGGCAGATGAAGAACCACAGCATTGGCTAATGGTGATCCCGTCACAGACTTATATACGGCATATAAAGGACTTGCGCATATATTTTGTATTATGCTACATTTGGAATTTCCCTGAGGAAGTCTCAACAGCCGAGACGAAATGCGTAGGGCCTGTTTATAGTGCTTAACTTTTTTGTCATTTTAAGTTATCCCTAATATATACTCATTCAGAGAAGAAAGAATTCATAGAAAACTGCATGTGTACTTTACTAGGGATGTGTATAGGCAAAAAATTTGGTTTGGGAATTTTTGTAAGTAAAATATTTTGTCTGCTTCAGCAATTCGAATCAATGACATTAATTTCACTTCAGGACTTTGTCACTTTGCCACTTTGGACATTTGTAAGCATCCAAATGTCTGAATTTCACGAAAATTTGTCCGAATGTACATTCGGAACAAAACGAATTGCATATGTCTACACTTTACTATCCTATCCTGGAGAGATATGTTTTTTTTATAACATTACATCACATCTTGTAAGTGTGTCAAAATAAAGTTGAATAAGTGTATTTATTTTACATGCATTTCTGAGTACTAAGAGGAATATTCTTCCAGATGGGAGGATATAATGATTATATGTGACGAGCCTATATTTTCATATAATTTTGAATTCAACACATCATGGGTGTATTTAGATTTATTACAATATTTGGTTCCTTTTTTTTTTTGTAGGTACATTGTATGTTATTTTTGGTGAGGAACTGAGGAAAGGCAGCTAGCACAGGAACACAGGGAGGGCAGCTAGCACAGGAACACAGGAAGGGCAGCTAGCACAGGGACTCAGGAAAGACAGCTGGCTTAGGAACTCAGAAAGGCAGTTAGCTCAGGAAATCAGGAAGGAAGCTGGCACAGGAACTCTGGAAAAGCAGCTAAGCTCAGAAATTCAGGAAAGGCAGCTAGCACAGGAAATCAGGAAGGAAGCTAGCACATGAACTAAGGAAGGCAGCTAGCACAGGAAATAAAGAAAACAGCTAGCACAGGGAGTCAGGGAAGACAGCTAGCACAGGGAGTCAGGAAAGGCAGCTAGCACAGGGAGTCAGGGAAGACAGCTAGCACAGGGAGTCAGGGAAGACAGCTAGCACAGGAACTAAGAAAAGGCAGCTAGCACAGGGAGTCAGAGAAGACAGCTAGCACAGGGAGTTAGGAAAGGCAGCTAGCACAGGAACTCAGAGAGGCAGCTAGCTCATAAACTCATGCAAGGCAGCTAGCACAGGAACACAGGAAAGGCAGCTAGCTCAGGAACTCATGCAAGGCAGATAGCCCAGGAACTCAGGAAAGGCAGCTAGCTCAGGAACTCATGAAAGGCAGATAGCACAGGGACACAGGGAAGGCAGATAGCTCAGGAACACAGGAAGGCAGCTAGCTCATGAACTCATGAAATGCAGATAGCACAGGGACACAGGGAAGGCAGCTAGCTCAGGAACTCAGGAAAGGCAGCTAAGCTCAGGAACTCAGGAAAGGCATCTAGCTCAGGAACTCAGGAAAGGCAGCTAGCTCAGGAACTCAGGAAAAGCAAATAGCTCAGGAACTCAGGAAAAGCAGATAACTCAGGAAAGGCAGCAAGCACAGAAACTCAGGAAGGTAGCTAGCTTATGAACTAGGGGGGCAGCTAGCTCATGAACTTATGAAAAGCAGAGGGAAGGCAGCTAGCTCAGGAACTCAGGAAAGGCAGCTAAGCTCAGGAACTCAGGAAAGGCAGCTAAGCTCAGGAGCTCAGAAGGCAGTAAGCACAGGAACTCAGGAAAGGCAGCTATCACAGGAATGCAGAAAGCAGATAGCTCAGGAACGCAGGAAAGGCAGATAGCTCAGGAACGCAGGAAGGCAGCTAGCACAGGAACTCAGGAAAGGCAGATAGCTCAGAAATGCAGGAAGGCAGCTAGCTCAGGAACGCAGAAAGCAGATAGCTCAGGAACGCAGAAAGCAGATAGCTCAGGAATGCAGAAAGCAGATAGCTCAGGAACACAGGAAGGAAGCTAGCACATGAACTCAGGAAAGGCAGATAGCTCAGGAACGCAGGAAAGGCAGATAGCTCAGGAACGCAGGAAGGCAGCTAGCACAGGAACTCAGGAAAGGCAGATAGCTCAGAAATGCAGGAAGGCAGCTAGCTCAGGAACGCAGAAAGCAGATAGCTCAGGAACGCAGAAAGCAGATAGCTCAGGAACGCAGGAAGGCAGCTAGCACATGAACTCAGGAAAGGCAGATAGCTCAGGAAGGCAGGAAGGCAGCTAGCTCAAGAACGCAGAAAGCAGATAGCTTAGGAACTCAGGGAAGGCAGCCTGCTCAGGGTCTCAGGAATACAGCTAGCACAGGAACTCAAGAAAGGCAGATAGTTTAGGAACTCAGGAAAGGCAGCTACGACAGATATACATGATCAAAGTAGATAAGGTGCAGTAATGCAAGCTGTTTTTTTTAGGACAATTAAGATATTTAAGATAATCTAAAATAAAATAAAGATTTAAAATAAAATGCAGGATTAAAATAATATATAACATAAGTAAATACAAATAAATTGAATGGTAGAAACTATTTAATTACCAATTAAGCAGTAAAACAATTAATAGTAAAATACTTTACAATTTCAAATCACAATGCATTTTGCCTCATGGGCTTTCTCAAGTGACTCTCATCATGGAATCCGCATGAGCTGGTGAATGCACTACAATACCTGCTGTACTTGACCTCCCCTATCAAGAATTCTGCTATCAAACAAATTTGGGACTGATTTGTAAATACTGTTTTACTACTTTTTATTATTAGTGTTGTTTAACATCTCTACACAACATTTGGTGCAACCTGCTTTTTTTTTTTTTTTTTAAACTCTTCCTTTACTATGCTCCCTTAGATTGTTGGGGTATCCAAGTTTCAGTGTTTGCAGCCTATTGGAACTAGTGCTCTATCAACATGTTTCCCTTTTTATTTATATGTGTCACTTTGTTATACTTTTGAAGGGATTAAGAATAAAAATGTTTTTTTAAGTGATTAAATATTCTATTTTTAAAGATTTTTAAATAAAACATTTTTTTTGCACTTCATTTATTATTGGTTTTTAGGGATTTTATTTTTTTACCAGGATTTGGATGGTTGCTGCACTGCGTATATTTATTTTACTAGAGAAAAAAACAAGTAGCAAGAGAGGTGAGAACGGACAACAGCTCAATTAGCCTGCCCTTCGATGGGTCCCCGCTCAGATCTCAAGCTGGTTTTACCTCAGCTTGTGCCATTACAGAGAAAACATATTGGAGCTGTTGTCCGTTCTCACCTCACCTGAGGCTGGCCGTGGCTACCTGCTCCATGCCCCGAACAGCTAGGAGAGTGCTCTTTGAGAGAACGAGACTACTAACCAGGGGGAGCATTTGCTCCCTGGAAGCAAGGGAATACCTTTGATGGTGTTTGTACAGGAACCGCCGAACGGAGATCGTCCGTTGCACCCAGGGGTCAAGTCCTGGGGAAAAAAGTGTGGGAACTCACCCAAGATTCCCGCCCCCCCCTTAAAAAAAAAAATTAAAAAATACACTACTATGCATATAGTGCAGTGCAGAGTGTGTATAGTGACTGTAGTGAGTGCAGAGTGTGTATAATGAATGTAGTGTGTTTGTAGTGAGTGCAGTGTGTATAATACATGTAGTGTGTTTGTAGTGAGTGCAGTGTGTATAATACATGTAGTGTGTTTGTAGTGAGTGCAGAGTGTGTATATTGAATGTAGTGTGATTGTAGTGAGTGCAGAGTGTGTATAGTGAATGTAGTGTGATTGTAGTGAGTGCAGAGTGTGTATAGTGAATGTAGTGTGTTTGTTGTGAGTGTAGAGTGTGTATAATGAATGTAGAGTGTTTGTAGTGAGTGTAGTGTGTATAATAAATGTAGTGTGTTTGTAGTGAGTGCAGAGTGTGTATAATGAATGTAGTGTGTAGTGAGTGCAGAGTGTGTATATTTAATGTAGTGTGATTGTAGTGAGTGCAGAGTGTGTATATTTAATGTAGTGTTTGTAGTGAGTGCAGAGTATGTATATTTAATGTAGTGTTTGTAGTGAGTGCAGAGTATGTATAACGTATGAAGAGTGTGTATAGTGAATGTAGTGTGTGTGTAGTGAGTGCAGAGTGTGTATAATGAATGTAGTGTGTTTATAGTGAGTGGAGTGTGTATAATGAATGTAGTGTGTTTGTAGTGAGTGCAGTGTGTGTATAATGAATGTAGTGTGTTTGTAGTGAGTGCAGTGTGTATAATACATGTAGTGTTTGTAGTGAATGCAGAGTGTGTATAATGAATGTAGTGTGTGTAGTGAGTGCAGTGTGTATAATAAATGCAGTGTGTGTAGTGAGTGCAGAGTGTGTATGATGAATGCAGTGTGTGTAGTGAGTGCAGTGTGTATAATGAATGTAGTGTGTTTGTAGTGAGTGCAGAGTGAGTATAGTGAATGCAGTGTGATTGTAGTGAGTGCAGAGTGTGTATAGTGAATGTAGTGTGATTGTAGTGAGTGAAGAGTGTGTATAATGAATGCAGTGTGTGTGTGTAGTGAGTTCAGTATGTGTATAGTGGATGTAATGTGTTTGTAGTGAGTGTAGAGTGTGTATAATGAATGTAGTGTGTTTGTAGTGAGTGTAGTGTGTATAATAAATGTAGTGTGTTTGTAGTGAGTGCAGAGTGTGTATAGTGAATGTAGTGTGTTTGTAATGAGTGCAGAGTGTGTATAATGAATGTAGTGTGTTTGTAGTAAGTGCAGATTGTGTATAATGAATGCAGTGTGTGTGCTGGATGAAGTGTGCGTGCGCTGGATGAAGTGTGCGTGCGCTGGATGAAGTGTGTGTGTGTGCGCTGGATGAACTGTGTGTGTGTGCGTGCGCTGGATGATGTGTGTGTGCGTGCGCTGGATGATGTGTGTGTGCGCGTGCGCTGGATGATGTGTGTGTGTGCGTGCGCTGGATGATGTGTGTGTGTGTGTGCGTGCGCTGGATGATGTGTGTGTGTGTGCGTGCGCTGGATGATGTGTGTGTGTGCGCATGCGCTGGATGATGTGTGTGTGTTTGCTGGATGATGTGTGTGTTGGTGTGTGTATTGGTTGGTGTGTGTGCTGGATGATGTGTGTTGGTTGGTGTGTGTGTGTGTGCTGGATGATGTGTGTTGGTGTGTGTGTGCTGGATGATGTGTGTTGGTGTGTGTGTGTGCTGGATGATGTGTGTTGGTGTGTGTGTGTGCTGGATGATGTGTGTTGGTGTGTGTGTGCTGGATGATGTGTGTTGGTGTGTGTGTGCTGGATGATGTGTGTTGGTGTGTGTGTGTGCTGGATGATGTGTGTTGGTGTGTGTGCTGGATGATGTGTGTTGGTGTGTGTGTTGGATGATGTGTGTTGGTGTGTGTGTGCTGGATGATGTGTGTTGGTGTGTGTGCTGGATGATGTGTGTTGGTGTGTGTGTTGGATGATGTGTGTTGGTGTGTGTGTGCTGGATGATGTGTGTTGGTGTGTGTGTTGGATGATGTGTGTTGGTGTGTGTGTGCTGGATGATGTGTGTTGGTGTGTGTGCTGGATGATGTGTGTGTATATGTGTGCTGGATGATGGGTGGGAGAAGCATTTTTTTTTTAATTTATGTGTGTGTATATTCTTTTAGTTTATTCCCCCCTCACTGCTTCTTACCTTGTCAGGGAGGGGGGAGATTGCCTGGTGGTCCGGTGGGGGAGCCAGCCGCTGCACACAGGGGCCCATCACACGCTGTGTTCCATCTCCAGCTCTAACTCTCGCGAGACTCGCCTGTGCGGAGCGTTGCCATGGTAACCCGTGGCAACGCTCTGACTGCCGCGGGTCGCGCGATTGTTAGTGCTGGAGAGGAACACAGCGTGTGATGGGCCCCTGTGTGCAGGTAGCAGGGCAGGTCCTGCAGGACTGGGAACGGGAACGGCGTTCCTGCATTGGAAAAAGTGCAGGAACGCCGTTCCCATGCGTTCCTGCAGGACTCGAGCCCTGGTTGCACCACTTTCTATGGAACTGTTGTGGGTTTCAACCTCATAGCCGACCAGTCAGAACTTTACCCCGGTAGCGATTCTGTCAAATGGATCTGAGTGCTATTTGGCCAACTATGGTGGTCGTACACTTGTGAGGTTCCTGTCAATAATAGGGATACTTTTGAGGGACTTTTGTAACTGAGAGATAATTGAGTTACAGTTTTCACACTCAATTATCTCCCAGACACAGGGAGTGGCTTGCTATATTCCTGTATGGAGACCCTAAGCTGGGGCATGTTGTACCTGAATAAACCAGATGACTCTTAGAACAATGTCTCGTCTAGTTACTGGGGGAATACGAGCTTAATCACACAAGGTTCCAGTCTAGCTGAGAGGGAAAATAGCGGCGATAACCAGTCGGGTTACCTGGAGTTCGCTACAAAACCCAACGCATCAAACTTCAGGAATAGGAAAATTACTTTTTTTCTGGTTTAGTAACAAGTTCTAAGCATTTAATGTGGTAAGTCAAAGTATAAACTAAAGCCTCATTAAATAAGTTTGACAAAAGCCTGGTCAAAACGTTGCGGCTCTCACATTTTTTGACCCAATAAATCTGCCTTTGGTTTGAACACCTTGACTGCTTGGAGACCATTCTTCTGTCATTAAATACTTTGTCATTCTTCCCATAATGTTAAAATAATGTAGCCTCTTTAAATTGATGATAATCCTGTAATATGGTTTTTAGAGGAAGCTCTTATGAACAGGGAAATATGTAGCAGTGGGCTACAGAGCCAATAATGAGAAGGGATGTTATGATTGAAAACCAGAATGTGTTTATTAATGCAAATATATGGTCAGATGCTCCAAGGTAAAAAAATAAATTATATTTTGGAGTCAAGGAGATTTTGACTCTGTGGCAATATTGATTTTGTTGCAATTTAGATTTTAATTTTGTTTTTTATTTTTTTAATCCGTAGCAGTAACAGGTGTGTGAAAGATAGGGCTTGAGTATTTTACAGCCTCGATTTTTTGGTAATTAAATAATTATGTAAGTATTTGTGGTTTTTTTTTAAACTGCTTTTGTGAATAGGCAGGGCTACAGGACAATAAGTGAGATGTTATAAAAAAAACTAATTGGCAAACATATAAAGAACAAATATAAGTTTTTATTGCAAGAAGCCTTCTGGATATTTAAACAAGTGACATATCCTTCTCCGAAAACCGTCAGTAAACCAGCATTATTGGTGCAATGCCAGGCAGAGTAAATATCATTCTCTGGATACATCCGGGCTTCTACGTGTCAAAGCATAATCCACTGTAGGCTGCTAATACTTGTCTATTTTGTGGTGTAAAATAAAGCAGGTTTGTTCCATTATTTTCACATATATTTTTTAAGATCTACAAATATTATCTTTTAACAAAAACATTTTACTGTTTTTTCAAGTTTAACATCTTGTAGTGTTACTGTAGATGCCAGAAGGTGCATTGAAATTAGTCTTACAAACCTCCCAAATGCTTTGTGTGTATGTGTCAGTGTGTGTTATTTCAGTATCGATGCCAAGAACAGTTCTCCACTGCTTCACACAGAACAATGGGAGTGGGATTTATTTTTACAGCAGATAGCTACTTAAATAAGCATGCCTTCTATATTAGACATGACTCTGTAGTGCCCATGAAATACAGCTGATATACGTTAATAGTATATGAATTGCTATAGTGCTTACAGAACATTTTGAAAGTATCCAGACACCTTCATTTTTTTTATTTTTGTTGTTTCTGCTGTATGGTACAATTGTTTGTTTTTTTTTTCACATCAATCTACACTCAGTACCTCATAATGGCAATGCAAACTGAAATATCACACTGGCATAAATGTTCAGACCCTTTGGTAACAATTACAACCTCTCATGGTTTTGGTTATGGTGGACTTGGGTCAGAGGTGTACCTAGAGCATTTGGTACTCGTGGCGGGTCCTATATTAGGTACTCAACCCCCAACTTTTAAATTAAAAAAAAAACAGCAATTAAAAAAAAAAATATTTAACACTAAACAGTGTTTGTTTTTGAATGTACGCATATTTTTGTATGGCGTATCTGTAAGTGAAAGTGTGTGTGTGGGGGGGGGGTGTTTGTATGTGGTGGTGGCGTTTGAATGCAGGCGTGCATTTGTATGAATTGTGGATTTTGAGTGCAGTGGTATGGTTATATATACATAATCTTGAAGCTAGCAGATTCTTATCATCTGTTACTGCCCGACCCAGGACAACAGACGCAAATAATCTCATCATCACAACAGAGGGCATAATGCAGGGTGATCAGCGACCTGATAGGAGCTTGATTACCTCTTCTCTGATCTTGCGACCTGGTGCACATTGGGCGGGAGAGGCGGCCGCTCCCCTGTCCCGCAGGTGCCCAGAAGCAGTGGAGGACGCACACAAGCCCTGTTGCTCCTCCCCCCCTTTGGACAGGTGGGGGTGATCCCGGTTCCCCTATGGGAGGTAACCCTGAGGTGGCAGGAGCTCAAGGAGCAGCTATACAGGTGGATAAATGGCAAGCAGACTCACCCAATATGGCGGACGCCACCAGCTACACAGGCTCCAGTGCAGGTCACCTCAACGTCATGGCAAAACTAAACAAAGTATTTGCCGACTTCTGGCAGAAGCTGGAGAGCAAAATGCAACCACCTGCCCCGAAACAAAAGAGAGGCTGCTCGCCCCAATGACGCTCACTTCAGAAGCTCAAGGCTCAAGCAGCTCAGAGGGCCCTAAAATGGCAGCAGAGAGCGCAGAGCACACCACTACCCACCAAAGTGATAGAGAGACAGTCCTTGTGGTGATCCACAGTTGCAGTAAAAAATATAAAAGGCTAAAAAGAAGTACAAAATGCTACAATCACCTAGTGCAGGTCACCCAAACCACACAAAAAGTAGTGAATATGAAATATAAAATATCGGTGAGAGCACACTAAATGTGTACATAGAATAACATACACGTGCAATTTACCATGCATAGGTTGAAACCTAAAAAAAAAAAGAATAATAGACGAGTCAAAGCGCTTCAGACTGGGTTTTTTGCCTTCTTTTGGATCAACAGCAAAAGCATATGTGAGGAAGGCTGAACCTGAGGGACGCAAGTCTCTTTTCAGCTATGTAACTATGTAACTATGTAACTATGATTTTGAGTGCAGTGGTATGGTTATATATATAATGGTGGGGTTTGTATGTAGTGTTGAAGTTTAAATGCATGAGTGTATTTGTGTGTAGTGTTGGCGAGATTCTGAGATGTATGCACATATTAAAATACACACACATGTATACATACTGACAGACATGCAGATACACAGACACACAGTCACACACAGATACACATGCAGACATAGTGGTGACTCTAGGAACAAATTATAGGGGGGTACATAACATACCACAGACAAAGCTGGACCACTCAAGGATGTTCATGGAGTTCTCCCAATCTGGGGTCCTGAGCACTGGACCAGGTTTTCATTAAATATATCTTTGTATGGGACTGCATTCAGCTTTCTCTCAAACCTGAGCAGTTTCCCAGTTCAGCCAGCAACCAAAGATCCTCAGACTGTTAAACAGTTACTAACTTGAGACATAAATAATAGCTTCATGATAGGCCTATCCAAAGGACCTCCATTTTAAAGTTGGAGGAATAGTCCTCTTGGCTTCGCTATTGGCAAATTCAATAATGAAAATATATTCGTTATTGATTTATCTGTGTAGCGGAATGCAGTGAGCCTGTCCTGCAAAATGCCTGTGTGACTGTGTTCGTATATGTTTTCCCTATGTTGAAATTGCTATTCGTTTGTGTATTATGTGAATTGTATGGTATTCGGTAGTTTCCATCCGTACTATATACTTATGGAAACTACCGAACGGAGGGACCACCCCAGAGAGAAGTGTGCCAGCTATTAAAGTTCACATTCTTTCCAACCGCAAGTTAACCGGCTCATTAACATTGTATCTGGGTGGCCGCCATTCGGCATGCGTACACGTGGCGGCGGCCATCTTACGCATGAAAATCCCAGCGGTGTTTGGTCGTCGAGTGCCTGGAACTCAAATCGGACACTCAAACAACCAAACACCGCTGAGACCTCCAGAGCTCCGTAACTGCCGAACGGAGAAACATAACGAATCCCCATTCGGTAGTAATAAAGTACCGAATGAGGGAATCACTATCCAGGTGAATGTAAATGTGGATGGCAATTATAAATGTCTGTTTTAACTGCCGAACGGAGACCGACCGCAGGGCCCATTCTCATGGAACCCTTTTCGGATACCAACGCGTGTGCGGTCGGTCAAACTTCACCTGCGTGTAACTACCGAACCCCTGGTCCGATCTGGGTGAATTTTGGATATTATATTCACCCAGATCAGGGCTACCTAGCGGTACCCTGATATTAAGGATATGTGATGGTTTAGGGGTACATCCAAGTTTGGGGTAAAGTACTGTACAACTTAAGGGGATTATGACTCACTCTGAGGGGAGGAGATGTGTGGGAGGTAACAAGAATGGTATTGGTTACTGTCCTAATTACTGTAGTTCCCTCCCTTGCATGGGAGCAGGCTTTATAAGAAACCTTGGAATAAACGATTGTCAGTTCTACTCCTGAAACTGTGTGTCGTCCAGTTATTGGGAGGGCTGTGGGGATTTCGCTGTACCTTTTTACCTGCTGGAAACTCTGCTGTGGATTTACTAATGACTTGTTCCTGAGCCTTCCTTGGATCTAAAGTGGAGAATAGCTGCGAGAAATCAGCTCTCCGCTACATTGGTTGGCAGCGGTGGGATCCAGACTCACAGAGGAACAAGGATTAATGGAGATTGATCTTTCTACGCTAAAGAGAACCACATTGAAAGACCTTCTGGAAGCGAAAGGTGTTTCTGCCAGCAGCAAATCCAAAGCAACGCTTATCACCGAAGTAATGGCAGAGTACAGAGCAGAAGAGGTCCAGGCCACGGAACAAAGACCTGAAACAGAACAGGAGGAGTTCCAAAGGCATTTACAATTCAGACTGGCCTTTTATGGGAAATAGAGATCATCTCTAAAACAATGACAGAGGTGCAGGAGTTTGTAATGAGAAACAGGAGACCACAAACACCGGAAAGAAGTGCAGCAGGAGCTGTGGCACAAGAGGGTAAGCCTAAAATTCCCTATCAAGCGTTTAAAACGTATGTGGAAGCAGAGGAGGATATAGATGCCTTCCTCCAAGATTTTGAGAGACTATGTACGCTGCATAATATACCAAGGGAAGAATGGGTACCCATATTGGCAGGACGGCTGTCAGGAAGGGCAGCTGAAGCCTACCGCACTGTGCCTGATATTGAAATTAGGAACTATAGCCGGGTAAAAGAAATTATCCTGGCCCGGTACGCAATAACAGCAGAGGCATACCGGAGGCGCTTCAGAGAATTGAAAAAGGCGGACAAAGATTCGCACGCAGAGTGGGCTTGCCGACTAGAAAGGGCAGCTCTTGGGTGGATGCAGTCGAGTAAAGCGCGGTCCATGGAGGACTTGTTACAAATGCTGCTGTTGGAGCAGTTTTATGAGGGGATATCCTCAGAGCTACAGGAATGGGTGAGGGATCGTAACCCCATCACCCTCACCGAGGCTGCCAAAAAGGCAGATGATTTTATGGACGCTCGCAGACAAACCAAAGCAGTGAGTACCAAACCTGTCATGCGACCACTAGGGGGGAACTCCTTCTCTCCTAACCCTCAACCCCCACCAAGGCAACTTCCTCCACCAGCACCAGCAGCAGCGCAGCAGAGATACCGCACACCTGCTTCTGTGCAATGCCACCGATGCCAGAAGTGGGGACATTACCAGCGAGATTGTCCGCAGTCCAGGGAACGCAACACCTGGATCCGACCAGGACCTCCACCACCACCACCACCAAGAGCAGCAGCGCATCATTACCAGGACGAGGTACCACTTCCCTACAGCTCTGCCGTTCCAGTCACGACTGTGGAACAGTGGGAAGTGCTACATGAGGCCAACCCCTTACAGGCACAGGCGGATAACCGCCAGCACCATAGGCAGACCGTATATCTGGAAGGGAAGCCTATGCAGGGGCTCAGAGACTCGGGAGCCACTATCACCCTGGTGCAAAGCCATTTGGTTTCGGACAAAGCCAAACTGAATAAGACTGTGGCTGTCAGGGTTGCAGGGGGAGCCGTGTATCGGCTAGACACAGTCAGGGTACATTTGCATTGGGGTGCGGGGTTCGGGAATGTGGAAGTGGGATTAATGCCGCAATTACCTGCTGAGGTGGTCCTGGGGAATGATCTGGGCAAACTCACCTCCGCATTTGAACCACAAACTACTGAAGAAGCACACCCAGTAGTCACCAGGCAACAGGCCCGCACCCAACAAAACAACGCACTGCCGGAGGTCCAGGTAAGAGATCCCTCCCCTTCCCTAGACTGTATCCCTTGGGCCCCTCCTGATGAGTTTGTAGCCGAGGTAACCACTGACCCTACCTTACAGGTATACCGAGACAAGGTCACCTCTATCCAACCGGGGGCAGAGGGGGAAAGATTTGTATGGGACAGACAGTTATTGTACCGGGAAACAAGTAAACAGATAGATGGGTCAGACCCCATTGCTACAAGACAGCTGGTGATACCTCAGAGGTACCGAACCGAATTACTCCGGATAGCGCACGATATTCCGCTATCCGGACATTTGGGGGTCAGCCGTACCAGATATCGATTGACCCAAAGTTTCTTCTGGCCAGGGATTAGCCAGGAGGTACGCAGGTACTGTAATACCTGCGACACGTGCCAGAGGGTGGGAAAGAGGGGGGATAAGCGTAAGGCGAGGCTGCACCCCCTACCCATAATTGAGGAACCCTTTCATAGGGTTGCCGTAGATATTGTAGGCCCCTTCCGGAAACCTAGCCCCTCGGGCAAACGGTACATCCTGACCGTAGTGGACTATGCCACTCGCTACCCCGAGGCGGTAGCTTTAACGAATATACATGCCGAGACGGTGGCTGAGGCGCTGATGCAGATTTTCTCCCGGATGGGGTTACCCAGGGAGATCATCTCGGATCAGGGCACTCAGTTCACGGCAGAGGTTACCCAACAACTCTGGAAGTTCTGTAAAATTAAGCCTATAATTAGTGCTCCGTACCACCCCCAGACTAATGGGCTCTGCGAACGGTTCAATGGCACCTTAAAACAGATGCTCCGAACCTTCGCCGAGACTCACCGAGACTGGGAAAAATTCCTGCCACACTTACTGTTTGCGTACAGGGAGGTGCCGCAGGAATCTACAGGATTTTCCCCCTTTGAACTGCTATTTGGGAGGAGGGTAAGGGGACCCCTAGACTTGATTAGAGAGCACTGGGAGGGAGATCGTAGCGTGGACGGTACCCCTATTGTACCATATGTGTTGGCCCTCCGAGATCGCCTGGAAGCACTCACCAAGACGGTAAAGGAAAACCTACAGGCAGCTCAGACGCGTCAGCGCACCTGGTACGATAGGGGCGCCAGGGACCGCAGCTTTCAGGTCGGACAGAAAGTTTTAATTTTAAAACCTGTCCGACACGATAAGCTACAGGCCGCCTGGCAAGGCCCTTATAAAGTGGTAGAACAACGATGTGACACCACGTATATAATTGGCCACTGCGCAGGGAATGGGGGGCGACGCATGATCCATGTGAACATGCTGAAACCTTACCAGGAACGTTCAGAGGAGGTGACAGCTATCTGCGCCCCCACCTCTGAAGAGAGCGACAGCCTACCCCTCCCCGATCTGTTAGAAGATGGACAGCTGGCTGGAGATCTAGGAGCAGTCGTATTGGGGGATCGGTTGAGCCCACAGGAGCGTATCGAGGTACAACAACTACTGCAGGAAAAGCAGGAGACCTTTTCTAATGTACCTGGATACACCCCTCTGGCTACCCACCGAGTAGACACCCCAGGTCAACTTCCCATGCGCCAGACCCCATACCGCATCCCTGAAGCGGTCCGGGAGAATATGCGCAAAGAGATTGAGGAGATGATACAGTTAGGAGTGATTGAGCCCTCAGATAGTCCCTGGGCATCTCCAGTGGTCCTCGTACCAAAGCGGGACGGCACGACCCATTTTTGTGTGGACTACAGGAGACTGAATGAGAAGACCGTATCCGACGCATACCCGATGCCTAGGATCGATGAGTTACTAGACCGGATGGCCAGGGGACAATACCTTACCACGATTGATCTGTGCAAAGGGTATTGGCAGATTCCCTTGGCCCCGGAAGCCATCCCTAAGTCCGCCTTTGTCACCCCATTCGGCCTGTACCAATTTAAGGTCATGCCGTTTGGGATGAAAAACGCGCCGGCTACCTTCCAGCGGATGGTGGACCGCCTCCTAGATGGGTTCCAAGACTATACCTGCGCATATCTCGATGATATTGCCATATTTAGCGATACCTGGCAGGAACACTTGGCCCATATAGGAGCGGTTCTAGACAGGATCAGGGAGGCTGGTTTGACCCTAAAACCAGCTAAATGTAGTATTGGGATGGCCGAGGTACAGTACCTGGGCCACAGAGTGGGCTGTGGTAAGCAGAAGCCGGAACCCGCCAAAGTAGAGGCAGTATCACAGTGGCCTACCCCGACAACTAAAACCCAGGTGTTAGCCTTCCTAGGGACAGCAGGGTATTACCGGAAATTTGTCCCCAATTATAGTGCCCTGGCCAAACCCCTCACGGACCTGACCCGTAAAAACCTTCCCCGCCAAGTAACCTGGACCCCGGAGTGTGAGCAGGCATTCCAACACTTGAAAGATGCACTTGTTAATGCCCCTGTCTTGGCCGCTCCCAATCCAACTAAACGTTTTCTTGTTCACACAGACGCTTCTATGTTTGGATTGGGGGCAGTATTAAGCCAAGTCGGGGCCGATGGCGGAGAACATCCAGTGGCTTACATCAGTCGCAAACTTTTACCCCGGGAAGTAAGCTACGCCGCCATCGAGAAGGAATGCCTGGCTGTGGTGTGGGCCTTGAAGAAATTGCAACCCTATTTGTATGGACAGGCTTTTTCGCTGCTCACGGATCACAACCCGTTAGTCTGGCTTAACCGGGTGGCTGGGGACAATGCCAGGCTGCTGCGCTGGAGTTTGGCGCTGCAGCCTTTTGACTTTAACATTCAATACCGCCCGGGTAAGCAAAATGGAAACGCCGACGGGTTGTCGCGACAAACTGATCTGGAAAAATGATCCGTGAGCACCCCGGTCATCCCCAAGCCGATCCGTGTGGGATCAGACTGTGTATGCCGGCTTGTGGGCAAGGGGGAGCAGTGTAGCGGAATGCAGTGAGCCTGTCCTGCAAAATGCCTGTGTGACTGTGTTCGTATATGTTTTCCCTATGTTGAAATTGCTATTCGTTTATGTATTATGTGAATTGTATGGTATTCGGTAGTTTCCATCCGTACTATATACTTATGGAAACTACCGAACGGAGGGACCACCCCAGAGAGAAGTGTGCCAGCTATTAAAGTTCACATTCTTTCCAACCGCAAGTTAACCAGATCATTAACATTGTATCTGGGTGGCCGCCATTCGGCATGCGTACACGTGGCGGCGGCCATCTTACGCATGAAAATCCCAGCGGTGTTTGGTCGTCGAGTGCCTGGAACTCAAATCGGACACTCAAACAACCAAACACCGCTGAGACCTCCAGAGCTCCGTAACTGCCGAACGGAGAAACATAACGAATCCCCATTCGGTAGTAATAAAGTACCGAATGAGGGAATCACTATCCAGGTGAATGTAAATGTGGATGGCAATTATAAATGTCTGTTTTAACTGCCGAACGGAGACCGACCGCAGGGCCCATTCTCATGGAACCCTTTTCGGATACCAACGCGTGTGCGGTCGGTCAAACTTCACCTGCCTGTAACTACCGAACCCCTGGTCCGATCTGGGTGAATTTTGGATATTATATTCACCCAGATCAGGGCTACCTAGCGGTACCCTGATATTAAGGATATGTGATGGTTTAGGGGTACATCCAAGTTTGGGGTAAAGTACTGTACAACTTAAGGGGATTATGACTCACTCTGAGGGGAGGAGATGTGTGGGAGGTAACAAGAATGGTATTGGTTACTGTCCTAATTACTGTAGTTCCCTCCCTTGCATGGGAGCAGGCTTTATAAGAAACCTTGGAATAAACGATTGTCAGTTCTACTCCTGAAACTGTGTGTCGTCCAGTTATTGGGAGGGCTGTGGGGATTTCGCTGTACCTTTTTACCTGCTGGAAACTCTGCTGTGGATTTACTAATGACTTGTTCCTGAGCCTTCCTTGGATCTAAAGTGGAGAATAGCTGCGAGAAATCAGCTCTCCGCTACAATCTGCTTCTCATTTTTCTGCCACACTCATCTGACAACGTGATCACGGAGAGAGCTCATATACTTTGGGAGACCTGTGCCGCGTTCCAGTGCCCGAACATTCTGCAGAAGCTTGTTAGAGGGTCTGAGGACTGGTCATACAGTGACGGAGCTGACGTGATTTTAATAATTTTCTACTGCTGTTAATAAAGGTTTGAAACACATCCAGTTGCTATACAATCGTGGTCCTGCATTCTGAATTATCTGGGCTATTATAGTGAGAGCAGACTTCTACTGCTCCACATTTGTGAGTTGATTGGTTTACCTTCTTATATACTTTTGTACAAATACTTACAGATTTACACTGTGTACATTTTATTCTTTTCTTATCTCCCCCATTCTGTGATTTGAGTCATTCAGTATTTGGGAAGATATGTTTCTCCTCCTAAAGTTTTCTATGTAAGTGTTTTTTTCTTTTGCACTTTATTATATCACTTGGTCACTTTTTTGATATTTGATACATAGTTACATAGTTACATAGTTACATAGCTGAAAAGAGACTTGCGTCCATCAAGTTCAGCCTTCCTCACATATGCTTTTGCTGTTGATCCAAAAGAAGGCAAAAAACCCAGTCTGAAGCGCTTCCAATTTTGCAACAAACTAGGTAAAAATTCCTTCTTGACCCCAAAATAGCAGTCAGATGTCTCCTTGGATCAAGCAGCTATTACCCCACTAATTAGAAATTGTATCCCTGTATGTTATGTTTTTGCAAGTATTTATCCAATTGCAACTTAAACATCTGTATAGACTCTGACAAAACCACCTCTTCCGGCAATGAATTCCATATCCTTATTGCTCTTACTGTAAAAAAACCTTTTCTTTGCCTTAGATGAAATCTCCTTTCTTCAAGCCTAAATGTGTGACCTTGTGTCCTATGTATAGCCCTGTTTATGAATAGATTTCCAGATAATGGTTTGTACTGGCCCCGAATATATTTGTATAATGTTATCATATCCCCTCTAAGGCGCCGTTTTTCCAAACTGAAGAGATTTAAATTTTTTAACCTTTCTTCATAACTAAAATGCTCCATTCCTTTTTGTCACGATTCGGGGAACCCAACACGCTAACACACACACAGACACACACACAGAAAGTGTGCAGTACCGGACCTTAGAGTGGCCGGGCTAAGCACACACAGAATAGTCAGGAGATAAGCCGAGTAAGGGGAACCAGAAAACAGAATAACGATAAACAAGCCGAGGTCAAAGGGTAGGAGAAAGTCACAAAGTCAGTATAACAAGCCAGAGAGTACGTAACCAGAAAGCACACGTTCAGTATCAATACATAAAGCAAAGACCACAACAGGGCACTGAGAGGCAGGAAAGGTAAGTATAAATATCCTAGCCTTAATTCTGATTGGATAACTTCCAATCAGAATTAACAAACACACGTGGGGGGTATCTATACCCCCCACTGTGATTTTTGTACTGTCGCTTTAACGCCGGGTCACGTGAGTGACCCCGGCGTACTGATATGGGTGCCGGCTCCCAGCGTGCAGCGTTAGACATGCTGCCGCTGGGGGGAGGAGGAGGAGAGGACGCGAGCGGCGTGTCAAAAGGAGAGGACGCCGCTCGCCGAACGGTAAGAGGAGGGGAGCCCTGACACTTTTATCAATTTTGTAGCTCGTCTCTGCACTTTTTCCAGTGCCGTGATATCCTTCTTTAGAACAGGTGCCCAAAATTGCACAGCATATTCAAGGTGTGGTCTTACCAGTGATTTATAAAGAGGCAAAATTATATTTTCATCTCGAGAATTTATGCCCCTATTTATACATGACAAAACCTTACTGGCCTTAGCAACGGCAGATTGACATTGCATATTGCTACCTAATTTGTTGTCTATAACAATTCCCAAATCCTTCTCGTGTGTGGTTATCCCTAGTTCACTACCATTTAGGGTGTAAATTGCTTGTGCATTCTTAACCCCGAAGTGCATAACTTTGCATTTTTCTACGTTAAATTTCATCTGCCATTTTAGTGCCCAGTCCCCCAATCTATCCAAATCCCTCTGAAGCAAGGCAATATCCTGCTCACATTTTATTACTTTACAAAGTTTTGTGTCATCTGCAAACACTGATACATGGCTTTCAATGCCCATTTCAAGATCATTTATAAATATGTTAAATAGAAGCGGTCCCAAAACAGAACCCTGAGGGACACCACTTACCACTTTTGTCCAGCTTGAAAATTTACCATTTATGACAACTCGCTGTACTCTATCCTTAAGCCAATGTTCTACCCAAGAACAAGAATATTCATCTAGACCAATTTCTTTTAGTTTGAAGACTAACCTATTGTGGGGAACCGTATCAAATGCCTTGGCAAAATCCAAGTAGATCACATCCACTGCAACACACTGATCTATATTTCTACATGATATAGTGTATCACGATTTTTCACTTTGGATTTATTGTATATTAGTACGCACAAAGATGTATATATAAATCACTTAAAGGCACAGCGCACTTTTTTTCTTTTTCTATTTTTATATAGAGTGTTTTCTTGAGCTATTTTACTATTTTACACTTAATTAGTGCCGCCTGCCTTTTATGGTATTTTATTTTCACTTATAAATTATTCACAAGCGCCTTTATTTACTTGATATTTTTGGGGGGCTGCATTTCCTATGGACGACCACGAGGTGGCGGCCATCTTGTTTTCACGAACGCAGGAAGAGGTGTTTGGTTGTCGAGTTTGTGGAACTATTTTCAGTCACTGAAACTCCCAAACACCGCTGGACACACATGATCGCCTTTGTTCGGTTTTATAGCACTTAGGAAGACGCTGTTGGGTGGAAACATTCCCATGAACAAGGGGAACACCCTCCACCGTAATACTATGGACTATGTTTGGTAGTTTGTTTGTTTTTAACTACCGAAGTAGACCGACCGTAAGCCCTGATTCTCTGGAACTGTTTTAAGCATGGGACCATGTGTGACCTGAACCCCTGAACCGATCTGGGTGATTTTTGGATACGTTGGTCACCCAGATTGGGGCTTTCAGGGGAGGTAACTTTTGTGGGGATTTTGTGTGTTTAAAGGTATTTTGGGGGTTTTGTAACAATGTATGTATTCTGTGCCTGGAGATAATTGAGTTTAATATAGTGCTGACTCAATTATCTCCAAGGCACAGGGGAGGGATTGACCTATTTTGTATGGGAGTGTCCTGGACCTGAGAGCCAATGTAATTGTGTGTATGTTTTTACTGTAGTCTACTGTCAGGTACAGGGGTGAGTGCCCCTTGCATGGGGATCTGCATATAAGGCCAGTTGTGCCTGCCATTAAACACATTCGTTTTACCCTTCATGAAGTCTAGGCTTATGTTTGGGGGATTGGAGAGCTATATTCACTCTGGGGATTGCTATAATCACTATACTCCCTTGGATCCCTTCGCTCTCTGGACTAGGAGAGGTCTAACCACTTGAAGCTGGACCCAGGTTTTAGGTTCAGGGTGGGTGAAGGACAGCGAGACCCCAACCAAACTGTGGCACTTTGTCGGTTTACAGTGGTTATGGTATTCCAATGTGGTGCTTATGGTGCTCGCAAGTACTAGGAAGCAGCGATTGATGGAGGTATCTGGTCGGGGTGCCAGGCGGTCTGTCACAACTTCCTATTGACAGTCACAAACTCCAAACAATTTCGGACTTACAGGTCACTGCCCCCTTTGAACAATAGACTAATGTGTTAAAGGATGCCATCTACTTGGCTTTTTACAGCTTTCTTAGACCTAAATAATTTACAGTCTAAAAACATACTGATAATCACAAATGTCTTAAAATTTGCAATTTAGCAAAAATTAACGATTATTATTCCCTGTCTATAAACCAAACAAAAACTAGCCAAGTAGGGGGCGGGGCCTGACCAGCATGGCGGTGAGATGTGTTTTACACAGGCTCCCACATAATCTTGAAGCTAGCAGATTCTAACTTAACGCAACTAAAAATGAATTGCCAGGAATCAAGCCCTATGGCTGACACAAAAATGTAAATCCAAAAATCAAAATTCTCACTTTGGCCAAACAGATGCGTTATGGAACTGATTTAAAGACATGTTTATTCTTAAAACCCTTTGGATGATTTCGCTTACCTGTATTTCTGATTATATTGACTTTATTCTGTATTATAAATGCTTATTTCACCATGTAATGTTTGTGCACCTTTACTTTTTGAACAGTTGGTTATGTAACGAGTGTCCCGATATTACGGTTATATAACTGCTCTATTTGTTTTTGTTAATTTGTACCTGCAAATATTTCACAGAATATATCTTCCTTAGACAAACAATCCAACGGGAACTGGGGTATTAATATGGGAGAGTATCAGCACTGCACATTCTAATTTCCAGAACTCGCCTTCATCACTGTGTGTGTCACCAGAAATACTGCAACATGGTGAGTGCCTCAATAGTTTATACATTGCTGGAGAACCTCACAGTGTTCAGACGTTGGGTATTAATCCAGAAACTGCAAGCTTTAGAACCAAAGTTAGGGTTCTAGAACTTATCTATAGTCAGCTGGACCATGCACAGCTAGAACTCTCCACCTGACAATGTCCTGATTTATAGAAGAAGCAGGTGGTGACACCACGAGAGAGAGGAATGACACCGACAGTTCCCGTGAAATTGTTCATATTTATATAAGTTTAAATACTGCAATAGGGTTGCTTTAAATAAGATGTGAGTAATTTATATTACCTTCTTTGTTAAAAAAAAAAGATATGTCTTAAATACTTCACAATAAAATAATCCCAACTAATCTGTGTCCAGAACCCCAGATGTGTCTTGGAAATTAAAAAATTAAAATTTAAAAAAACTGTTGGGAATGTTAGAGAATAAAAGCACAAAGTAATACTTGAACTAAATATCTCAACAGTATAAATTCTGCCTTAAATTGCTCATAGAATGTCTGGATTATATCCGGCTAAACCTTGTACCCTGACAAACCGAAGGTAATGTTGTAAATGAGTCTATAGTGTCTAACTCGTGGGATTTTATTTCTATATTGCTGCATTACATGTGTAATTTGTTTAGTAAATTATTCTAAATAAATAATATTTGCCTATTAAGAAAAGATTGCATGTTTTCATGTATGTTGTTCAACATAAAATTAAGTTGCAGACTGTGTAGAAAAATAAACAAACGTTTGGGCATAAATCTTGTAAAAAGGAAAGGAAGAGCAGAGAACATTTTAGAGACCCTGCAATTCAATAAACGTGTGTCAAGTCATCTGTGGTGAAACATTGATAAAAAAAAAATGTGTATTTGACTTCTAGACAATCAACACATAAATGTCTTTCTTCCATAGATGCTGGTAATTTGGACAATGGCATTTTATCTCCTGGGTGCCGTGGAAGGTAACGTGTGGATTCTCTAATCAGAATTTCACATCACTCATTATCAACCAAAATTCTAGATTATTAAAATTTCTTATGACTGTCCGTTCCAAGAGCCGTGAAAGACAGCTCTCAATCAGATTCTCCATAAATAATAAACTGCTTATTGCACACACAGCTTGTTAAAGTGCTTAGAGAGTGCTTTTCTAAAGTTTCTAAAAGATAGAGAAGTAGGTTCCAATGCTTAGAATGGCCCGTTACCTGGAGATTTGTTTTTGCTCACTTTAAATGTAATACATTGTATACCATCGTTTAGATTTCACTGGGTATATGACACAGACTGTGGAATAGATTATTTAGCGTCTATTTTGTCATTTTTAAATTTTTTTATTATTATTACTATGTGTAAATGTAATTTATTAATTAATAATAACAATAGTGTGATTACGGAATTACTCAAATATTTGTTGTCTCCCAGGACAGTCCATTTGTTTTGCTGAGGATGCATGTTTTTCAACAAACCCTCCATTTGGAGGGACTCCAGAAAGACCACTTCCACAATTTCCGATATATCCAGATGTCCGTTTCTTTCTCTATACCAGAAATAACCAGGATCAGTATCAAGTAAGAACTGGGGCTGATGGGAATGATTCAAAGTGTGAAAGTACAGTGGGTAAAACTGGAATATATGTACAGATTGTTGTTCAGGGTAAACGTATGTAAATGTTAAATATTTTAACATTCAATTTATTTAATAACGCTTTACTGAAATATTAGGGATAGAAACTTGTAGAGAATATTGGGTATTACTCGTCTGAAAGTTTGAAGCAGAAATATGATTTTGTCCCATTCAGTATGTGATACAATGGAGGGATACACATTGTGGAAGGAAGGTGATGGCATATATGAGAAGGCAGTTTTAATATTCCACTGTGTGTGAATGTGAAACATTATGTCTGCATTTCATACTTACTGTTCAGGGAGTAACAGACTCCTATTGCGGCACACTGAGTACACTGGAGGTTTTGTCAGTGAGTGAACCCACACTATTTAGTGACATCGTGTTTCTATCTACAGAATGACACTGATGGCTTTCTTCATATGCTCCAGGCTGAACACATGAAAGGTCTAATTATAATTATTATTATTATTATTATAATCAATATTATTTAATAATAATATTATCACCAGCTCCTTCCCTTCATCTTCTTTAATGTTATGCTCAGAGCACTAGGAGCCTACGGAGAGCACTGAAACAGCATTTACTGGTCCGGCATTATGATTCGCTGGCCAAATTTATACATTCTATATTTTATTATGTATATAATTCATAAATACACATTGTTACTGATCCTCCTTCCTATCTTTTATTGCTCATTCCCTGTTTGATCTATGAATAAAATGAACATTTAGTGTCTGTCCCCTAACCATCTATCATCTTTTTTCCAATCAAACATCTCTGATTTTTGTTGCCACGGAGAGAATCACAAATCAAATGACCATGCACGTCCGCAAGGGGAGAGTTATAGAATTCAGACAACCCACCATACAGCCTAAATTTGAACAAATTCTAATTTGGCCAAAAAATAAGGTACAAGTCTAAACAATAGATACAGTTAGTTAATTCTGTACAGATCAAATTAAATATGCAAATGAAGCTATTATTGCACCCAGACCACTTCAGCAAAATGAAGTGATCTGGCTGCCAGGTCAATCTAGGTTTAACCATTTTTGCTGTAAACATAGCAGTTTCAGATAAACTGCTATGTTTACCTATGGGTCTATCCAGCCTCTAGTGGCTGTCTCATTGACAGCCGCTAGAGGTGCTTCTCACTGTGATTTTCACAGTGAGAAGACGCCAGCGTCCATAGGAAAGCATTGAGAATGCTTTCCTATTGACTGGCTGAATGCGCGCGCGGCTCTTGCCGCGCATGCGCATTCAGCCAGGGACGTCAGAAGAAGGAGCCCGGCGCTGGAAAAAAGGTAAGGGATTAACCCCTTCCTCCCCCTTCAGTGCCACGGGAGTCGGACCCTGAGGGTGGGGCACCCTCAGGGCACTATAGTGCCACTAAAACGAGTATTCCTAGTGGTCCTTTAAAATGTTATACTGGTTATACATTCTGGGATTTGTATGGTTTACTTTCAGAAAATATTTGTATTATATGAAATTTATTTTTCCCTCAGGAACTTTCTCTTTCTGATAAATGCACTATCACTGAATCAAATTTTGATTGTAAAGAATACACACGCTTCATTATCCATGGATTTACAGAGAGCAGCAATGAATTGTGGGTGAAAGACATGTGCAAGGTAAAGGAAAATATGAGAGAAAAGCACACAAAACAATTAAATATAAAATGATAATCTGATAACATAAACATGTTAAAGATTTACTGCCAACCTTTATAAATAATGTTTTATTTTATTTACAGTGTGCACTAACAGAGGATAAACATTTAGCACAGATGTAACATTGTCGTGTGTGTCGGGGGTGTAACTAGCCCCTGGAACAACAGTATAAATATCTGTGTTTGGGAATGTGGAGACTCCTTTCTAAGAGACCAGAAGTGGTCGTGGAGATTGGAGTACAGAGGGTCTGATTGCTACAAAGTTCATTCCAAGTGACTGTATTGGCAGAAAACACCTTTTTATGCCAGGAAGGGACACTTTATAATATTAAATATACACAAAATATACTGCATGCATGGACACTTTAACTTTTACATTAAAGGAACATAATGGGGTCAGGAACAAAAACATGTATTCCTGACCCTACAGTGTTAAAACCACCTTCTAGCCCCCTGGCTCCCTTTTGCCTCCCTAAATAGAGTAACATTTTACTTGTATTCAAGTCTGCAGATGATCTGCCTGTTTGGCTGACATCATTAGAAGTGATTCTGAGAGCCAATCACAATGCTTTCCCATATAATTGTATCCAAGGGCGGTAAATGGGATAAAGGGCAAAACAGTATAGTTTAAAAAACATACAGCAGTGAGGGCGCCACATAACGTGTATATTTACCATATGTATAGTAGAGTTAAGCATGTATGGAGACAAAAGGGAATATATACATATTGAAGTATTTAATGACACAGTAAAACAGATATAATTGGCTGAGACAGTCAAGATCAGGAGGAGAGCCAGGACAAATCAAACACAGCCCTGGCCAATCAGCATCTACTTAAATCAATATATCTCTATGAGGTAAGTTCAATGTCTGCATGCAGAGGGTGGAGACACTGAATGTCAGTCACACTGTGCAGCACTGCCCCAGGAAGCACATATTGCCATCTGAGGAGTGGCCAGTGGAGTTATCACTAGGCTGTAATGTAAACACTGCATTTTCACTGTAAAGACAGTGTTTACAGCAAAAATCCTGAAGGGAATGATTCTACTCACCAGAACAAATTCAATAAGCTGTAGTTGTTCTGGTGACTATAGTGTCCCTTTAAAAAATTGTTTAAAACTGAACAGAGGATGACGCCAGGGGACTCCAGACACGATAACCACTTCATTGAGAATAAAAGGTATAGTGCTAACAGTGTTCCTGTAATGATGTGGAATAAGAAATGTGTTCACCTATTGCTATTGGTTCTAATGTGCTGCCCTACCCCCCAAGCCCAGAGTAACTATTACTGCTTGTACACATATTTTAAACTAGGTGTCAGTCAAGGCATTACTGCGTTTTAATGTTTTGTCTGTTTCTGTTGTCTCTCCAATTTCCATGGAGAAGTTGCATGCTCTCTGTGGATTTCTCTCTAATTGTCAAATTAATTCTATTGACTTTCTCCCACTCAGAAATTAAAATATTCACCTTTTTAAAAATGCACGTTTTATCCTCAATTAATTTCATGACTATAATTGAGTTCCTAGTTACACCTTGTCAAACCGTAGCCCCTATAGCCTAACTAATGATTATTTTATAAATGTTCAATTCTATCTCAACATTCCATTCCAAATGGTCCAAGATGGACACTGGGCAGAGTAAGTGAGAACCGCACTCAGTCCCAACGGCCAAGGGTGCTCCAGAGCAGGACCAGCAATCCCAGTACAATAATCCAAGAAGAAAAAAACTCACAGGCACTCCAACTTCAAGCCGCAGGCAGATTTATTGTGACAGAATGCATTCTGTCACAATAAATCTGCCTGCGGCTTGAAGTTGGAGTGCCTGTGAGTTTTTTTCTTCCAAGATGGACACTGGGGCTTGAACTGTCTAGAATATATCATTACAGTTGTGCTCATGAAATTAATTGAGCTTGGGGGAAGCATATTAGAACCAATAGGTGAACAAAGACTGGCAGATTTCTGCTCCAATGTCATTAAATGGACACTGTTAGCACTATACCTTGTTTGCTCATTGAAGTCTAATGTCCCATGGTGTCATCCTCCATTCTGTTTTAAAGCACTTTTAAAATTAAACAAATGCCCTCAACAGTCCATCCTCTCTGTGCTGCTTGGGCTAATTAGCAAGCATTAGCCTGAGCTGCAATGGATGGCTGTGATTAGTTAAGAGTGTCAGGTGACCACTTTCAGCCTATCACAGTGCCCATTGCTGGTATGAATTGATATGGTTAGCAGGAAGTGTATAATCTCTGCTTTGGATACACCTCCAGTGGGGGCACACTTTAGACACACCTCCAGTTGTGGGTGGCCAGTGACCTTATACATGGTTAAATTGTCTGAAAATGATTTAACACAGAATGGGGGGACAGCGCCAGGGGACCCCAGACACAATAACCACTTCAATTACATGAAATGTTAATAGTGCCTACTAGGCATGTGCATGGGGAACATTTTCGGTTCGGCATTCCGAAATTCAGGATTTTCGCAATTCGGGACTTCAGCAATTCAAAACTTCAACATTTCAGAATTTCGGAACTTCGCCAACTTTGGCAACTTCGGCACTTCGACACTTCAGAATTTCGGAATTTCAGGACTTCGGTACTTTGGGACTTCTCTTGCAGCCGCTTAGTAGATAACTCCCTAATTCCCACGGTTTTATGGAGTTATCTACCAAAAGGCTGAAAGACCTAAATTGGTCTTTCAGCCAAATTTACTAATACTAAGTAAAAATTACTTGGTATTAGTAAATTTTGCCCCTACTCGCCATACTGCGAGTAGGGGCATGTCGAGTAAACAGTGAGCAGCCTATGGCTGTACACTGTTTAAAAAAAAAATAGGGTCCCCCCTCCCGAGCCCCCACCTGCGACGCGCGAAGGGGGCTTTTAAACTAAAGGGGGGGCCTATTGCCCCCCCACCCCTGAGCGGCGGGTGGGGGCACTAAAGTAAAATGATGGGGGGGGACCTATTGCCCTCCCCCCGGCCCCCACCACTGAGTGGTGGGTGGGGGCCCTAAATACTAATAAGGGGGGAGGACCTAATGTCCTCCCCCCTGGCCCCCACCCTTGAGCGGCAGGTGGGGGCCCTAAATACTAATAAGGTGGGGGGGAACTAATGTCCTCAACCCCTGGCCCCTGAGCCCCTTCTTTTTTCAGCCCCAAAAAAGGCCAAATAAAAAAAACATAATAACCGACGCAAAAAAAAAATCCATCTTCACCCGGCGAGGGCTCCGCGCAGACTGAGCTCTGCAGGGCAGGGGAAGCCTTATAAAGCCTTTCCCCTACCCTGCAATTAGGCTCAGCGCACTCTGATTGGTGGGTTTAAGCCATCCAATCAGAGTGCTCTGACAGGTAAATGAAGGGACTGACAGGTAAGTCTCTACATTTACCTGTCACAGCACTCTGATTGGTTGGTTTGAAATCCACCAATCAGAGTGCTCTGTGTAATTTTACACAGCGTAGGAAAGTTCTTTGGAATTTTCCCACGCTGTGTAATTTGACTCATAACTCTCTGATTGGTTACTTAATCCACCAATCAGTCATTATTTTAAGGGTGAGGGGGGTAGGTAGGGGGTTATTTTTTTTTTGGAGGGGGAGGGTGTGACTAGGGGTTTGGGTACCCCTAGTCACCTGGGAGGGGGGTTAACATTTTTTTAGGGCCCCCACCCGCCGCTCAGGGGTGGGGGCCATGGGGGAGGACATTGGGTTCCCCCCCTTATTCCAATTTAGGGACCCCACCCGCCACTCATGGGTGGGGGCCAGGGGAGAGGACATTAGGTTAGCAAGGAGCTAGTGGCACAGTCAGACAGCATGCATCGGCACCCGGGGTCAGCCAGACAGCATGCCAATCAACGCATGCTGTTGCCACCACCAGAATGCCGTGATTGCAGAACTCAGCAATGTGGCATTTTTTTTTGTGTGTCTGCCTCTGACAACAGAGATGCCATTTGCAACCTGTGCCAAAAGAAACTGAGTCGTGGGAAGTCCAACACCAACCTAGGTACAACTGCTTTGCGAAGGCACATGATCGCACATCACAAACGCCTATGGGATCAACACATGAGTACAAGCAGCACGCAAACTCAAAGCCGCCATCATCCTCCTGGTCCAGCATCTTCAGCCACGTTAACCACTGCTGTCCTCCTTGCCCCCTCTCAACCATCCGCCCCTCCTTCTCTCGCTTTGAGCAGTTCCTGCTCATCTGCCCACAGTCAGGTGTCTGTCAAGGACATGTTTGAGCGTAAGAAGCCAATGTCACAAAGTCACCCCCTTTCCCGGCGTCTGACAGCTGGCTTGACTGAACTCTTAGCCCGCCAGCTTTTACCATACAAGCTGGTGGAGTCTGAGGCGTTCAAAAAATGTATAGCTATTGGGACACCGCAGTGGAAGGTACCCGGACGAAATTTCTTTGCACAAAAGGCAATCCCCAACCTGTACTCGATTATGCAAAAGGAAGTAATGGCATGTCTGGCACACAGTGTTGGGGCAAGGGTCCATCTGACCACTGATACCTGGTCTGCAAAGCATGGTCAGGGCAGGTATATCACCTACACTGCGCATTGGGTAAACCTGCTGACGGCTGTCAAGCATGGAATGCGTGGCTCTGCAGAGGAGTTGGTGCCACCTCCTCTACTCCTCCTACTCCATCCTTTTCCATAAACTCCTCGGCTGAGTCCTCTTCTGCTGCTGCGTCTTGCTCCACATCAACGGCACCCTCCCCAGCTACCCAGGTACTGTTCCACATCCTGGATACGGCAGTGTCAGGCTGTCTTGGGGTTGACTTGCCTGAAAGCAGAGTCACACCGGACCAGCACTCCTGTCCGCCCTGAATTTTAAGTAGGAGGACCGACCAAGCATGTTTTTCCATCTCCCGCTTCCTAAAATCGATGCCTTATATACACGTCCCCTGATAGGGGACGTAACAGGGATTAAACTGATAGGAGTGGTGTGTTAAGTAGTACTATTCCTATCTGGTGGCACATTAGATTGCACGTGCAGTGCCCCAAATTTGAAGTAGGAGGACCGACCAAGCATGTTTTTCCATCTCCCGCTTCCTAAAATTGATGCCTTATATACACGTCCCCTGATAGGGGACGTTACAGGGATTAAACTGATAGGAATAGTACTACTTAACACACCACTCCTATCTGGTGGCACATTAGATCTGAAGAAGAGGAGTCAGAGGAGGAAGGTGGCTTTGAGGAGGTGGAAGAGCAAACACAGCAGGCGTCCCAGGGGGCTTGTTGTCACCTTTCGGGGACCCTTGGTGTTGTACGTAGCTGGGTGGAGGAAGAGACCTTCAATGACATCAGTGAGGACAAGGAACAGGACATGGCTAGCTTGGTATCCAACCATGTGCAAATGGGGAGTTTGCGGTTGTGCAAATGGACTGTTTGCGGTTGTTTGCAGTGCGTTAAAAGGGGAGTTTGGTCTGTCAATGTAAAGCGGGCGTAACCCTTACACTACCTGATCGATACAACATCATACCTGATGTTTTAAAGCAGGTTATTCCAAACAATTTTGGAATGTTAGGTGATTTCTGCCCTTTATGGATTAAAACCAGACTCTGCATCAACTATGTAATTTTCCATGGGAGTTTTGCCATGGATCCCCCTCCGGCATGCCACAGTCCAGGTGTTAGTCCCCTTGAAACAACTTTTCCATCACTATTGTGGTCAGAAAGAGTCCCTGTGGGTTTTAAAATTTGCCTGCCCATTGAAGTCTATTGTGGTTCTCCCGTTCGCGAACATTTGCGGAAGTTCGCGTTCGCGAACCGAAAATTTTATGTTCGCGACATCACTATATTGGACTTGTTACAGCATTAACAATATTGAATTCTTGCCAAATAGTATATGTTATATATATATATATATATATATATATATATATATATATATATGTATGTATGTATGTATGTATGTATGTGTGTGTGTGTGTTTAAAAATAATATAATATATTATATTATTGGCATATATATTTTGACTTATTAACAGTATGGAATTCTGTAACATTTTAAAGGAACTCTATTAACCCCTTAACCCCTTGAGGACGCAGGACGGTTCAGGACCGTCATCGGCATTTTTGCGTTGCCGACCGACGACGGTCCTGAACCGTCCTAAATTTAAAATGTACTTACCCGATCGCCGTCGTTCCCCCGGCGGCGATCGGCGGTGCTCCCGGTGTGGGGAGACTGCCTGCAGCCCAGACAGTCTCCCCATGGCGGTTTAGGACCCCTGGGGCCATGTGATCGCCCAACAGGGCGACCACATGGTCACAATAGGTGTCCTAGACTCTGCCTGCAGGGGGACTGTCTGTGCTGACAGGCAGTCTCCCTGCAAGTGTAAAATCAAAAAAAAAATTAAAGTTATAGTTAATAAAAAAAAAATATATTATTATATATGTGTATATATATGATATATAGACATATATTATACCTATATAATATATGTCTATATATCATATATATAATGTCATGCTAAGTGTATTTTTATATTAATATGTACATATATTAATATAAAAATACACTTATAATTAATTTGCACACGTATATATATAATATATATAATAACTATATATATTGTATATATATATTATTATAAAATACAAATAATAAATAATTTAAATTAAATTAAAAAAATTAAAAATAATAATAAAAAATTTTAAAAAAATTATATATCTATACGAAATTTTATTCTAACTGTATTTTGATATTAATATATATATATTTATATCAAAATACACTTAGAATGAAATTGTATATATATCTATGTATATTTAAATAAATAAAAAGAATGCGAACTATTCATATGTCGATATACAAAATTACATAAATAATTATATAAATATACACGTAGACTTCAAATATATAAATATGCATATATATTTAAATTCTAAGTGCGTATTTAGGTAATATTTTGACATAATTAAGTTATTTTATTGATTGCAATTTAAGGGACCTGCCTGCCAACCCAGGCCGAAAGACCAGAGAATTTAATTTGCTATCACTGTATTTTACCCTGTAACGTTCTACAACACCCTAAAACATGTACATGGGGGGTACTGTTTTACTCGGGAGACTTCGCTGAACACAAATATTAGTGATTCAAAACAGTAAAACATATCACAGCGATGATATTGTCAGTGAAAGTTACTTTTTTTGCATTTTTCACACACAAACAGCACTTTTACTGATGATATAATTGTTGTGATACATTTTCCAGTTTTGAAACACTAATATTTGTGTTCAGCAAAGTCTCCTGAGTAGAACAGGACCCCCCATGTACAGGTTTTATAGCGTTTTTGAAAGTTACAGGGTCAAATATATAGGTCAAATATTTTTACATTGAAAATGGCCAGGTTGGTTACGTTGCCTTTGAGAGCATATGGTAGCCCAGGAATGAGAATTACCCCCAGGATGGCATACCATTTGCAAAAGAAGACAACCCAAGGTATTGCAAATGGGGTAAGTCCAGCCGTTTTTAGTAACCACTTAGTCACAAACACTGGCCAAAATTAGCGTTCAATTTAGTTTTTTACTTTTTTCACACACAAACAAATATGAACGCTAACTTTGGCCAGTGTTTGCGACTAAGTGGCTACTAAAAAAGTCTGGACATACCCCATATTGAATACCCTGGGTTGTCTACTTTAAAAAAAATATGTACATGTGGGGTGTTATTTAGCAATTTATGACAGATAACAGTGTTACAATGTCACTATTGATACATTTTAAAAATGTATGTTTTGAAACCGCAATATCCTACTTGTACTTATAGCCCTATAACATGCAAAAAAAAAGCAAAAAGCATGTAAACACTGGGTATTTTTGAACTCAGGACAACATTTTGAATCTATTTAGCAGTTTTTTTCATTCGCTTTTGTAGATGAGTAAAAGATTTTTCACATAAAATTCAAAAAACGTGTATTTTTTTCAATTTTTCATCATATTTTTTCATTTTTTTTTAAATTAAATTAGATGAGATTATATAAATAATGGTATGTAAAGAAAGCCCCTTTTGTCCTGAAAAAAACAATATATAATTTGTATGGGAACAGTAAATGAGAGAGCGGAAAATTACAGCTAAACACAAACACCACAAAAGTGTCAAAAAGATGCCTGGTCGCAAATGTACAACATCGCAAAAAAAGTCCAGTCCTTAAGGGGTTAAGGACCGGACTTTTTTTGCGATGTTGTACATTTGCGACCAGGCATCTTTTTGACACTTTTGTGGTGGTTGTGTTTAGCTGTAATTTTCCGCTCTCTCATTTACTGTTCCCATACAAATTATATATTGTTTTTTTCAGGACAAAAGGGGCTTTCTTTACATACCATTATTTATATAATCTCATGTAATTTAATTTTAAAAAAATGAAAAAATATGATGAAAAATTGAAAAAAATACATGTTTTTTGACTTTTATGTAAAAAATATTTTACTCATCTACAAAAGCGAATGAAAAAAACTGCTAAATAGATTCCAAATTTTGTCCTGAGTTTAAAAATACCCAGTGTTTACATGCTTTTTGCTATTTTTTTGCATGTTATAGGGCTATAGGTACAAGTAGGATATTGCGGTTTCAAAACCTATATTTTTAAAATGTATCAATAGTGACATTGTAACACTATTATCTGTCATAAATCGCTAAATAACACCCCACATGTACATATTTTTTTTAAAGTAGACAACCCAGGGTATTCAATATGGGGTATGTCCAGACTTTTTTAGTAGCCACTTAGTCGCAAACACTGGCCAAAGTTAACGTTCATATTTGTTTGTGTGTGAAAAAAGTAAAAAACTAAATTGAACGCTAATTTTGGCCAGTGTTTGTGACTAAGTGGTTACTAAAAAAGACTGGACATACCCCATTTGCAATACCTTGGGTTGTCTACTTTTGCAAATGGTATGCCATCATGGGGGTAATTCTCATTCCTGGGCTACCATACGCTCTCAAAGGCAACGTAACCAACCTGGCCATTTTCAATGTAAAAATATGACCATATATTTGACCCTGTAACTTTCAAAAACGCTATAAAACCTGTACATGGGGGGTACTGTTATACTCAGGAGACTTTGCTGAACACAAATATTAGTGTTCCAAAACTGGAAAATGTATCACAACAATTATATCATCAGTAAAAGTGCTGTTTGTGTGTGAAAAATGCAAAAAAAGTCACTTTCACTGACAATATCATCGCTGTGATATGTTTTACTGTTTTGAATCACTAATATTTGTGTTCAGCGAAGTCTCCCGAGTAAAACAGTACCCCCCATGTACAGGTTTTAGGGTGTCGTAGAACGTTACAGGGTAAAATACAGTGATAGCAAATTAAATTCTCTGGACTTTCGGCCTGGGTTGGCAGGCAGGTCCCTTAAATTGCAATCAATAAAATAACTTAATTATGTAAAAATATTACATAAATACGCACGTAGAATTTAAATATATATGCATATTTATATATTTGAAGTCTACGTGTATATTTATATAATTATTTATGTAATTTTGTATATGGACATATGAATAGTTCGTATTCTTTTTATTTATTTATATATACATAGATATATATACAATTTCATTCTAAGTGTATTTTGATATAAATATATATATATTAATATCAAAATACAGTTAGAATAAAATTTCGTATAGATATATATTTTTTTTTTAAATTTTTATTATTATTTTTAATTTTTTTAGTTTAATTTAAATTACTTATTATTTGTAGTTTATAATAATATATATACAATATATATAGTTATTATATATATTATATATATACACGTGTGTAATTTAATTATAAGTGTATTTTTATATTAATATATGTACATATTAATATAAAAATACACTTACTATGACATTATATATATGATATTTAGACGTATATTATATATATATAATATACGTCTATATATCATATATATATATACACATATATAATTATTATTTTTATTTATTAACTTTAAACTTTATTTTTTTTATGATTTTACACTAAGCAGGGAGACTGCCTGTCAGCACAGACAGTCCCCCTGCAGGCAGAGACTAGGACATAGAAACATAGAATGTGACGGCAGATAAGAACCATTCGGCCCATCTAGTCTGCCCAGTTTTCTAAATACTTTCATTAGTCCCTGGCCTTATCTTATAGTTAGGATAGCCTTATGCCTATCCCACGCATGCTTAAACTCCTTTACTGTGTTAACCTCTACCACTTCAGCTGGAAGGCTATTCCATGCATCCACTACCCTCTCAGTAAAGTAATACTTCCTGATATTATTTTTAAACCTTTGTCCCTCTAATTTAAGACTATGTCCTCTTGTTGTGGTAGTTTTTCTTCTTTTAAATATAGTCTCCTCCTTTACTGTGTTGATTCCCTTTATGTATTTAAATGTTTCTATCATATCCCCCCTGTCTCGTCTTTCCTCCATGCTATACATGTTAAGATCCTTTAACCTTTCCTGGTAAGTTTTATCCTGCAATCCATGAACCAGTTTAGTAGCCCTTCTTTGAACTCTCTCTAAGGTATCAATATCCTTCTGAAGATAGGGTCTCCAGTACTGTGTACAGTACTCCAAGTGAGGTCTCACCAGTGTTCTGTACAATGGCATGAGCACTTCCCTCTTTCTACTGCTAATACCTCTCCCTATACAACCAAGCATTCTGCTAGCATTTCCTGCTGCTCTATTACATTGTCTGCCTACCTTTAAGTCATCAGAAATAATCACCCCTAAATCCCTTTCCTCAGATGTTGAGGTTAGGACTCTATCAAATATTCTGTACTCTGCCCTTGGGTTTTTACGTCCAAGATGCATTATCTTGCACTTCTCCACATTAAATGTCAGTTGCCACAACTCTGACCATTTTTCTAGTCTACCTAAATCATTTTCCATTTGGCTTGTCCCTCCTGGAACATCAACCCTGTTACATATCTTAGTATCATCCGCAAAAAGACACACCTTACCATCAAGACCTTCTGCAATATCACTAATAAAAATATTAAAGAGAATGGGTCCAAGTACAGATCCCTGAGGTACCCCACTGGTGACAAGCCCAAGCTTCGAATATACTCCATTGACTACAACCCTCTGTTGCCTGTCACTCAGCCACTGCCTTACCCATTCAACAATATTGGAATCCAAACTCAAAGATTGTAGTTTGTTGATAAGCCTTCTATGTGCAACAGTGTCAAAAGCCTTACTGAAATCGAGGTAAGCAATGTCTACTGCACCACCCTGATCTATAATTTTAGTTACCCAATCAAAAAAAATCAATAAGATTAGTTTGGCATGATCTCCCTGAAGTAAACCCATGTTGTCTCTGATCTTGAAATCCATGTGTTTTTAGATGTTCAACAATCCTATCCTTTAACATGGTTTCCATCACTTTCCCCACTACTGAAGTTAGGCTTACTGGCCTATAGTTGCCCGACTCCTCCCTATTACCTTTCTTGTGAATGGGCACAACATTCGCTAACTTCCAATCTTCTGGGACTACTCCTGTTATCAATGATTGGTTAAATAAATCTGTTAATGGTTTTGCTAGTACACCACTAAGCTCTTTTAATAGCTTTGGGTGTATTCCATCAGGTCCCATTGACTTATTTGTCTTTACTTTTGACAGTTGAAATAGAACCTCTTCCTCTGTAAACTCACGTGTAATAAATGACTCATTTATCCTTTTTCTTAACTGAGGTCCCTTTCCTTCATTTTCATCTGTAAATACCGAACAAAAATATTCATTGAGGCAGTCAGCTAGACCTTTATCCTCATCTACATACCTTCCTTCTTTTGTTTTTAATCTAACTAATCCTTGTTTTACTTTTCTTTTCTCATTTATGTATCTAAAAAAGGTTTTGTCCCCCTTTTTTACTGACTGTGCTATTTTCTCTTCTGTGTGTGATTTGGAAGCTCTTATAACTTGCTTAGCCTCTTTCTGCCTAATCTTATAGGTCATTCTGTCTTCCTCACTCTGGGTTTTTTTATAATTACTAAATGCTAACTTTTTGTTTTTTACTATTTTGGCTACATCTGTGGAGTACCACAGTGGTTTCTTGAATTTTTTGCTTTTACTGACAAGCCTAATGCAATTTTCTGTTGCCTTCAGTAGTGCAACTTTTAAATAATCCCATTTCTTTTGGACTCCATTTAAATTGCTCCAGTCTGATAATGACTCCTTTACACATATTCTAATTTTGGAAAAGTCTGTTTTTCTAAAGTCTAAAACTTTTGTTTTTGTGTGGTGTGACTCAGTCACTGTTCTTATATTAAACCACACTGACTGATGATCACTGGATCCTAAACTTTCACCTACAGTAATATCTGATACCAAATCTCCATTTGTTAACACTAAATCTAGTATGGCCTCTTTACGAGTTGGCTCCTCAACGACTTGTTTTAGAGACAATCCCAGTAGGGAGTTTAGAATATGTGTGCTCCTGGCACAAGTAGCTATTTTTGTTTTCCAATTTATATCAGGAAGATTAAAGTCACCCATGATGATAACTTCCCCCTTCATTGTCATTTTAGCTATTTCTTCAACTAGTAGATTATCTAACTCTTCAATTTGTCCTGGGGGCCTATAAATCACACCTACACGAGTTACTGTGTGATTACCAAATTCTAACGTAACCCAAACTGACTCTATGTTCGCCTCACTAACCTTTATTAGGCTAGATTTTATGCTATTCTTTACATACAGGGCCACCCCTCCCCCTTTTTTGCCTTCCCTGTCTTTTCTATATAAAGAGTACCCTGGTATTGCTATGTCCCAGTCATTTTTCTCATTATACCATGTCTCAGTAACAGCGACTAAATCTACACTATCAGTTGCCATTATTGCCACAAGTTCATGGATCTTATTCCCTAAACTGCGAGCATTTGTAGACATGACTCTTAGCTTATCATTTTTTAACACACTTGCTACAGGCACCTTCTGTCCTTGTTTTGGGGGACAATTGGATTGATGTTTTATCACCCTTTTGCCCCCCCCTCCTAGTTTAAATACATCCTAGCAAAACCTCTGAACTGCTCACTGAGAACATTTGTTCCCTTTTGAGAAAGATGCAAACCATCTTTTTTGTACAGTTTATTTCCATTCCAAACAGAGCTACCATGAGCAATAAAGCCAAATCCTTGCTCCCGACACCATTCACCAAGCCACAAGTTAAAGTCCCTAATACGCATCCGCCTGTCATTCTGAGTGTTATGCACAGGCAGAACTTCAGAGAATGACAATGTGGAAGCAACCTGCCGTATATCATTGGCAAAAACACTAAAAACTTCCTTAACCTCTGAAACCTCATTGCAAGCCAAGTCATTTGTCCCTAATGACTTGTGACCATGTGGTCGCCCTGTTGGGCGATCACATGGCCACAGGGGTCCTAATCTGCCATGGGGAGACTGTCTGGGCTGCAGGCAGTCTCCCCACACCGGGAGCACCGCCGATCGCCGCCGGGGGAACGACGGCGATAGGGTAAGTACATTGGACCGTTAGGACGGTTCAGGACCGTCCTCGGTCGGCAATGCAAAAATGCCGATGACGGTCCTGAATCGTCCTCGGTCCTTAAGGGGTTAACCTATATCCTAATTCTACAGAAGCTCTGTATCTACCGTATATACATGTGTATAAGTCCATCTCATGTATAAGTCGAGTGCAGTTTTGTGACCAACAATTGTGAAATATGCTATGCCTCGTGGATAAGTCGAGGGTAAAACTTGTACCAAGAATATCAACCTGAAAGTGCCTTCCAAGAAATTGGCTCCTCATTTCATAGGCCCCTATTGGATACTTAGACGTGTGACCCCGGTTTACTACAGATTACAATTGCCCTCTGCTTTGCGTTTCCTTAATACCTTTCATGTATCTTTATTAAAACCCCTTTCTTGCAATAGGTTCACTAGACCCTTTTCTGCTCCTGTTGTGGTGGAAGGGCAGGAGGAATACGAGGTCCAGTCTATTGTGGATTCCCGTCTCTCCAGCGGAATCCTTCAATACTTGATTCATTGGAAGGGTTATGGTCCTGAACAGAGGTCCTGGTTTGGGGGTGATGAGGTCTATGCTCCTCGCCTTCTCCAGGCTTTCCATTCTCGCTTTCCCGGTCGTCCAGGTGGTTCCCACTCAGTGGTCGGTTCTAAGAGGGGACGTGAAGTAAGCTGTCAGACACTTACCTTGTTGGTCCTCTGAACTGCCGACATCGGGATCAGTCGGACCGCCGCTCCTACGCCGGGAAAGGATGCACTAAGCATCAGGGCCGCCGAACGCTATGTGCCCACCCCTTTTAAAGAACTCTAAACAAAAGAGCTTAACTTACAAACCTTTTGGGGGCGTGGTTATGAAAATCACACCCACAATCATATAAAAGCCCAGCCTGCCCTCAAATCAGTGCCCTATTGTGGTTTCTAGTGTCCTCTCAGCGCGTTCCTGTATTCTTTTGATCGTTCTTTGTGTTTTGACCCGGCTTGCTCTTGACTATTCTATATTCTGGTTTCCCTTGAACTTGTGTGTTTGTGTATTTCTGGTTTTCCTTGACCTTGGCTTGTCTCTGGCTTTTCTTGCAGTTTCTATTTTATCCGGCCATTCTAAGTGCCGGTTTAGGGACTTTCTTTCTGTCTCTATTTGTTCTGGTGGATTTCACTCTGCGTATTGGGTATTAATGTTACACAACCCAATTATAAAACCCAATTATAAAACCCAATTATAAAAAGTGACATAATTCAAAATTGTTATTCAAACCTAGGGGTTGTAGATAACCCAAAGTGAATATTAGTTTCATTTCACATTTACCTAACTGTTGAACTGATTCACCACCTCTCAAATTACATGTAACTTTTTGTATACCTAAAAACTGCAGTCCTTGTGGGTCCCTGCCATGATGGGACACGCTATGTCCTTGAAAAAAACATTTTATGTTGCATATATGTTCTTCAATTCTAACATGCAGCTTCCTTTTTGTACGTCCAATATAACGGACACCACTATCAGTCTGGAGACAGGGACCAGATGACGCCGCTCGCTGTGTTGAGGTAAGCAAGGTCACTGCGAGTGGCACGGGGGCAGGGGACCTGACACTTTTCCATCAGAATAATTTCTTGTGATTCGCATACATTGAGATTTGGGTATTCCATTGAGCCACGGTTGACAGTGACAGCTCGTGCACTGAATATAACTGTCTCTCTTTCCTCTTTGGACAATTTTTTGATAGTGTCTGAAATCCATCTGTAAAAATCAGACTGAAAGTCATGCACAGTAAATGCTAACTGAAGAATCAATTTTTTTACAGGTAAAACGCATTTTAGCGATGGCTAATACTGCTATCCTTGGTTTTTTTTTGCAAATTGATTGTTATGTTTGATGTAATAAATATTATTGATTATTACTTGTTAGCCGTATGTTATGCCCCACTTGTTTGGCATCCAGCTGTTGGTTAGTGCCACCCTATAAGTGGCACAAGGATCTCTAACCCAGAGCCAGGGACTTTACGATTCTAGCCAAGAGAGTGCTATCCTCACAGAAGAGAGGCGTTGTGTCACCTTTTAAGGCCCAGCTCCGCTGATAGGGAGCCGTACATTTATCGGGCTCTGATTCATGTGAGTGTTCCTAATTATTTGCGTGTTACTTTGAACATCTGCAATATATTGTTTTTTAATCATTTTTTCCTTATGTGTATGATGCTACGTGGCTTCCTAGTGTATATTCACTTTTATGGAAAAGAAGACCCTATTTTATTGCTCCACTTTTATAAGAGTGCTTCACTTATTGGTTTACTTCAACTAAATTTCAGCGTGTGTGTATGAGTGCAGCGTGTGTGTATGAGTGCAGCGTGTGTGTATGAATGCAGCGTGTGTGTATGAGTGCAGCGTGTGTGTATGAATGCAGCATGTGTGTATGAATGCAGCGTGTGTGTATGAATGCAGCGTGTGTGTATGAATGCAGTGTGTGTGTATGAATGCAGCGTGTGTGTATGAATGCAGTGTGTGTGTGTGTGTGTGTGTGTGTGTGTTGCAGAGCCTTGGTGGGGGGTGGGCAATTTTTTTTTTTTTTTTATTATTTTAATTTTTTTGTATTATTATTTATTATTTTTATTTATTTAATTAAATTATTATTATTATTGTATTATTATTTATTATTTAATTATTATAATTTTTTTATTATTACTAATTATTTTTTTTCGTCTCCCCTCCCTGCTTGATACATGGCAGGGAGGGGGGCTCTCCTTCCCTGGTGGTCCAGCATTGGCAGTTCAGTGGGGAGGAGAGGGGTGCTGGCAGAGCTGTTACTTACCTGTCCTGCAGCTCCTGTCAGCTCTCTCCTCCTCCGCGCCGTCCGTGCAGCTCCCTCTGTCAGCTCCCAGTGTAAGTCTCGCGAGAGCCGCGGCTCTCGCGAGATTTACACTGGGAGCTGACCGAGGTGCTGAACTGACGGCGCGGAGGAGGAGAGAGCTGACAGGAGCTGCAGGAAAGGTAAGTAAATGCACACAGCCCCTGTCTGTATTATGGCAATGTAAATTGCCATAATACAGACTATTGACTCGAGTATAAGCCGAGTTGGGGTTTTTTAGCACAAAAAATGTGCTAAAAAACTCGGCTTATACTCGAGTATATACGGTATGTGTTAAATCATGTGCCTGCTGTGTGTATAATATGATAACTAATAAAATCAATAAAGATGTTTTGTAACCAGTCGAATCATGATGTTTTTCTTCTCCTTCATGTCCCATATCTTCATTCCAGGCTTTTCTAAGCATTGAAAATACCAATTGTATCGCTGTGGATTGGGGGTCAGTATCTTCAACTCCTTATGCCCAAGCAGCAAATACGATATTTCCTGTTGGTTGGCAAGTGGCAAATTTAATAAAAATGCTAAAGGTATGATAATAATAGATATTAAGAGGTTTTTTTCTATTTATTTCGGCTTATGAATATATCGTTTCTGTCAGTTATTAACTTCATTGTGAGGAATTGAGGCCTACGGAGGGAAGAGGGAAGGGTGGGGTGGGGGGAGGGGCAGGTTGTTCAGTGGATATTTGGAATCAAAATCATTTCCCTGTGTTCATTCCCAGCATGGACACAATGTAACTAGCTGCAATCCTGGCATATTTCTGGTATCTGTCCCAGAATCCCTTGCTCTGCTGACAAGGTACTCATGATACCGGAGAAGGTAAAGGTTTGCTTGGACAGCACATGCAGCTTTTGGAATCACATATGGCTGATTGTATCTCTGCATTGTGGGCTCAGCTGTTATAATTTAAAAGATTTGCCAATATTAGTCCTTTATAGACCAGTCAGGCTCTCTGTCATCATATTTTTATTTTCTTTAAAGAGGAACCATCTCTTTCCAGGAAATTACAGAAAAATAATAATAAAGGGAGAGGGTAGAGCATGTACCAATGATCTTTGCCGAGATAATCCATCCACCTCACAGGTGTGGCATATCAAGCTGCTGATTAGACAGCATGATTATTGCACAGGTGTGCCTTAGGCTGGCCACAATAAAAGTCCACTCGAAAATGTGCAGTTTTATCACACAGCACAATGCCACAGATGTCGCAAGTTTTGAGGGAGCGTGCAATTGGCATGCTGACTGCAGGAATGTCCACCAAAGCTGTTGCCTGTGAATTGAATGTTCATTTCTCTACCATAAGCCGTCTCCAAACGTGTTTCAGAGAATTTGGCAGTACATCCAACCGGCCTCACAACCGCAGATCACCTGTAACCACACCAGCCCAGGACCTCCACATTCAGCATCTTCACCTCCAAGATCATCTGAGACCAGCCACACAAACAGCTGCTGCAACAATCGGTTTGCATAACCAAAGAATTTCTGCACAAACTGTCAGAAACCATCTCAGGAAAGCTCATCTGCATGCTCGTCGTCCTCATAGACAGATTTGTGAACAATATTTGAGAGAAATAGGCCTTTTGTGTACATAGAAAAAGTCTGAGATCTTTGCGTTCAGGGGCAAAAACAAAAGTTTTGCATTTATAATTCTGTCCAGTGTTTGACAGTAACCCTTTAAGAATTTTTTCCTATGGAAAGGCTTAATGAACATGACATTATATTATTACATCAGGAGCACCTACCTTTTTTGTAAATGACAAACTTTTCTGCTGGCAGCACTCCACACTTCCGGAAATTCAATTTTAGAAGACGAATGCTGCTGGGGGGAACTGCAGATCCAGAGCTGGAGGCAATCTTTTGGGTTAAAAATAAAAGAGAATACACGTGGGGCGCTTCCAAAATTACAGCATATGGAAGGGTGTAAATAGGTGTTTCCCTAACACCTTAGTAAAGACAATAACAACAACACCAACAACACTTCAACCATAAGTCTTTTTCAATTGAAAGAGACATTGAAAAAGACTTATGGTCAAAACGCGTCTGTTTCTGGATCAATTTATCCAAGAAGGTTTTTATTTACTTTTACTCTTTGTTTTATCTAATACATTGTTGATATTTTTATTCATTGCTGATGTTCATCTGTATCTCCATGATCCATCTGTCACCAGTGGTCCATGGATATTCATCACCACTCTTACGGCTCTAGTATTCATGAGTTTAACCATTTATCATCTTATACTCATTTATTTTGTACAGTACACACTATGTTTTATGTTACTGTTTTTTAGGCACTGTGAAGACCCCCTTGCCATTTGTGTATACATATAAGTATTAACTTATTTACTATACATCTGTATTCCTCTGGAAGGGTGGTGTTGTTGTTATAATCTTTTGGGTTAAATCTTTCCAGTATTATTTACAGGTATGAAAGTGCACGGGGCCTCCTGGTTCCATAACAAATGTATTTCAATGAAATTGTTAAAGAGACAGTAGTGGTTTTTATTACAGATATTGTAATGTTTTCTGCACTAAAAGAATTTCTAGCATATAACCAGGTGTTCTTGTAAGAACCAATGTATGACAATAGCACTTAAAAACCAGTGCAAGGGGGCGGGCCCTCAGTGGCTATATGACAGGACTATGCTCGGACCATGCAGGGCATCGGCTGACCCGAATACTAGGCCTGAGACTCCATCTCTAACAGCATGCCCACTCCTTATAATTCCTATATACACCTGCTGAGTACTAATTTCATTTTGTTTTCTCTCATCATTAAACTATTGTTTTAGAGTAGTTGTAACACCACTCTCACTATTCACTAGGCTTTTAATGCTGGGTGTTCTTTCCTTGTGTACTCCTAGAGGTTTCATTGTTTGTTAAATGATTACTTTCCGAACTCAGTTATTCAGGGTCTATCTAACACTTTATCACCACATGTTTATGTATGTGCCTTACTGTTACGAGTATAGGAACTTACCAAGCAACCTTTCCCTAGCATGAGTAATTTAGTTTAACATTGTGCATACATTTCTCTTCTAAACATATGTTGGTATGTAACTTGTTTATTTTTCCTAAAATTGTGCCAATGCTCTCAGTGCCATGTTTATCTTATATCATGTTTGTTCCTGCAACGTATGTTGATTCTGTCATGGCACTACAAACTTGTTTTGTAATTGCATGCACATCAAAAATAAAGATTGACAAAAAAACAAAAAACAGTGCAAGCAGCTCAAAAACACACGTAATATAATGCCCAATATAATGACAAAAAACACAAACTATAAAAAACATGTATAAGTGATCAGTCTTTTACAACAAATTGTGGAGCGCTACCGAAACAGTGCATATAAGTGATATAGGGAGTTATGCTTACCCTTCCAAAATCCTTGAAAGACTTGTGTATGTGAGATTGACAGACTTCCCCGAGTCCAATTCTCTGCTCGACCCACTTCAGTCTGGTTTCCACGCTCAGCACTCTGTGGAAACGGCACTGACCAAAGTATCCAATGATCTAATCGCTGTAAAATATCATGGTCACTACTCTATCCTAATTCTCCTTGACCTTTCCATTGCTTTTGATACTGTTGATCATCAACAGCTTCTTCTCATCAACAGCTTCTTCTCATCATGCTCTCTCGTGGTGCTCCTCTTACCTCTCCCAGCGCTCTTTTAGTGTTTTTATCTCTGGCTCTGCCTCTTCCTCCCAACGTCTCTCTGTTGGCGTCACCCAAGATTCAGTCCTTGGTCCCCTACTGTTCTCCATCTAAACTGCCTCCCTTGGTAAACTCATCAGCTCCTTTGGCTTCCAATATCAATTCTATGCAGATGACATGCAAATCTATCTGTCCTTCTCTGATCTCTACCCACCGCTCTTGACTAGTGTCTCTGACTGCCTCTCTCCTATTTCTAATTGGATGGCTTTCCACTTCCTTAAGCTCAACTTCTCCAAAACAGAACTTCTGGTCTTTCATCCCTCTAGTGTTGCTACTCCCGTTTCGATCTCCTTCCATGTTAATGGTGCTATCATGAACTCCACCACGCAGACTCGCTGCCTTGGTGATCTCTTTGACTCTGACTTGTCCTTCACTCCTCATGTCCAGTCCATTGCCAAATCCTGCTGCTTCCATCTCAAAAACATTGCGCGCAGATGTGGCTAAGGAGCTGGTCCATGCCACTGTCCTCTCTCATCTTGACTACTGCAATCTGCTTCTCAGTGGTCTTACATGCTCCCAACTCGCCCCATCTTCCTGTCCGCCAGCTCCTCCCACCCACCCCCCCTCTGTCAGTCCCTGCGTTGGCTTCCCGTAAGATATAGGGCTCAATACAGGGAGTGCAGAATTATTAGGCAAATTAGTATTTTGACCACATCATCCTCTTTATGCATGTTGTCTTACTCCAAGCTGTATAGGCTCGAAAGCCTATTACCAATTAAACATATTAGGTGATGTGCATCTCTGTAATGAGAAGGGGTGTGGTCTAATGACATCAACACCCTATATCAGGTGTGCATACTTATTAGGCAACTTCCTTTCCTTTGGCAAAATGGGTTAAAAGAAGGACTTGACAGGCTCAGAAAAGTCCAAAATAGTGAGATATCTTGCAGAGGGATGCAGCACTCTTAAAATTGCAAAGCTTCTGAAGCGTGATCATCGAACAATCAAGCGTTTCATTCAAAATAGTCAACAGGGTCGCAAGAAGCGTGTGGAGAAACCAAGGCGCAAAATAACTGCCCATGAACTAAGAAAAGTCAAGCGTGCAGCTGCCAAGATGCCACTTGCCACCAGTTTGGCCATATTTCAGAGCTGCAACATCACTGGAGTGCCCAAAAGCACAAGGTGTGCAATACTCAGAGACATGGCCAAGGTAAGAAAGGCTGAAAGACGACCACCACTGAACAAGACACACAGGCTGAAACGTCAAGACTGGGCCAAGAAATACCTCAAGACTGAATTTTCTAAGGTTTTATGGACTGATGAAATGAGAGTGAGTCTTGATGGGCCAGATGGATGGATTGGTAAAGGGCAGAGAGCTCCAGTCCGACTCAGACGCCAGCAAGGTGGAGGTGGAGTACTGGTTTGGGCTGGTATCATCAAAGATGAGCTTGTGGGGCCTTTTCGGGTTGAGGATGGAGTCAAGCTCAACTCCCAGTCCTACTGCCAGTTTCTGGAAGACACCTTCTTCAAGCAGTGGTACAGGAAGAAGTCTGCATCCTTCAAGAAAAACATGATTTTCATGCAGGACAATGCTCCATCACACGCATCCAGCGTGGCTGGCAAGAAAAGGTATAAAAGAAGAAAATCTAATGACATGGCCTCCATGTTCACCTGATCTGAACCCCATTGAGAACCTGTGGTCCATCATCAAATGTGAGATTTACAAGGAGGGAAAACAGTACACCTCTCTGAACAGTGTCTGGGAGGCTGTGGTTGCTGCTGCACGCAATGTTGATGGTGAACAGATCAAAACACTGACAGAATCCATGGATGGCAGGCTTTTGAGTGTCCTTGCAAAGAAAGGTGGCTATATTGGTCACTGACTTTTTTTTGTTATGTTTTTGAATGTCAGAAATGTATATTTGTGAATGTTGAGATGTTATATTGGTTTCACTGGTAAAAATAAATAATTGAAATGGGTATATATTTGTTTTTTGTTAAGTTGCCTAATAATTATGCACAGTAATAGTCACCTGCACACACAGATATCCCCCTAAAATAGCTATAACTAAAAACAAACTAAAAACTACTTCCAAAAATATTCAGCTTTGATATTAATGAGTTTTTTGGGTTCATTGAGAACATGGTTGTTGTTCAATAATAAAATTAATCCTCAAAAATACAACTTGCCTAATAATTCTGCACTCCCTGTATAAAATTCTGGTTCTTGCTTTCAAATCCCTACATAATGCAACTCCCACCTATCTATCCTCCCTAATACACAAGTATGTCCTGTCTAGGCCCCTATGCTCTGCCGAAGACCTGCGTCTATCCTCTGTTTGTACTCCCCCTTTTGATGCTCTCCTTCAAGAATTCTCTAGGGCTGCACCGTTCCTGTGGAACTCCCTTCCCTTCTCCGTTAGACGCTCACCCAGTCTTCACTCCTTCAAAAAATCATAAAAAAATCACTTTTTCACAAAAGCATATAAATTAAAATGTTAAATTAAATGGCTAAAAAAAATCCTTCACTAAGTCTTCATTGAATACTGTTTTACCAATCTACTTCCCTAATACTATCCTTACCTTTTGTGTTACTATACCCCACTCCCTCTAGCATGTAAGCTCATTGAGCAGAGCCCTCAACCCCTCTGTTCCTGCGCGGCAAACTTGTCTGGTTACAATTACATGTCTGTTCGTCCACCCACTGTAAAGCGCTGCGTTCTTTGCTGGCGCTATATAAATATAGTAATAATAATATAAATAAATACAAATCTCAAACATAAGTACAACATGAAAAAGAGAAAAAAACTACTTATAGTGCAGATGGGACCATACATAAAAAATCACTAGACGTGGGAGAATAGCACACTCACATGGACCTGAGCCCTATATCTGTGGCTTAGTTCGAGATACCTTAGTACTTATAGGCAGCACTCAACCTGCCTTCATGTTGATCCTCCTCAAAGGTAAGCAGATCACACAGATAGGACAGAGATGGTGTGATATTGTTAAATTCAATGGATACAGGCAAAAGAGGTGATTTACTACAGTCACCTAACCCAGAGCTTTAGGTCATTGACTCTGAGGATAAATAGTCTGGTGTCAATTGTAGGGTGACACTACCCAGTGTCTGCAAGCTGGAACCCAATAATACTGTCCTACTGTATAAAGTGCTATAGCAACCTACGTTTGTGATTTGTATTGATCTCTATATAAGGAAGAGGTAAGCATATCCCCTATAACACTTGTATGCACTATATTGTTTTAGTGATTTGTAATATTAGGGACTGATCACTTTATGACTAGCATATAGTTTCATGTTTTATTTTGTTTATTAATTACACACTCTTGTATTGATAGTCCTCATATCCCAATTCGAATCTCAAATTCCATGTGATTGGTCACAGCCTTGGGGCGCACATAGCTGGGCAAGTAGGAAGGCTAATCGAAGGCATTATCCGAATAACTGGTAAGTGGAGAAATAATAAGAAATTTTATTTACTGACACAGCAGACCATGTTTATTTTTAGTTATTTTGAATGTTCCACCAGTTCAGAATATATTCAATGGTATGTTCCTGCTTAACTCTCTCTTCATGTTGTGATTCCCAACATGTACCTCTCACTGTCTTTCTACCTTTAGTGTATCATGCACAGACCCCCGCACAGGATTCTAGGGGGGCCATTCTATAGTGGGGTTATCTGAGCTAAGGGTCTGTCACTCTCTGCTTTTGGTGCCTTTGCATTGAGGATACTTTGACAGGTCAATCTATTCTTCAAAATGTAAAAAAAAAAAAACCTTCATGTTCTAAGTAGAGTTGAGTGGACACCTGGATGTTCGGGTCCAGCGGGTTCGGCCGAACTTTGAAAAAAAGTCCGGGTTCGGGCTCGAACTTGACCCTGAATCCGAACCCCATTGAAGTCAATGGGGACCCGAACTCTTGGCCACAAAAATGGCTCTAAAAAACTCCTGGAAAGGGCTAGAGGACTGCAAAAGGAAGTTAAATGGGGGTAAGAGTAGGACAAGTGCCCTGCAAACAAATGTGGATAGGGAAATCACTTAAAATAACATAAAAATTAAAAATACAGCTGAGCCATAAAATAGCAATAGATGGAATCTTTGATTTTAGCTTTGGAAGAACATAAATCAAAATCTAAAGCATGGCTGTCAGGAGGATCACCAGAATTATCCATTTGAGAGCGGGTTGGAGTGCAGGGTATTCTCTTTTATTGTTCAAACTGAGCTCAACTCCTGATGCATGGAGAAAACGCCTTCACAAGCCTCTGCTATTGTTTACATAGTTTATACTAAGTGACCCATAGGTTGAGGAGGCAGTGACCGTGGCGGTGCAGGTGGAAGTGGAGGTTGAGGTGGAGGAGGAGGAGGAGGTAGCCAACACTGTTTATATATATATATATATATTTTTTATTTTAATTGTGGTAGCCCACAAAATATTGGGACATACAAAAAAAGAAACATTTGCGGCCTGCGGTGCATTTCTTGCAGTCCTGATGCATGGAGAAATGCTCAACTCTTGATGCATGGAGAAAAGGCCTTCACAAGCCTCTGCTAATGTGTATCTAGTTTATACTAAGTGACCCATAGGTTGAGGAGGCGGTGACTGTGGCGGTATAGGTGGAAGCAGCGGTGGAGGAGGAGGATGAGGCAGTCAACACTGTTTTTTATGTTTTTTTATTTTTTATTGTGGTAGCCCACAAAATATTGGGACATACAAAAAAAGAAACATTTGCAGCTTGCGGTGCATTTCTTGCAGTACTGGTGCATGGAGAAAGGCGGTGGCCGTGGCGGTGTAGGTGGATGCAGCGGTGGAGGAGGAGGATGAGGCAGTCAACACTGTTTTTTATGTTTTTTTTTTTTTATTGTGGTAGCCCACAAAATATTGGGACATACAAAAAAAGAAACATTTGCAGCCTGCGGTACATTTCTTGCAGTACTGGTGCATGGAGAAATGCTCAACTCCTGATGCATGGAGAAAAGGCCTTCACAAGCCTCTGCTAATGTGTACCTAGTTTATACTAAGTGACGCATGGGTTGAGGAAGCGGTGACCGGGGCGGTGACGGTGGAAGCAGCGGTGGAGGAGGAGGATGAGGTAGCCAACACTGTTTTTTTTATATATATATATACATATTTTAATTGGGGTAGCCCCCAAAATATTGGGACATATAAAAAAAGACAACTCTGTTCCGCAGAGTAGCTGTTGACATTATAGTTGCGCAGGCACTTTGTTGACTCTAGAGAACCTCAGGCCAATCGCACATCCCCGTGGCGGTGACTTTGCATGCTGATGTCATCCATATCAACTGTTGATGCCAGTTTCTGCACCTACCATGGTGACCACGGGTAACGGGGAATCAGGGTTCCATTCCGTACAGGGACCCTGAGAAACGACTACCACATGCAAGGAAGGCAGCAGGCGTGCAAATGACTTACTCCCGACGCGGGAAGATAATGACGACAATAAACAAAACAGGACTCTTTAGAGGCCGTGTAATTGTAATGAGTCCACTTGAAATCCTTTAACTCTGATCAATTGGAGGGAAGTCTGGTGCAGAGCCACTGACCCATGCATGCTGCAGCTGAAACTCCACAATCACCTGCTGCTGCTCGCACAGTCTCATGAGGCGGTGAGCGGAAAGGCCGAAGTTACGCTGCAGCGCAGACAGGCAAGCAGCAGCAGGGTGAGAACGCCAAAATCGCGCAGCCGCTACAGTGAATGTCACATACTGTTCCAAGTTGCGGATCAGTCTGGTGATGGCTTCTGGTATCCAGTACTCTTTTTTACTGAAGCTGCGTCAGGGTTCTGGTATGTGGCCGCACAAACGCTGGTGCTCAACACCAGGTGGCGTGCAGTTACCCTGCAGCAGACCCTGCTAATCCATTCCACACTGTGACTCCTAACTTCAACATCAGGCATACTGGGTCCCGGTCGTCCTGGTCACTGGACTGCCCACCTCACTGTGAAACTACGACTAGATTGTTAAATCTGGTACGAAACCGAACTTTGCACTTTGGGTTTGCTCAACTCTATTATGGATCCTTTGATCGCTACATGTATTACTTGGATAACTGGTAATTCTCAAGCTAATACATGCCGACGAGCGCTAGGGGACGGCCGCTCCGCTTTTGCACCCTGCTCCCTCTTATGATGTGCTGGTGCCTCTGTGCGACCAGCGCCTCTTCCTCCAAACTGCACACGTCACTCGCATGACCTTGATTCAATGTGGGGTCTAGGACCTCATCATCCTCTACATCATTTTCCACCCACTCCTCAACTCTGCTCAATACTTGCCGGTATACACACTGCAGAAAGCCACAGCAGTTGGCACCTGTGTTTTTCCAGCATGTAAAGTCTGCAAAGGACATATGGAAATTGTTTTAGAATTTCCTCCAGGCAACAGTTTTCCCTATAAACTGACCTCTCAGTTTGACTTGTGAGGGTATTGCCCCAGAATTACAATATTGTTGAAGTACCTCTTAGCTATTGATCACTGGTTTAAATATAGCAGCTTGTTATCTAGTAGTTTCTAGTGTAGAAAATATCAGTCAGTTTTCTATCACTTAGATTTGTGTAAGTGTTGTAGGTGTGAAACAACATTACAAGTGACCGATGTAGTAAATTCGAATCAAAGTTACGGTTCGATTTGACTCTCAGATATGACGTGCACACCCCAAATATACTATTTAGCACCAATAAAAATGTTTTACTTTTTAAAACTCCAATGTAAGCAGCAGATTAGCAGCAAAACAATTAGAATTTTTACCACTGCGCAGTAAGCGCACTATTAGACGCTTCTATTTGACTCTCAAATATGAAGTGCACCCCACTAAAATACTATTTAGCAGTTTAGCACCCAAAAAATGTTACGTTTTAAAACTGCAATGTGACAGCAGTATTTGACGATTCTATTTGACTCTCAGATTTGAAGTGCACCCCACTAATGTACTACCCCACTAATGTACTATTTAGCACCCAAAAAAATTAACTTTTTAAAACTCCGATGTAACGGCGGTATTTGAAGCTTCTATTTGACTCTCAGATATGAAGTGCACCCCACTAATATACTAGTTTGCAGAATTATTTCCTAAGCTGTCCCTATCAGCGGCAGCATCCTCTCCCTACACTAATAAGACCTCATGTGCGTGCGGCGCTACGCGACTCCAGCTTATATATAGAGGCTGGGTCACATGCTGCACTGGCCAATCACAGCCATGCCATTAGTAGGCATGGCTGTGATGGCTTCTAAGGGCACACAAGTCAAACGCTTGTTGATTGGCTGCACTGCAGCCTTTGAAAACACGCCATTAAATCGCTGAACACCGAACTCCAACTCGAACATACAGTGATATGTCCGTGTTCGGGTCCGGGGTCCAAAAAAACCTAATGTTCGGTACGAACCTAAACTTTACAGTCCGGGTTCGCTCAACTCTAGTTCTAAGCATTCTACTAGCTCACACATTGTACAGTCAAATCGTGATGCGTTCCAAGCAGATATGAGTTTGACCCCAACCCCCAAATATTCACAGCAACATTCACTAACCAGCCGTGTTCCTGTCACAGAACCGTTTCTGCCTTTCCTATCTCTACTGGTGTGAAAGTATTCATTCTAGATCCTCTGCAAGGTGGAAAAATGTTCAATTTGGCAAATAATTCTGGTGGTTATTCACTACAGTGAATTTCAAATTTACAGCCAAAGTAGTTGAACTGAAAGCATAGCCAACTTGAAGATTTTTTTCCAATTTGGAAGTCTGGGCCCTCAATATGAAATTTAGTTTGAATTCTCAATGGTTCTTGCTTTAGTGGATAATTAAGCATGCATATTTTTAAAATGCTTTTTGAATGCATTTGTGCTAGAGTTTAAATCTCACTATACATTGTGTTTTAGGTATTTTTTTAAAATATAGTGCTTTTTGTTTTTAAGAATGCATTTTTTCAGTTTAATTCTGTTTGACACCCTCATAATTCTCATCATCTCCGTAAACCTCCAACAGGAAGAGAGGAAGAGATATAAAAAGAAAACTAAATTGGGGTTTATTCTCTAAACACTGAGTGGTAGTGGATTGAAAACTTTGCAAATGTTAGTCCGGACAGATAAACTGTAACTATTGCTGCTTATGAGAATGGATCCAAATCAACGCATAACGTTTACATTTTGGGTTTCTATTTTTATAACTAACTGTAACCATCTGTTTGTAACAAGACATTTCTCCTTCTGTTTCTGAGTGGTTTCAGATAGCGGCTGCATATTTTACTTTTTATTCTAACAGGCCTGGATCCAGCTAACATTTATTTTGAATTTACTCCACCATCGGTCCGGTTGGACAGATCTCATGCACAGTTTGTCGATGTCATCCACACTAGCGCTAGAGATTTTCTACAATGCGGTGAGTTTATTTTCTCCCATTTCATTTTTATAATTCTTTCAATTCCTTCTGAATTTGCTTTTAGTAGGAATTAATTCAGTTATTGGGCTTCAAAATAATGTACATTTCTTTATGAAAGGGACACTCCAGGCACCATTTCAGCTAGGTTTTGGCCTCATTAATATGCTGTATTTATTGGCATGCTAAAATCTTTGTAGGTTTTGGGGAAGAAAAACATGTTTGCCAGCATTTTTAGCCGACATTTGTCTGCACAGCATCTCTCTGAGACGGAGTACAATCAGGAGGGTGATACAGTCTGTGATCAGTGCGGGTTAGAAGCTGAACTGTTGATCAAAGAGGTTTTGCAGCAGCTGAGGTATGTGATTCACGCAGACTGGTCTCCTGTCAGCTATCTATTAAACTGCTTCCTATAAACTGGTTGAAGTTTTCACAGTGACTCGCTGGCTAGCTGCCGGAACACAGTTAGTCCCGAGGGGAAAAGAAGGTACGCAGAATTATTTTCTGTAAATTTTATTACATGCACTCTATAATTCTTTAATTCTGCCACAGTGAGACATGCGTAAGGCGTATTGGAACACCAACAAAGACAGATTAAACATGGCTTTGTTCAATATCAATAATAAGAAAAACTGTTGCACTGTGTATGTTGTGTTAAAAAGCAAACATAATATAGTGAAGTAGGCATATATTACACACTAGGTTTCATGTTCTAGACATGCAACAACAATTAGCACATATACTGCCGTAAACTTAGTGTGCTTAAGAGTTGATTATACTAGAGTGGAGAGAGGATCATCAGGATTGATCACTTGCGTTGGCTAGGTGAGCCTTGAAGTGAGGGTATCCAGGCGTTGATATTGGAACCACCTGCTGCCTTGTCATAGACTTGCAGCGGCTCGTACTCTAGGATCCCCCTCTACATTTTGGGGCACAGTGGGCCTGAGGTTGTTTGTGTGTGAGATATTGTTTCTGTCTGATGGGCCATGACTGCTATATCCCAGCTGTGAGATGAGGATGTTTACATTGGTTTTGTCTCTCCCCTTTTAAGGTGCATGAGGATTTTGGTTGGACAGCGTCTTTTAGTAGTTAATCCACATAGTATGTTTCCAATTTCCAAATTGGGAAGCAAACATGGCTTCAGAGGACCAGTTTAGTGTAATTTGCTTTAAAAAAGCTGACCGAGTGGGCGCTTATAGTGATTTCCATAATTTAGAAATTGCTAAGGCTGCAGAGATTAGGATCTGGTACATGGCCGCCCACTTAGCTTTAGGTAGCTTCTCTGGTGGTATGAACAAAATACACAATTCCAGAGTTAGTGAGATCTGTGTACTCATTACATCATTCAAAATGTTCCCCACTTCTTGCCAAAATGGTTTGAGGGTCTCGCACGTCCACCATATGTGCATCATGGCACCTATGTATTTTCCACATCTCCAACATTGAATTGTGGATTGTGGACAGATGCAGTGGATTTTGGCTGGCACCAGATACCATCGGTATAATAGTTTACGTTGTAAGTCTAGGTGTGTGGAGCATGAGGTCAGCCCCTTGTGTGATGAATATGTCACTTCCCATCTGTCCTCTGGTATAGTTATGCCTAGTTCTAAGTACCAAGAGAATGTGTGTGAATCCCTAGTGGGATCTATGGTATGCAGGAGTAGTTGGTAGCCTAGAGAAGTCACCGTTTTGAGCGGTTTTGTGTGCGTGCATAACAGTTCGAGGTGGATGCTACCTTGTATCCATGGTCGTTTGTCTAAGGTTGGAATTAGGATTGCCAGTGAGTCTATCGGAGTGGCTAGCGAGTGGTAATTAAACAGATGTGTCTTAGAGGAGTCCCAAATATGTAGAGTGAACCATGTTATGGGTAAGAGGTGGCTTGTGTCGGGTCGGTATGCTTCAGGTGTCCAAAACAGGCTGTGTATGCCTATTGGTGTTGTCCAGAAGGATTCAATGGCTAGCCATTGAGGTGAGGTGAATTGTGGATGGAGTTGTGGTACAATGGTAAGAGCTGCTGCTCTCTGGTACAATAATACATCTGGGAACCCTAAGCCTCCCTGTGTGGGTTGCCTCTGTATGAGTTTTATAGCTACTCTCGCTTTTTTGATTTGCCACGTGAATTTAACCAACAGTTTTAATAGTGTCTTTAGAAATCCCTGTGGAAGGGGGATTTGTAGCATTCTATATAGGTATTGTAGTTTTGGTAAAACAGACATTTTGATGGCTGCAATGCGACACACCCAGGATAGGTATTTCCCCTCCCAAGACATCAGAGTGATTTTGAACACATTGATTAGATTAGCATAATTGGCCTTAAGCAAATTGGTCGGATTCTTGGTCATCTTGATGTCAAGGAAAGTTAGGAAGTCATCTCGCCAGTCCAGGGGAAAGCCCCTTTTAGGTTTTCCATCTGTACGTTGCGTATACTGACACCCATAGCTTGTGTTTTAGTGACATTGAGTTTATAATATGAGAGGCGCCCGTAGGCATCAATATGTTTCATCAGATTGGGTAGGGATATGTGCAGTTGCATCAAAACTAAGATGTCATCTACAAAACGGCTAAGTTTGCATTCTCCTGGGCCCAGTGTTACTCTGTGTATGGATGGCTCTACACATATCTTGGCTGCCAGGGCTTCAAGTGTCAAGACAGAAAGCAGTGGGGAAAGGTGGCAACCCTGAGCCATTTGCTATTTTAAACTGAGAGGAGGCTGTATAAGGTTTCCACCGTGTTTATGAATTGGGTAGGAAACTGGAATTTCTCTAGTACTGCATGTAAGAACATCCAATTCAGTTTGTAGAAGGCCTTCTCTGCATCCAGTGACATGAGGCCTCCGACATCCATCCTCCAGATGCTGTGCAACAGGTTTAGAACCTTTCTGGAATTATCGCTTCTATTTAGGTGGTCGTGATGGGTGTCTGGAGGGTGGTAACTTGTTCTGTAGTGATGTTTGGTAATGCCATGTCATTGAGATAATATCTGAGACTCTTATCTCTTGCTCGGTCGGTTTGTACATTCGGTCATGTTGTGCTAGGTTGTTGAGCTTTTCATAGTATGATGTGAAAGCGTTACTTATTTCTATAGGCGATATCACTTTTTCATTGTTAGGGGTGATGATATACACTAGGGATGTGCATGGGCAAAAAAATTTGGTTTGGTTCGGCACTTCCGAAATTTGGGACTTCGGCGATTCGTGACTTCTAAACTTCGGCACTTCAGGACTTCGGCAATTTGGAATTTCGGCAATTCCCTAACCCTAGCCCCTATCCCTAACCACAACCACAGATCTAGGGTTGGGGTAGGGTTGAGGGTAGGGTTAGGTGTAGGGTAAGGGGTAGGGGTAGGGGTAGAGGTGGAGTTAAGGGTAGGGGTATGGTTAGATTCCTGTCATCATTCACATAATTTTCCCTCCCTCTCTTGTTTTGACACTTTTCAGAAATCCGAAGAACTTCGGCACTTCCGAAATGCGTCACTTCGGTTTGGTTCGGCACTTCCGAAATTCGACACTTTAGCACTTCGGAAATTCGGAAGCACCCGAATGTCCGAATTGCCGCAATTTGTTTGAATTTACATTCAGAACGAAACAAATTGCACATGTCTAATATACAGGATTCTAGAGTTCACCTCCTTCTGCTTCAGTCTCGTTGCTAGTGTTTTGCTTGCTCTATTACCTTGTGAGTAATCAGTGGCTTTCAATCTGCGCAGATTGTAGCCTACCTGTTGCAAAGTGTGTGCTTTGATTTTATCCAGAATGTAACTAATTTTTCCTTGTAGGGTATCTCTCGGGTAGGCTTTGTTTTGCCATAATTTGTGCCAGAGCATCCATTGGGCTTGATTTTTCCTCTTTTCTTGCGATGCTCTTCGTATTAGTTGACCTCCAATGACGATTTGTGTGCCTGCCAGGTGTTGCAAATAGCTGTGTCTGATGTTTTGTTAAGTGAGAAATCAAGGGGTTGGCTGCACTCACTTAAACATGCTTAAATAGGGTGCTGCTGGGGGCAATAAGTACAGTAAAAATGAAAATCCAGCGCACTTATCTACTAAACAGCTACATTGGTTCTGACAGATTTTGTATGGTTTTTTTAAGAACACCTAATCTAGGCAAAAAATAATGGGGGTTTAGTTACACTATATGATCATACATTGCATAAGCCTGCCACAAACGTCAATGTACCCCATCTTTATCAGGTCCTACTCTAACAGCCAACTGTCTACTAAATGAGCTCATGCAATATATGATCATATAATGTAACTAAACCCCCCATTATTATTGGTGTTTTTTAAAAACTTACTAAATCTGTCAGCACCAAAGTAGCTGTTTCGTTGATAAGTGAGTGCGCTGGATTTTCATTTTCCCTGTACTTATTGGCCCCCAGCAGCACCCTATTTAAGCATGTTCAGGTGAGTGCAGCCAACTTTTTGTTTTTGTATATATATCTTGTGATAGAGTGAAGGCAGATAGGCCTATAACATTTAACCCCAGGGGGAGTACGTGTAGTATGTGTTGTAGGCAACACACACCAAAGTTTAGTTATGGGCCCCTGGGGTGGAGCATTTGGAGAGCAGGGTGGGCCAAAGCTCCACTCCGCAGTTCGCATACAACTGGGAGAAAAAAGTTCCAGGCCAGAGTTTTGATCTGTCTCCAACCCACTGCTCAGCTGCAGATAATCAGCTGCAGCATTGGGAATAAACCCCTCCTGGCTAGGCAGGTAAAGGGGGGATTGCTGGCTTCCTCCCTGGAAGCAGGTAGGAGAGACGCTGTTCTCTCCTGTGAGGGAGTCAAGGAGACTGAGCACTGGGAGTGCAGAAAGGAAGCAGTCAAGGCTGGCTTGGAGCACTGGGAGTGCAGAAAGGAAAGCAGTCAAGGCTGGCTTGGAGCACTGGGAGTGCAGAAAGGAAAGCAGTTAAGGTTGGCTTGGAGCACTGGGAGTGCAGAAAGGAAAGTAGTCAAGGTGACTGAGTGTTGGAGTGCAGAGTGTTGTTCTCTAATAAGGTTGGTGCAACCCAAAGATAAGTTTTTGTTAGTTTAACCATGATAGAGAGGGATATTAAAAGCGAGTCAATGCTCAGACGAGCTAGGTTTTTGTTTAAAGGGGAAACCTGTTATATTTATGTTTTAGTTGTGTTGCTGTGTGGACTTGCCAATAAAATTGCCTGGATTATATGAAAACCAAAGGACTGTGCCTGTTGTTTACCCTAGAGGACCGTGCTATCTGCAACAAGGATCACAATATATATGGAAAGGCGGAGCCTGGAGTTGTGGGAGGGGTTGCAACCGGTCTATATAACCCCTAACTTACCGCCATGCCTTGCTGACAGCGCTTGGTTCCTGTTAGAGTGACTGTTGCCACGACAACCAGCACTTGCGGTTTCTTCGGCCCTCCATTTGCTCCTGAAGCAGCCAGGGACTCGTCTTCAGCCTCTAACCTGGCTTACAGCTCTCCAACTCCGGTTTCCAGCTTCATTTGGGGCTCCATCCGCCCGCAGGGCCTCCTACCCGGTTCCCATTCTCTGTAACCGGCTTCCTGGCGCATGACGCGGCACGCTCACGTTTGTACACGTGGGAACCTGTTCACAGCGTTCCCACGTTCGGGCCTAACAAATGCTGGGATTGGCTCCCTCTGTTTAGCTTTATTATGCCGTTCGTCTAATTCAGTTTGTTTACTTTGCATTAGTTAATCCATTCGTTAAAATGACATTCGTTTAAACCTTGCAGTTATATCACTTCATTTAAACCTATCATTTCGTTTAAATCAATTTGTATGAATCATTTCGTTTATATCATTTCGTTAAAACATTCGTCTAAAAACTCTTCGTTTAAATCCATTCATGTAATCCCTTTCATTTAAATGCATTCGTTTATATTCATTCGTTTAAATTCATTTCGTTTAAATCCATTTGTTTAATACTGTTCATTATATATTTTGTTTAAACCACGGGTATCCGTTCCTCTGTCTCATATACTCAGTACATTCGGTTATTAAGCCGCACGGTTGCACTATATCATTCGGACGTTAGCTATATCATATGCCCATTAAAACCCTAGAATATATAAAGACTACCACTGTTATTGGTTTCCCACTATTTGTTGGAAATTCACTTATTTGTACCAATTAAGCTGATTCGGGCTAAGCAGTTCCTAGACATTATTTAAAATATCACAGACACTTCAGTACGTTATTGCACATATCTGCAGGTTAATTCCCTGGATCCTAAAGGCCAGTCACATTACTTTCCTCACTATCCCCTGCTACACAGTTATTTAACTTGTAAAAAACAAACAAACAAAAAAAACTGTTTATTACAGAATCAGTTAATGCAATGGTCCGGGGTTTTACCTCACGGGATACTATTTCTGATATGTCTGTCACTATATCTAACGTCGGTTAGATAGCTCATACATAGTTACATACTAATCTGTATATGCGGAGTTCCTTTGCACGGTACTCATATTGTCCTCATATCATATGTGTATCTTAGGTGTCTATTTTGAGGATTAGCAAGTTTCCTGATAAAACTGGGAGTTTTTCTTCCGGCCAATTGTGTTTCAGGTATTTCAATTTCCGTACGCTCATTTTCTTACGCTCATATTCTATCATAACCGGTACATCAAGGTCTCGTATTGCCTTGTACGTTTACACGTTAATGCTCAGTTAAGGGGCTTTTCTTAATTCATCCTTTGTTCAGGAACCTCTATCCACGATTTTACTAATCTCCTGTTGCGCTATCCGTCTCCAGCCTAGGCTAGCAATACCATTGACAAACTTTAGACACATAGTATTACTACACACCAAAAAAAACAAAAAAACTATCTTATTCTCTTTCGTTTTGCAGTCATACATTTTACTTATTACGCATATCCTCAATTTTCTTCCAGGTGCATATAAGAGACTCCTATCCCGAGAGAGTTATCACTTAGGCTTAGTTAAGGGTACGTTTTTTATATATATATATTCACTGGGATTACCATTACTCCACTTATCAGTAGTTAATTAATTGATCCTCTTTCAAAATAGGCATCTTTTATCCTGCATCATGCCTCCAGCCTCCACTCAGGGTCTTTCACCATCTAGTTATTAGGTACGTACGGTTACGTTCACGCTGTTTTCCATAAGACAAGCCCCAGCCAGGTATAGAGAACTGGCTGCAAGGGACAGGATATGCCCCTAATACTTTAAATTCTAGTTCCTATGGCCAGTCCAACACCTGCATTGATTGGAGTCAGTTGGACACAGAGCTGTTCTGCAGGAATTTCGCCAACATTCTGACATTTGGGGCCAAAAGTAGCCCCAAATTGTTTACTCTTTTCGCAGAGACACTTGGCTGGCTACTACTAAACATCTGCTGTTGTCCAGTAATTATTCACTATCTGAACGACTTCCTAACAGTAGAAGAACCAGGCATAGTACCCCATAGCATCAACAAAACAGAAGCATTGTGTAAGACATTAGGAGTACCAGTGGCCGAGAACAAGACGGTAAGCCCCAGGTATTGAACTAGACTCAGCAGCCATGCAAGCTAGCCTGCCAACGGACAAAGTTCAGAGTATCAGGACAGAGGTCGGGTCATTCCTCAACAAAGGAATTGCATCACGGTAGAACCTACAATCACTCCTGGGTTCTCTGAACTTCGCCATGAGTGTCATACCACAAGGCTGGGTATTCATCTCACGCCTTCTTAGTTTGTTACCCGGCTTACCAAACGAAGACAGCAGAGTAACACTTGACATTCAGGCTAGGGCAGATTTGACCATGGGGTACCATTTTCTGTCACACTGGAACGAGAGGAATATATTTATACCCACTTTATCTGAGAACTCCCTGGTATTGTGGACAGATGCTGCAGGTCACGCAGGCTTTGCAGCAATCTTCGAAGACAGGTGGTTTAGGGACGCTTGGCCAAGTGAGGCATTAGGATTACCCACATTCACGCAAAATTTGGCACTGTTCGAGATCTAACCCATAGTGGCAGCAGCAAAAGTCTGGGTCCACTTATGGGTAGGGAAAGCAGACAACATGGTGGCTTGTGAAATCTTAAATAAAGGTAGGTCGTTGTAACTAACCATCATGAGTCTGGTCGGGAGACTCACATGGTTGGCAGCCACACAAAACTTTTTCCTAACTTGCATGCACGTGCCAGGTCACCACAATTCTGCAGCTGACGCACTGTCCCGTTCAAATTTCCAGGTTTTCAGGCCGCTACACCCAACAGCAGTGGAACTGCCAAACGAGATGCCACTGTTCAAAGATGTCATCCTAGACTAAAATTACTTATGGAAGAGCACTAGCACAAGCCGCACTATCTGCGAACACTAGACGCTCATACAACCGAGCTCTAAAATTATTCAACAAATGTATCGCAGAATATGAAATCACAAACCCATATAGTTTAGATACTATGGTGGCATTCACCTCTTTTTGCCACCTCAAACTGAAACTCGCCCATAACACTCTATCTAACAGGGATACAGCATCATGTAAGCAACAAATATCCCAGTAATAAAACTTTCATGTCGGCACACCCCATTAAAAACATTCTAAAAGGCATTCAACGCCTAGAAAACCCTAAGCCTACCAAACAGCAACCAATCGATGCCAGAAAATTCAGGGCACTATACGATATGATAGATACCAAACCATATGAAACCCACACAAACAAACAAAATAGGTGATCACTACACACTGTCATTACGACATTCCAAAACCAATCAAACGGGTCCACCCCTCAACATTCAATTTTACTCAACCGGTAACAATTGGTGCCCCGTACTACTTTTCGACAAATTCATGTCATCCTTGGCAGATCAACCCAAACAAACTCCCCTCCTTGTCGTACACGGTCACCCACTAACTACCTCCAAATTCATCAGCTGCAACCTCAGCCTCCAGCCAAAATGTACCGGTACATATCATCAAAAAATTAGGCCGATGGAAATTATCGGCATATAACCGTTACATACCTCAATCTGAGAGAGTTAAGACAAGCATTTAAACAATTGGCGAAATAAGACCTCATTGGTAAGAGAATGTATATGTATACGTATTAAAGTGTGGAATTGATATTTCTATTTTTGCCCTATTTACAGGCCTACCCGTATGTCGGTTTCGGCATACCACAACCGACTTAGAATATTCTACTAAATGGTTATAAGTATAGGTCCACATTTATACGACTTTCTTCCCTGACCACAAATGGGAAGGCGGAGCCTGGAGTTGTGGAAGGGGTTGCAACCGGCCTATATAACCCCTAACTTACCTCCATACCTTGCTGACAGTGCTTGGTTATCCCACCAACCACTCCACAAATCTTAAAAAAACTATCAATTGGTGGGCCCTCTTTATTTACAGGCCTACCCGTACTTCGGTTTCGGCACACCACAATCGACTTAGAATATTATACTAAATGGTTATAAGTATAGGTCCACATTTATACGGCTTTCTTCCCTGACCACAAATATATGTGTGTGTGTGTATATATATATATATATATATAATAATGAAAGCTTGGCACTCTCCTTACAAACTATTAGAAACAAAAAATCGTCCGGTATATACAATAAGAAAAAACAGGATGCACTCACAGGTCTTCTAAATCGTGAAAATGGTGTTTAATTAAATAGTACGATCCATATAGAAATCGATCGTTTAGACCCTATCGGGTCGAATCTTGAAAAAGACCCGGCAGGGTCGAAACGTCGATCGATTTCTATATGGATTGTACTATTTAATTAAACACCATTTTCACGATTTAGAAGACCTGTGAGTGCATCCAATTTTTTCTTATTGTGTATATATATATAAATATATGGGGTACTTTGACGTAGTTGGCAGGCTTATGCAATGTATGATCATATAATGTAACTAAACCCCCATAATTTTTTGCCTAGATTAGGTGTTTTTAAATAAAACTATTACAATCTCTAAGATTTGAAATCACTGTTTAGTTAATAAGCGAGTGCGCTGGATTCTGTAATATATATATATATATATAGTTACACAGGCGAAGATGCATTTTGGTGCCCCCCACCCTCGTTAAAATAAGGTTCATACAAACACAGAAATAATCATACAGAGACATACAGACACAGACAGAGACATACATGCATACAGAGACATGCAGGCATATAAAGACATACAGACAGAGGAATAACGTCATACAGACACATACATACATAAATACATACATAGACATAAGGAAACATACATACAGAGACATACAGGCATACAGACACATACATACTTACAAGCATACAAAGACATACACGCATACAGAGACATACCGTCATACAGACACATACATATATACAGGTATACAGTTACACTATATGATCATACATTGCATAAGCCTGCCACAACATCAATGTACCCCATCTTTGGCAGGTCCTACTCTCACTACCAACTGTCTACTAAATGAGCTACTCACTTGGGGAAATACTTCCATCTCGAGTTCTCTGCAGAACAAGGCTACGTTGGGCCCTGTGATGAGGCACCTGTGACAGGGAGAGGTGGAAAACCACGGAGCTGGCTAGACTCTTAAATATATATATATCCTACTCTCACTACCAACTGTCTACTAAATGAGCTACTCACTTGGGGAAATACTTCCATCTCGAGTTCTCTGCAGAACAAGGCTACGTTGGGCCCTGTGATGAGGCACCTGTGACAGGGAGGGGTGGAAAACCACGGAGCTGGCTAGACTCTTAAATATATATATATATATATATATATATATTTAAGAGTCTAGCCAGCTCCGTGGTTTTCCACCCCTCCCTGTCACAGGTGCCTCATCACAGGGCCCAACATAGCCTTGTATATATATATTTAAGAGTCTAGCCAGCTCCGTGGTTTTCCACCCCTCCCTGTCACAGGTGCCTCATCACAGGGCCCAACGTAGCCTTGTTCTGCAGAAAACTCGAGATGGAAGTATTTCCCCAAGTGAGTAGCTCATTTAGTAGACAGTTGGTAGTGAGAGTAGGACCTGCCAAAGATGGGGTACATTGATGTTGTGGCAGGCTTATGCAATGTATGATCATATAGTGTAACTAAACCCCATTATTTTTTGCCTAGATTAGGTGTTTGTAAAAAAAACTTTGCAGAATCTGTTACAGTAGCTGTTTAGTAGATAAGGGAGTGCGCTGGATTTTCATTTTTACTGATGTTTTGTTAATTGAGAAGAACTCTCTCATTGTTACCTCGATGTCATCTGTAAAGTAGGGGTCATGTTAAGAGGGTTTAATTGAGTTTCCATGGGCTCTTATGTTTCTAGTCATTTTATCCTTGACAGATAAAGTTATGGCCGAGTGAAAAGACCAATTGATTGGACCTATGGAGCAGTCCAGGATTTTGTCAAAGTGTTGCCCTTCCACATGAAATCTATCTATTCTGGTGTACGTATGTGGGGAGATAAAAAGTATGTGTAGTCCTTCTCCTGTGGGTGGAGCACTCTCCATACATAATAGAGGTGGTGGTTGTCTAGTAGATGTATGTGGTGCATGCTTTCTGCTGACTGGATTTTGTTGCCCGAGGGAGATTTGGCAGCTGTGTACCAGCAGGGGTCTATTATGTGATTGACACCACCGCATAGAATGAGCTTTCCCTCCCGGACTGGCGAGAGCTACGTACTTTATGTAAGAAGTTTCTCTGGTTCGTGTTGGGGGCATACACGTTGGCAAACATGTATTTGATATTACAAGAAAATCCAATAAAGTGTAAGCGCTATGAAGATGGTAAAGCGCTCCGTTAAGCTGCACTGCACCCCAGTGATACAAAAAAGTATACGCAAACCTAAATAATAATACCAAAAAAGTGCGCTAAAACTGATGACCACAAATCTGCAAATAAACTGATAATAGGATAGTGCAGACTATCTGAATGATATAATATGTACTGGGGAATGAGGGAAAGAACTCACATGGAACAGAGTATCACCCCTGGCTCTGGGTTTGCAAGACTCCACTTGAAAAATAAAAATCCCACACTGTATAGATAAGGCCTGTATGGTGTGTTCTCTGTAGTCAAACGGTTCTGTATAATATAGGACAGAGAGGCAGGAACCCCTAATTGAATAGCATCTTCAACAGTTTATCATAAAAAAGGGGTTAAAAACTCTTACTTTGCAAGTGGTGGGTCTGGCTAACAGAGCTACCCACATAAAAGCGTGTGTACATCACTATAAACTCCTCTATACCAGTCCCGATCACGTGATTACTTCTGGGTCTGCCTCTCCAAAGACGTCTGCGTGACGCGTTTTGTCTGCCTTCCTTGACTTCTCCCGACGGCGTCTTGGATCTCTAGCTCCTTCTTTTAAGTTCCCCATTCCTCCCCTGCAGTTTTTTCATTGTCCATCCTCTTATTACACACAGATACCGTTAAAAAGTAACACAAAGCTGCTAATGCATATTATACAATATTGTACTCTAAATAAGAACAAATATCCAGCCACATTCATATAAAAACATTTAAATATCCAAATATATATAAAATACAGAGAAAAAACACATCTTCACGTAATTATAACCATTCTTCCACTTTATATGTTTTTATACAAATAGGGCTGGATTTATGTACTTATTTAGAGGGGGGAAGTGGGAGGGGGGTGGGAGAGTGTAGCAGGGTGAGAACTTTTTTCTTTTCAACATATATGTTGTAGCTCTCAGAGATGCTTGGCAATGAGCTATAGGCATGGGGAAGCAAGGAAAACGAGTGACCCAGCTCTTATGGAGCTCACCAATGAGGTGTACATACTCATGGCTCCATTTATTCCACCGGTTGTCTAAGTCCAGAGGGGGGATCCACACCAGGGGCTCACCCACTCCCAACATCAAAGTCTTAGTTTGGGGGTAGGTTTGTTGGCTGGCAGAAGGTGGGAACACCTGTACCCAGTCAGGAGTGGTGTTGGCAGCTGGGTGGTAGCTGGGACTGTACGTCACTTTAGCATTTTTAGGTGTGGAATAGGGGTTGCCCCCAGCTGTCATGTGGCATCTAATAAGTGTCATTGTTCGAGCTATGGTCACTTAAATCAGGTTATTGATGTGCTATAACAGTGTATATAACATCTTGAATAGCTAAGGTGGAAGGTGGAACTCACACCGTGCTGACTCTTTCCAGCGGTAAGTCCATGCAACATCTGCAGCGTGCAGGAAAGAATTATAGGCTGCAATGCTCAGGTGCACGCCTTCTTCCACTCTGGTTGGAGCTTAGAAGGTGAGGGTTGCTTTTACCCAGGACCGGTGCTAGGATTTTTAGTTACACAGGCGAAGATGCATTTTGGTGCCCCCCACCCTCGTTAAAATAAGGTTCATACAAACACAGAAATAATCATACAGAGACATACAGACACAGACAGAGACATACATGCATACAGAGACATGCAGGCATATAAAGACATACATACAGAGGCATACCGTCATACAGACACATACATACATAAATACATACATAGACATACAGAAACATACATACAGAGACATCCAGGCATACAGACACATACATACTTACAAGCATACAAAGACATACACGCATACAGAGACATACCGTCATACAGACACATACATATATACAGGTATACAGAGACATACAGGCATACAGACACATACGTGCAAAGACATACAGGCATACAGACACATACATTTGTACATACAGGCATACGGACACATACATTTGTACATACAGAGACATACAGGCATGCAGAAACATACAGACACATACATTTTGTACAGAGACATAAAGGCATACAGAGACATACAGGCATACAGAAACATACATACAAAGACATACAGGCACACAGAGACCTACATACATACATACATACATACATACATACAGAGACATACACAATTGCATACTTACATCAGTTCAATCTTGTCCCCTGGATGCATGCTGTCTGGCTCCTTGGAGTCCTGTCCTGCAGCCCAGCCCCATCACAGGGCGCCAGCCGCGCTGTGTGGTACACAGGGAGCAGAGATATGATGTCATTCATATCCTCGCCCCCTCCACACAGATGACGTCATCTTCCGGATCCGGTATCAGTATGCGGCGCGCGAGGGAGCTGAAGAGGAAGCACACATGGGAGAGTGCTCACTCGTGCGCCCGCAGAACCGGGCGCTCGGCCACGCTACAATAGGTCGTCAGTTGGAGAGGAGCGCAGTGCGCTTCCCTCCTTCCGGTCAGCCTGATTTTGCGCCCCCAGGGCCGGTGCGCCCTAAGGCGGCCTCCTGGGCCACCTTATGGTAGCGCCGGCCCTGCTTTTACCCTGTGGTTGAAGCGGATATCCCATCTCTTCAGGATCTTCCTCCCTTCTTCTGGTTATGAGATGGTGTGCAATGTCCCGTTCCTGTGGATATGCAAGCGAATAGGGTGACCCCAACGGGGTATTGGTCAGGGAGGACCTTCATTATTGCTTCCTTTGCGTGAAAGTAATGCATGTGGGTAAGCACGTCCCTGGGTGCTTTCTCCGGCAGAAACTTTGGTTTCATGAACCTCTGTGCTTTGTCCATTAGTAAAATGACTTTAAAGTACCCCGTTAGATATTCCATAGGGTCAGGTTGTTTCACTGCTTCCGAGATGCCTCGCAGCCTTATATTTTGTCTCCTGGACCTGTCCTTGAGGTCCATTAATTCGGTTTGGCAGAACTCAAGTTGTTGTTCAAATTTTGGACATGGTCCAACGTGACTTTGTGTACTTCTGCGTATTCACCACAGTCCGGTCTCACAAATCCTGCTCATCCTTCCTGAGGTCTGATATCAACCTGTTGAAGTTGCGGAGTAGTTTAGCGGACATTTGCCTCTGGTCGTTGGGGTGCCTGGTAGTGGCAGGGTGTCATCACCGTTGAAATCTTGCTCTTCATCTTGAGAGCTAGGAAGTTTTGGCAGATGATTAGGGGCCGTGAAGAACCTGCTTTTCTCCCCTTTTCGGGGTGCTTCTTCCCCTTGTTCTGAACCATCTTGGGGGATAAGTTTAAAGGGTTTTCTCTGGTCAATTTCACTGTGTTAGTCGCTCTACGGACGGATATAGGCTGAAGTTTCATTCACTTGCGACCATCTGCGTCATCAGTCAGGTCACGACCCGACTCCCTTGATCTTAAGATTAATCTGAAGATGCAAATTTTCCTGAGCAGCAAAGCGATGCTGATAAGTTTGGCTCTACTGTTGCAGGATCTTCACAGCTTGTTGGAGTGAAGCAATCTGCTGTGTGCCAGTGTGGGTTGCACTCCCAGGCATTGTAGATCCCTGCGCAGTGTAGCCACATCCGCCAAGATATTTTTTTGCAGGTCCGACAGGAGCTCCCGCAGGACTGCCATTGTCACTGGGGCAGGTCGACTGAGACTTTAACAGGGGAATTACTCACTTGAGTAAGTTTGCATCCTCTTTATCCAAGTATAGCTCATCTGAGTAGTCCAAGCAGTCTCCTGTAAGGGATGTCATCTTGAGCCCAAGAGTGCCATGAGCCTGCCACCACAGATTCCCACTGTTCATGTCCATGCATGGTTTTTATGGCTTCTCTTTTTTGGTTTTTAGTCCCATGGTTTCTGGGCATGCTTGAGGATCCTCCGGGGCACAACCAAAGTGGGTAACAAGGGCAAAATGGGGCGACAATGAGTTCAAGAACCCTGAACTGTGAGAGCATGCAACCAACCACTTCAAGATTTGGGCATCTTTTCAAACACAGGATCCTGTGGTGTATATCTTAAATAAGAATAGCAGAGACCTAGTGCTCTCTGTAAAAACTTTATTAAAGTAAAAGATAATTCAAAACACACTCACATAAGATGCAGGTATGGTTAGCCTAGTGGGAAAATTAGTATCAGTCTGTAGGTCCCTTTGTTGCTCTTTCCACTTTGCCGGCTCTGGGAGAGAGTGGGGGATCTGAATACTGTGTTTGCTGCTGGAATTTCTTTGCCTGCGTTCCACTGCGAACTACTGTGCGTTCCACCTTTTGCACTTATCAGTGAAGTGTGAGTTATTGGCTTATTGCTGCCTTACTCACTGTAACGGATCACCTGGCACCCCGACTGGGTACCTCCGTTAATGGATGCTCCTAGTGCTTCCTGAGGACTCCAAGCACTCTGGCAGACACCACAATCACCGAATCCGAGAAACCTTTTAAATTCTCCCAAGCATATGAATGCTGTAGACCATTGAATAGGAACCATACGAATAGGCTTGTACTCCTAGCAGTCAACTGGAACAGCATACAATAAATCCTTCCCCCAATAATGAGACGACACATCACTTTGAGGTTAAAACAGGAACTCTGGACTGGCTCATCCAGCCTGGCTTTTATTACACTAATCCACATACAGGCCACACCCAGGGGGAGGCATAAAATAACCAATCACATACATGGTTCAGCCCACACATCCCCTCCCCTCAGATAACATTAAACTCAATTATCCGGTACACTTTTTCAGCCAAGTTCTGGATGTACCCCAAAACCCGGGGGTACACCTTTAAATCCAGCATCGCTGGATAGCCCTTATTCAGGGGGACAACATATCCAAAATTCAAGTAATTCGGATGAATGGTTCGGGAGATATGGGGTTCCAAAGATTTGACCGACCGCATGGGTAAAGTATCCGAAAACAGTTCCATGCATTTTGGCCCTGCGGTCGGTCACAAACAAGGGAATGAAAACAGACGAATTGCCTGTGTTATAGAGCCTGGAGAGGGTTTGAATGAATTCCCTTGTTTGTGGGGTTCTTTCTACCGAACGGTGGGTCATTCGGTAGTTTCCATACGAATTTCTGGAAGTATGGAGGTCTCAGCGGTGTTTGCCTAGTCAAGTGTCCGATTTTAGTTCCAGACACTCGACGGCAAAACACCGCTGTTCGGTAGTTTAAGATGGCCGCCGCCACGTGTTTGTTTCCCGAATGGCGGCCACCCAGAGGACAAAGAATACATTACACTGATTGCCAATTACCCGTTTGCAACATTGTTGCAAACTGTAATTGGAGGCACACTTATTCCTGGGTGGTCTGGTTGTTCGGTAGTTTCACTCAATATAATAAATGGAGTGATTCTACCGAACAATCAGTTGAATGCTGCATACATATCCCAGGTTAAACTCAACACATAAATACATATGTAATATTAAAGGCAGTATACTGGAATATGCTCCACAGTCTTAAAGGGACAGTAGTCCCAAAAGTCCCAATATGTCCATCGCTGATTTTAAAGGGCCAGTAGCAGCAATATAAAGTACAATATGCCCCAAATAACCCAGGGGCCATAGTCAGCAGGTAGGAGGCTAGCAAACAGGCTTCTCCAGGGCCCAGTGGCGAGGTTGGTTTCGCCACACTCACATTTCGTTATTGCTTAAATCACTTCATCAGAGGTATCTGTGCGGCTGGTAAATAAATTAGAGTGGAGTCATTATGGTAAACCATAAACATTATGGAATAAAAATACTTTAGAATTGCAATTCAGTAGATTTAGAAAATTAGAATGCCAACCTATTCATGGGCAAAAGATGAATTTATTTGGACTAACTCCCCATTTGGCGCAAACCTGACGCCATTTTTTTTTTGTGTGTGCCTGTGTGTCAAGGTGTGTGTATCTGTGCTTGTGTGTGTCTCTGTGTGTCAATGTGCATCTGTGTGTGTGTGTGTGTGTGTGTATCTGAGTGTCACACAGATACACACACTGACACACAGATACACACACCATTTTTATTGTATTTTACTCCACCCAGCTTCCCTTTCTGTGGGAGTGCTGGCATGGAGTCTCTATGTCCTTGTAGTCCAGTGGGGATGCTGAGCTGAGCGTGCAGTGCCTGGGGTCCATTTGGCTGCTGAGCGGCTGGCGTGCGGTCCCACTGGGATCCAGTGGTTTTCTGAGCGGCTGGCGTGCAGTCCCTGGGGTCCAGTGTGGCTGCTGAGTGGCTGGCGTGCGGGTTGCGAGGGAGCAGTGATCTCCCCGCTCAGCTCCCTCGCACACCTCTTAGTGATGCTGGAGCCGGAGTGACTTCATATTCCGGCTCCAGCATCACTGCTGTGCGCACAAGAGAGCTGAGCAGGGAGATCACTGCCCACTGTTCCCTCGTCGCCCGCATTCATTTTGTTTTTATAAATTTTGGCCCTAGGGTTCCTCAGAACACCAATTGAGAAACGCTGATTGTGGCAAAATTAACATGGCCACTTGTACCTGCCAGCCTTTTGCCATGTGATTATGGTCCCTGGGAGGTTTGGCCCTTTAAATACAATATTTGGGCATAATGGATTTGTGTTGTGCTGCTGATGGCCCTTTAAGAACCATCTGGGGACATACTGTGACTTTTGGGAACAATGCCCCTTTAAGACGGTGTCCCCAGTGTCCCCAGACTTATTTGGGACAATGCTCCTTTAAGACTTTGTCCCCAGTGTCCCCAGACTGTTAATATACTGTGTTCCTGGCTTTTCCCCACTTGGTTCAGTAAATGGGGCTTACTGAACCAAGTACCACACAGGTTGACCACCCAGAAGTGGAAGTGTGCAGGCAATGTACCTCCCAGGCTGGGAGCCTGCTGTAGGTAAATTGCCGAACACTGGGGGCCACCATTCGACAAATGAACACGTGGCGGCGGCCATCTTTAATTCAGCTGAAGTTTTACCTTCTCCAGACTTCAATGCATTTGACAGTTCGAACGCTGTTCGACAGTTCATTCGACAGTCCGACTATTCGATTGGTTGCCGTTCGTCTGTTTGAACTGACTTTAACATGGCAAATAGACTTATACTTATACTTATCTCCCGAACGGCTGAACGGATTTGAATGATTTTTGGGTATGTTTGTATTTGGAATGTGCTGATTAATAATATGTAACTGTTATTAATATTGGATGTATGGTTTTAGAGTTATGAAAGTTGGGTAAAATGTATGTTTAAATTGTACGGATAATTGGGTTACCTCTCAGGCTAAGGGGAGGGAATCTTAGGGATGTAACCATTGTGTGATTGGGTAATTCATAATTGTCTGTGGGCGTCTCTCTTGCATGGGAGAATTGCATAAAAGCAGAGAGTGTGTCATTAAAAGTCAGTCTTGTTCCAGCATTAAGCTTTGGCTCAGGTGTGGATTATTTGGCGATACCAGCGATATTTATTCCTGTGGATTATTGTTATTATTCTGCTATTGGGAAAAAGGGGATACTGGACGGTGATACAGTTTACTACTGTCACACTGATCTATTGTCATCTCATAAACTGGACTGTATTATCTATTGTCATATCTAATAACTGGACTGTATTATCTATTGTCATATCTCATAACTAGACCATATTATCTATTGTCATATCTAATAACTGGTCCGTATTATCTATTGTCATATCTAACAACTGGACTGTATTAGCTATTGCCATATCTCATAACTAGACCATATTATCTATTGTCATATCTAATAACTGGACCATATTATCTATTGTCATATCTAATAACTGGACTGTATTATCTATTGTCATATCTCATAACTAGACCATATTATCTATTGTGATAGAGTGAAGGCAGATACGCCTATAACATTTAACCCCAGGGGGAGTATGTGTAGTATGTGTGGTGAGCAACACAAAGCTAAGTTTAGATATGGGCCCCTGGGGTGGAGCATTTGGAGAGCAGGGTGGGCCAATGCTCCACTCCGCAGTTTAGCGGTTTTCGTGGGAGACATAGATCCAGGCCAGGGTTTTTTGGACTGTCTCCAACCCACTGCTCAGCTGCAGATAATCAGCTGTAGCAGTGGGAATAAACCCCTCCCTGCTAGGCAGGTAACGGGGAATTGTTGGCTTCCTCCCAGGAAGCAGGTAGGAGAGACGCTGTTCACTCCGGTGAGAGAGTCAAGGAGACTGAGCAGTTAAGGCTGGCTTGGAGCACTGGGAGTGCAGAAGGAAGCAGTCAAGGCTGGCTTGGAGCACTGGGAGGGTAGAAAGGAAAGCTACAGGATGATTAAGCACTTGGAGTGCAGAGAGCTGACAAAGACACTAGGTTGGTTAAACCAATATTGTTTTGTTCTAGTTTAACCCCTGAGAGATAGGGAACCTGAAGTTAGTAAGTGCTCAGATGAGCTAGGGTTTTGTTTATAGGGATTTGTGTTATATTTATGTTTTCATTTGCTGCTGTCTTCCGTGTGGACTTACAAATAAAGTGCCTGGATCATATGCAAATAAAAGGACTGTGCCTGTTGTTTACCCTAGAGGACCGTGCTACCTTCTGACAAGGATCACACTATTATCATATCTCATAACTGAACTGTATTATCTATCATCATATCTCATAACTAGACCATAATATATATCATCATATCTTATAACTGGACTGTATTATCTATTAAATTAGTATTACTCGGATTCCCTGTCATTGTGTGGATTAACTCCCATCATGCCCAAGCAGCTGTAATGCTGGCTGAGCCACACAAGAGCTGATATATCAATATAGCTGGACAGTTAAGCATCATTGCACAATAATGGGTAAAAGTACACAAAAGGTTTGATTGAAAACAAGCTGTAGTGGTTATGGTTACAGTGCCCCTTCAGTGATCTCAAAAGATGCAACTATGCAAATAAAATGCATAATCACAAAAAAGAGTGTAATCTATACATAAAAGCTAATTATTAAAGTCAATGAAAGAAATGCACTCACATTTGGTAGAGCGATAATTTAACATGTTGAATTTAATGACACAAGTGGAAATGGCTCAGATATTATTTAGTGAGTGAAACAGTGCAGTTTAACAGGATGTGATCATGTTTTTTGTTATATTTCAGGTTTGGGGATTAAAGCAGCTATTGGTCATTTAGATTTTTATCCTAACAAAGGACAACGTATGCCAGAATGTAACTCTTCAAACTGTTTGGAAGGTAAATGCATGTGAGAAATATTACTGCACTAGCAAAGTGGCCTGGTTAGCGGGTCACCTGAAAGCACCCCTCTTCCCTCATTCCACATACAGTGGTGGGTAATTAAAACCATTTTACCTCATCTTCCACCCTGACCTGTGCATGAAGAGCAACGAGCCTCTGCTCTGCCTGTAAACTAGAGTGCTGCAAATAGAGGAACCGAGAGGCTATGTCTCACTAAGATCTGCAACAAATATAACATGTATTGAACACTCAGTGATGTGAATTGTAATCCTATCACTCTGTCAGATTTCTCCTGCTGTGAATGGTTAGAGTTACAGCCTGTGGTAGCCACTGGATTAAATTTCCCTCTACCATAGTTTCTATATCTGTAAAATCCCATGTCTATCCACAAATGTATCTCCTACCTAGCACAGTATGGGGGGTCATTGAATAGGGAGAGTACCATTAAGGCAAATAAGGCATTCGCCTCGGGCGCCGGCCTCTGGGGGGCGCCCACCGGGAGGTTTTCTGGTTTTATGAATGATCCATCTGAAGGTAAGTGGAACTAATTATGAGTGAGTGTATGATGGTAAATTGGTCTGTGTGTATTGAATTGCTGTGTTTGTGGGTGTAAATAAAGTGTGACTATATGTAAAGTGGTGTGAGTTTGTGCTTGAGTGACTGTGTGTGTATGTGTGTGTGTGTAAGTGGCACTGTGAATGTCACAGAGTGTGTGTGTGTGTCTAAGTGAAACTGTGTGTGCATGTCAGTGACAGGTCGTGTGTGATACTGTGTATGTTAGTGACTGTGTAAATGACATGACATATGCACCGTCGTTATTCGGCAGGTGCTACTTTAGCTTTACCTTAAATAAAACACTGACACCAAATTTTTCTGTTGGATTATAACGTCCACAGCTTTATTAATTATTAAATATATATAAATAAATTAACATTTAGGGTCATTGTCCAACTAACATTATATTACTATCCCCCCGCACAATACCCCTGACAATGACCCTATCTTTTGAACAATAATTGACATTCACTTAACATTTAACTAGTAACACACGGCCTACCAAAGAGGCCCCAAAACTATACTATTAACTGTAGGGGTGTACCCAGACACCCCTACCCCCTAGGTTCGTAGCCACCGAAGAGCTTGAAACTACCAACACTCTTATCCATCTGGCCTACTCCAGCCTAGGCCTTGACCTGTCCATTCCCAATTCCAGCTAAATCCTGCCTTTAACACGCCCTGTTCCCGCCGCTGTGACCAAACGGGAACTAACCTCAAATATAGGGAGGGTGGGAGGGACAAGTAACAGGTCAGTGAAATTCTGATTAACTGGCCCCTCTCTTAAGATGGCCGCTTATTTAACTGCCTTTCTCCTCCCCTTCTTAGCCCTGCCCTAAACCCATCCCATAATCTTCCCACCTGCCCACTTCCTGGCCTTGTCAAGGCAAACTCCCCTGTTTCACTGTTCCATGGGCTTCATTGTGCATGTCAGTGAGTGTGTGTAAGTGACACTGTGTATGTCAGTGTGTGTGTGTACGTCATTGATAGTGTGTGAGTGTCACTGTGTGTGTGTTAGTGACATTGTGTATGTCAGTGAATGTGTAAGGGACACTGTATGTCAGTGAGAGTGTGTTAGTGAAAGTGTGTGAGTAACACTGTGTATGTCAGTGTTTGTGTTAGTGAAAGTGTGTAACTGGCACTGTATGTCAGTGAGAGTGTGTGTTAGTGAGTGTGTATGTGACATTGCATGTCAGTGAAAGTGTGTTAGTGAAAATGTGTGTGAGTGACAGTGTGTGTGCTGGTGTGTGTGACCATGTAATTAGATACTTGTATATTAAATTATATTTAAAATATATGTTAATAGAATTCTATATTAAACCGAAAAAATGTTTATAGTAACATAAATTAAATCTCAATATTATTACAAATTAAACAGCACCAAATACATTGAAAAAGAGTGTGTGGATATAGTTATTAGGCAGTATGTGTCTATAGATGTATGCATTAGGCAGTACGTGTGTATTGATCTATGCATTCGGCAGTATGAGTGTATGAATGTATTTATTAGGCGGTGTGTGTGTGAGGATTTATGTAATGTGCATATGGTTGATTGTATGTAATAGGCAATCTGTGTGGATGGATGTATTAGGCAGTGTGTTTATATGGATGCATATACTGGATGAGTGTTTCTATGCAGTGTGTTCATTGCAATTCAGAATTTAGAGAATAAACCTGTGAGAGAATGTAGTTGCCTTCATGAGGGGGCGGCAAAATGGATTGCTGACTAGGGCGTCAAGAAGCCTTGCACCGGCCCTGACTACAACTTCTATGATGCTTTGTCATTCGTAAGGCATTCTAGAGCCATGCCAAGCATCATGGGAGTTGTAATTCAACAACATCTGTGGATCTATCTATTTGGCACCCCTGATTTACATCAGTCTTTGGGTGGATATGTGTTGGGGTCATAGCTTTATGCTAAAGAATTATGTTTTTTATTTTTAATTTACAGATTTGTGTCTCCTGAGTCCCGTAACTGGTCCGCTAAATTGCTCCCAAGGTGCTGAACAGGCCCCACTGCCATGTCCAGAGTCAACTAAAAACACTAAGTTTACTTTACCGGAGTTTAGAGGTAAACACAATAATATTTACAAATCAAAAAGTAAAAAAGGAATTGCAGATGTCATGTCATAGTGATCATTTAATTGGTTGATATTACTGGTTATAATCATCTTCTATTTATAAAATAGAAATGATAAATTATAAAAGAAATAAGGGATATACCTCGTTGATAGTTCTATACAAAGAGCAAACATGGGGTTTGCCACCTATTATCAAATCCTAAAATTATTATTACGTGTTACAGTGGGCTCCATCCACAACAAATGTGCAAATGATCTTTCCATTGAACTGACTCAGTTCTTTGTACATATTGCGCAGACATAATATGACATATGTGACTGTATTAGATAAAGAGAAATGTCTGGTGGAATTAATGTAACTGCTGCCGGAGCTGATAGCAGTTACACATTGATTGCTATCAGCTTGCTTGCAGCTCCATTCATAGGTTTTGCATGGCGCTCTTGGTCATAATTCAGGCTCCTTCAAATTAGGTTGTGAAGAAGTCTGTTAGTGTAAGTTAGGAATATAAAGTGTGTTTCCAATGTAGCCAATGCCATACAAGTCAATTACCGACATACAGAGCTTGGTGTGACTCCAGCCTCTAATCACTGACTATTGTTACCAATTTACCAACTTTCTCTCTTTTAAGTGTAACTGGATTGTTTTTAGTCTTTTAAATCTTGTTAACTATGTGATGGGTAACCATTAAACATGTGTTCTAGCACAAAGCATCCATATGCTGCTGGGGGTAAATCGATCAAGGCAGTTTTGATAAATCTCTCTCACTGAGTCCCTCCATGCCGTATTTAAATTCCACATATTGCATAGTAACACTTTCATGTAGTGTCCATCAGCACGTATAATTGATGTTGATTTAGGAAAAGGTGGTAAGTGTTGTGCCTAAGGTAGAACTCCGAAAGTTGCCCTTCACAGCTGACTGTTTTCAGACATTTAATACATATCTCAGATTAGTACTAAAAGCTAAATCAGATCAACCAGGTTATCGTCTACTAATTTGCACGAGTAGTCTCATTCATTGTTTTCTCAACGTATTTGTGACTAGGTGTGCTGTGCCTCTGATAGAGTCAATGAATGCATCTCCTTCACGTAGTACGATGGGAGAGATAATAATGTATTCTTTCTTTAGAAGTCTTACTACATTCTCTTGCAAGTGGGAGATGAGCAAGATAGTGGTAATGTTTGTTTGTTTTTTGTGAAATGTGTCTTTTAGGACATTTTTTTTTTTTTTGCACATTTTTACTATATATATTTTTCTCAACAGTTTACGCAAAACGTGCCTTCTGTGACCATTACCATGCCATACGATACTTCATAGACAGCATCACTGACAGGAATAAATTTTGCAGTTACCCCTGCGAGAGTGTAGAGAAAGCTCAAGCAGTAAGTTGATTTATTAGCAGTTGATTTAAATTGAAAAATTTGTAACAATATCCGCTGATGTTTTTCTTGTAAATTTCCTATCCACAGTTTTTAGAATTGTTAGAAAATACATTCACTGTCTCTGCATATACGTTATTAAGTCTCTTTTTACCGGCCCTGCGTACACACAGCGTTATTTACTTAAATGAGAATTGCTGAGAACTCGAAGTGAATTTAAATTAGAGGCCACAGCAGACAAAATGGAAGCATAGCCGTCTTGGAGATTGGTTATTTAGCCCTAAATGTGTAATTCACTGTAAATTCATGACAATTCTCAATTTATTGAATAACCCCTATTAGCATTGGTTTTGCATTTTCTTTCAATACAATAAAACACAAAATTGAACGTTTATGTATCTTCCCCTGCTTTCTAGTGTTGGTCCTCATGTGGTAAGTCATATTTCTTCTGATGTTTTGGTCAATACTGCACTTTACAAGAAAAGGTAAAGCAGGTTGCACTTGTATGGGTAAAAGTAAACGATAATATTTAGTGCATATAAAGACTGCTTAATAGATAGTATATATTTACAATTAGTTGGTAAATAAAACGGCATAGTCCCAAAATAAAGTCTTTGCATTGTGAAAGAAATCTTGAAAGAGAAGATGTTTGGAAGAGCAATCTGGTATCCTCACAGACTCAGTTGTGTCGGGATATGTGAAGATAATAAAGACATAGTGAAAACCAATAGTGTGATACTGTATAACCAAAAGTGAAATTAAAAAATGATAGTAAGTAATCGTAATATTTTTGCTCCCTTCTAAAGGTTTGTGGCAATATAACCCTTGCCAAGGATATAGAGTGGATAGCAGTCAAATCCTTTCTGAAGGAAAGAAAAAGTTGGTGTCAGGTTTTGTTGTGGAAATCGACAAATATAAATAGACATACGCACCAGAACAGTTAATCCCTCTATCCTATGTTTGGGGAAATTTTCCCGAACATAGACCAGCTCTTTAACGTGGGGAATCCTTTGAATCCCCACGCTAGAGAGCCGGTCGTAAGTGAGAGCCATCGCAAAACAGGTAGGTCGCAAAGTGAGGGCCACCTGTATATAAAAGCACACAGCACCGATAGTGTAAATCAGTATAAGCACCTAATTAAATTATATAGAAATGCAAATGCACTCACAAAACAAGAGCTTCCAATCAGCTCTAAGCAGTACAATCTCTGCTCACGGATATGTCTGTGGTCAATTCTATTGGGTTTTTATCAGTATAGTAGATATATAATGTAGAGAAATTTAAGGAAAATATAGTGCTCTCTGTTTCTGGTAATAACCACTTTCCGCAAATGAAAAGGAAATGTACTTGCATGCTCTGTGAAACCAGCGCAAGTGGTATAACGCCTAGCAAGGATATAAGAACCAGTGCAGCAGTGCCAGTAGAAATATTCTGGATTGGAAAGATATCATGATGTATGTAGGACAAAAATAAAAATGAGTTTGGATGGTATAAACAACTTTTATTGTAATTTACTTAACAAATAAATAAATTAAAAGCAGATAAAAAGCTCTGGTATAAAATCAAAACCCGTTTCGCCAACAGGCTTCTGCAAGTGATGATCACTTTTCCAGTGTTTCGATATGTTAATTATAAGCCACATCTGGACCAATAACATGTGGGTGAAATTGCTCTCAGTATATTTGTGTCATTATATACATGTAGCTGTTGTTATTGAGAGGAATACGTAGAGAACGGACATGTTCCACTCGAGCACAGCTTACCCGTCCTTGTACACCACTTGGGATTGTCAAACTTCTCACCCAACTTCTTTTACCCAAAAAAGATTGTAAGCGTATAAATATTAATAGCCTCCATTAAGACGTGTTACATCAAATATTTTTCTAGTTGTTCTGTTAACTTTTACCTCTATTGTGTTTATACAGGGAGAATGTGCCACTGAGGGTCCCAGTGATGGAAATCCAACGATGGGCTTCTATTCCAAAGACTACACAAACTTAACCCAATCAAGTCAGGTGTTTGTACTGAACACCTGATGAGTTTAGATCACAGCAATAAAGTACAACACGTGTTCGTTAACACAGTTCTGACTCCTGTGTATATGTAGTTGACTAATTCTGACTCATTTTCTCCTGCAGTTAGCATTTTACATCTGCACTGATAAAGGTGGAATGGAGGGTACCTGAAGTCTCTTTACTTAAAAAAAAATCTATTTCTCTTTTGCAAATCCTTGAGTCTATGTTGTTATGTTTATTGGTGAGGGACGTAGCTCTTCATGGCCCCAGGTCAAACTGTTCATTACCAGAAAAAATGTTCAATCAAGTAAGCAACGGTTGTAGAAGCAAGCTTGCTCCCATTCACCGTGCCTCCTTTTTTTTTTTTATATATATAAAAGAAGTAAAAGCAAACTTGGCATGGCAACTTGAACTTAAAATAGGAGTTTCAGAGAAAATGCAGCTTCCTCCCAGGCTTTGTTGGAGGATGTTTTTATGTGCTCTCCCTACAGAACAGAGCAAACACTGAGTAGCTAACACTCTTTTTTTCCCCAAAAATATTTTTAATCAATACATTGAAATGAACATGGGTGTTCTATATTACAAAGAGAAAATAACAAATATACAATAATAATACTATTATTAACAATTTTGAAGCCACAAATTGTTTTCATATAGGTAGCATAGAAAGACATGGGTGTTCCTTTACTTTAGATTTTATAGCTGTTTACCAGAAAACTCCCTTATTTACTATTCTTATATGTGGACATATTTATGGTTACCAAATTAGGGAGCTATCTGCTAAACAGCACCTTAATTTTATATCCTTTAATATGGAAATCCCATGTAGGGGTATTGTAGCAGAGCTCCCTGTACCCCGACTGGGTACTTCCACCAAGGACCGCTTCCTAGCTGGAACAGGGGACAGACCGCAGCACTTCTACCCACAGTCGCCGTGGCCTGACTGGGGCACTGGAACTGCTCCCTCCTGGAGCCAAATGGTAACTCGCTCTAGCAACCCCCAGGCACTGGACGACACTCAGTCCTGGGAGCTCTATTCCTTACAAGGACTTTCCACGTTGAATCCTCCACACTGGAACAGTGATTAGTGATTAGCCCATTCCCCTCCCAGTAACAAGACGACATATAGTTCTGGGAGTACGAGCTGGAATACGTTTAATGGCAGCCACAACTGGCCTTATATGCAGGTCCCCATCCAAGGGGCACTCCCCCCTGGAACTGAGAGTAGACTACAGTAGAAACAAATACACAATTACATTGGCTCTCAGATCCAGGACACTCCCATACATAACCAGATAATCCCTCCTCTGTGACTGGGAGATAATTGGATCAGGAACTGTACTAATCTAATCCAATTATCTCCAAGCACAGAAAAAACACACTTTTTCCCAAACACCCCAAACGTACCCCAAAAATACTTAAAAACCCCACAAAATTTACAACCCCAAGTTTCCCAACAAGGATGACACCCAGGTGGACCTTGTTGGGCACAGGGACATAAAGGGAATAAACCAATAAGAACAGTAATTAACTGTACGACACTCCCATAACACACATACAATCCCTCCTCTCTGCCTGTGATATAATCGAATGAAGTACTGTATGTAACTGAATTATCTCCAGGCAGAAAAACACACATTTATTGTAAAGTCCCATAAGTACCCCATGTCACGAACGCACCCTACTCCAAGAGTGTGCGTGACGTAGTTGTGGTGGTGAAAGGGTTAAAGTACACTATTTGTCTGCACTAGACCGGAAATAATGACAAAATCCCCCTTTTTAACACCACCCACACTTAAACATAATTATATAACTATTACTATTTTAACGCTGCCACCACCAAGACAATTTATAAATGGGGTGCCTTGGTCCCCCAGGTAAAGCAACAATAAAACCCACCAAATATTACTTAGTACAATATCTATGTAATTACAAAAATACTAACTAGTCTCTTCAGGTAACGTGATTCTTAACCAGACAAAGGTAGAACTTAATAAATGAATGTTTATTATGAGCAAAAATAGTCACAGTGCATATAACAATATATAATAAACAAATTATTTACACCAACAACAGATAAAAACAAAAAGGATAAAATACAGAAGTCCTAATTACTCACTTAGGTTTTTCAAAGTACAACTTCTGTCCAGGGGGTCTCTGGCAAGGAAGGATGATGGTGACTCACTCAAAATTAGATCTTGGCCCCAAGCAAGTACACACCACCCTTCAGGATTACAGGAGATATACCCTGTGGAATTATCACACCCCACCCAGGGGCGTACCTATAGTGATTCCAAGTGACCACCTCCTTTGTTCCAGAAACAGCAAGCCAAATATAAACTTTTTGGTTTTATCTCCTCTACTGTACCTGCCACAGAAATAATAATTGCCTCTATGAATTTGTTATTGTTTTCCCATTCCATAGACATGTTGCACGCCCCACCTGCGATCCAATAGGACAGACATCACAATTCCTGTCACACGGTTTAAGTTGTGCAACTCATGTTTAGGCTTAATTAAAAGACTGGGCTTGTGCCATTCCAAATATAATAAAAAATAGGCTTTATTATTATTCTGTGGGGTAAATATGAATGTTTTTGTCCTTCCTTTGGGTATGATACTGGAGCAAAGCTAAAATGGTATTTACATTTCAAAGAGTTTTACTCAGCACTTAATGGTACAGGCCAAATGGATGAAGAGACATTCAGACTTTTCCCAAGTGTAGAACCTCACACCTTGCAGAGCCTTGATTACTTCACATCCATATTAGTAAAACCCTTTGAACCTTGCCATGCCATCCACACTTCCCCTTCTGTCATCCAACCTCTGTGGGGGTCCCAGCTTCAAAAGATGTAACCCCTGTTGACCTCAGCAATAGCATCCTTTTGTGCTATTTACTACACAAATGGCATTAAAGGATTATATTTCATAATGTAATACTAAATTATGCACCCTTGCCGTGACACCCCAAAACACAACATATCCCCATATCTTAAATCCCCTGATAGCCCTGATCTGGGTGACCAACATATCCAAAAATCACCCAGATCAGTTCAGGGGTTCAGGAATTTCCTGGAAGTCATTTGTTTGACTGACCGCACGCATGGTCCCATGCCCAAAACAGTTCCAGAGAACCAGGGCTTGCGGTTGGTCTAGTTCGGTAGTTTAAAATGAGCAAACTACCAAACATAGTCAATAGTCTTACACTGGAGCTTGTTCCCCTTGTTCTTTGTAACGTTTCCACCGAACAGTGTCTTTCTAAGTGTTGTCGAACTGAACGCAGGCGATCATGGAAGTCCAGCGGTGTTTGGGAGTTTCAGTATCCAAAAATAGTTCCATGTACTCGACGACCAAACACCGCTGCCTGCATTCATGCGAACAAAATTGCCGCCACCTTGTGGTCGTCTATAGGAATTGCGGCAACCCAGACGAACACTTAGAACACTGAAGTGGAAATTGTTACAAAGTAGTAATTAGGCTTAACAGGCTCCAGGGTGTTCTCCGTTTCGTGCAGCTGTTTGGTTCCCAAACCATAAGTTGAATGTACGTTCCAGCAAACAAATACTTCCTGTTATGGCGAATAAGAAGCAACATGATCCAAAGCCATGAAAGAAAAAGATTGAGAATAAAACAGATCCATCAGAAAAGAGATTATCCTTCTTTTCCCCCCATATCATCAAACTGCTCTCTCAAAAGACTGTCCTGGTGACACATTGGGAAGTACCGATGAAGATCTTACTGAAAAAATGTCCGTCTCTTCTGAAAACCAAGCCGCTACCATAGGCTTACTAAAATATTTACTAAAATAGGCCTTAGAAGCTAAATTTGAAATAAAACAGAAATACATTTTGCGCTTTACAGATGAATACAAAAAGGACTTCATAGAAACTAATTGGAAAATTTCAGAAAACTCAGAAAAAATAAATAAGGCGGATGAGAAAGCAACCCAAAAGCAATTAGAGCTTCAACAAATGCAAATAAAAGTGAACAAAAATTGGAACAAAAAACAGCAGATTTGGAGGACCGGACAAGAAGAAATAATATAAGACTGAGAAATATCACTGAAGAAATTCTGAAAGAAAATCTGGAAAACCATCTGAAAAAATTCTTCTATAAATATTACATTCGAACAAAATGACTAACTCATGGAAGGCTTTCATACAGTACCAAAACCACATAATGCACCGCACAAAGCGCCTGGACATGTCCTTACATGCTGCTCATCTTTTCGAATTAAGCAACAAATATTGAAATCATTAAGAGAGGTACCTCTACAAGCGCCATATGAAAAACTTCAAATGTTTGATTTTATACGCGTACAAAAAGAAAATCTTTGGCTGAAATGACAGAAGCTCTCAGAAGCAACCATATCCACTACCATTGGGACTTTCCAGGTAAACTTATCGCGACACACGAAGCAACGCTATTTGCCTTTGAAACACCAGAAAAGCTAAAGAACTGGATGAAAGAAAAATACATGAACACATTTAAAGATTAAAAACTCTCACAAGCCATAACTTAAGCAAGAATGAGAATTATTAGGCCCTTTTTTTTGGCCCTCCTCTGCTCTCCACTCCTAATAGTAATTCTCCGGCACAACTGAAGGGAATATAAATTAATTAAGATAAATGATCACAATAGAGTCCATATAAACATATACACCACATATTTTTCACCTTCCAATATTTTTTTTACTCTTTTTTTAAATAGAAAGATCTTAAATATGTAAATTGATACTAGAATACCTTCTTCACTATAAATCACAATAATTATTTTCCCTTCTTCACGAACATAGAGATATTGTCACGATTCGGGGAACCCAACACGCTAACACACACACAGACACACACACAGAAAGTGTGCAGTACCGGTCCTTAGAGTGGCCGGGCTAAGCACACACAGAATAGTCAGGAGACAAGCCGAGTAAGGGGAACCAGAAAACAGAATAACGAGAAACAAGCCGAGGTCAAAGGGTAGGAGAAAGTCACAAAGTCAATATAACAAGCCAGAGAGTACGTAACCAGAAATCACACGTTCAGAATCAATACTAAAAAGCAAAGACCACAACAGGGCAGGGAGGAACAGGAAAGGTAAGTATTTAAACCATCAGGTTAATTCTGATTGGATAATTTCCAATCAGAATTAACAATCACACGTGGGAGATATCTAAACCTCCCACTGTGACTGAGGCACTGTGCCTTTAATGCCGGGTCAGGTGACTGACCCCGGCGTGACATATCTTGGGCAGTCCTCCAGCGTGCAGCGTCATGCATGCTGCCGCTGGGGGGCGTGGAGGAAGACGCGGGCGGCATCCAAGGCTGGAGGGATGCCGCTCGCCGAGACCCCGTGGAGAAGGGGACCGCGGACGGCTGGAGGGTGAGTGCCGCGAGCGGACTGCAGCCTCCCCTTGCAGCCGCCCGCGGGGTCCTGACATTACCCCCCCCTCGAAGACCGCCCAGAGGGCGGGAAGCAGAAGGCTTCAAAGGAAACCGGGCATGAAAGGAGCGGATCAAAGAGGGAGCGTGCAGATCAGAGCACGAAACCCAAGATCGGTCCTCAGGGCCGTACCCCTTCCAATCCACCAGATATTGCAGCCGACCCCTAGAAACACGAGAGTCGAGAAGGGCAGCCACTTCGTACACATCACTGGGGACAGTGCGAGGGGAAACAGGCCGCCCGAGGGGACGAGAGAACCGGTTGCAAAGCAAGGGCTTCAAAAGCGAAACGTGAAACGTGTTCGGAATGCGCATGGAAGAAGGCAATTCCAGGGAGTAGGAAACGGGGTTAACCCTACGCAACACCTTGTAGGGACCAAGGAACCTGGGAGCGAACTTCATCGAGGGAACCTTGAGGCGGAGGTTCCTGGAGGACAACCATACCCTATCACCCGGAACATAGGAAGGGGCCGCACCCCTATGGCGATCAGCAAACTTCTTCTGAGCAGCCGCTGAACGGGACAGCGCAACATGGACCTGATCCCACATCTTCCGCAAAGAGGCGAGGTGCTGGTCCAAAGCGGGCATTCCCTTGTCGGAGAACGCACCGGGAAGGACGGAAGGCCGAAACCCATAAGCAACCTCAAAAGGACTTAAGCCAGTAGACGAATGAGACACCGTATTCCTGGCAAATTCAGCCCACGGAAGGAGGCGAGACCAGTCATCCTGGTGCGCATTAGTGAAGCAGCGCAAATACAATTCCACAGACTGATTAGCACGTTCGGCTGCACCATTAGATTGCGGGTGATAGGCGGAAGTAAACGACAAGGAGACCCCCATCTCAGCACAAAAACCCCTCCAAAACCGAGAGACAAATTGAGGACCCCTGTCAGACACTATATCTTGAGGTACCCCATGCAAGCGGAACACTTCCTTGGCAAACACCTGAGCAAGTTGAAGCGCAGAAGGCAGTTTCCTAAGCGGAATAAAGTGCGCCATTTTAGAGAACCTATCCGTCACAGTTAATATCACTGTCTGACCATCGGAAGGAGGAAGGTCTACAATAAAATCCATGGATAAGTGGGTCCATGGTTTCTTGGGTACCGATAGAGGCATCAGGAGACCCTGGGGTCTCACATTAGGGGACTTACACTGCGTACAGACCCGACAAGCCTGCACAAAATCCACTACGTCTCGCTTGAGTGAAGGCCACCAGAACTGTTGAAGGAGGCCCTTATAAGTCTTGGTAACCCCCGGATGACCAGCAGTTTTGGCGGTGTGAAATAAAGCTAACAACTTCTTTCTGTCATTCACTCTAACGTATAGTCTGCCAACAGGCGTCTCAGGAGGTGCTTGAGTTTGGTATGTCTTAATATTATCGAGAACAAGGGACGAAACAACCAAACGGGTAGCAGCTATTATCTGAGACTCAGGTACAATAGGTTCAGGGGTCGGGTTAACAGATTCTAGAGGTTCATACTGTCGAGAGATAGCGTCAGCTTTGGCATTACGGCAACCAGGTCTGTAGGTAATCACGTATTGGAAGCGTGAAAGAAATAGAGACCATCTAGCCTGCCGGGCGGACAACCTTCTAGCATCAGCTATATAGGAGAGGTTCTTATGATCTGTTATAACCATGATTTTGTGTTTAGAACCCTCCAACAAGTACCTCCATTCCTTAAAAGCTAACACAATAGCCAATAGTTCCCTGTTCCCAACATCGTAATTCTTTTCCGGATCAGATAACCTTTTTGAAAAGTAGCAACAGGGATGGAGGGGTTCGTCATACGATGACCTCTGTGACAGTACTGCTCCCACACCTGATTCAGAAGCGTCCACTTCCATAACAAAGGGAAGAGAAGGATCAGGGTGGCGCAGTACTGGAGCAGAGGCAAATGCCTTCTTGAGAGTGTCGAAGGCCTTAAGGGCTTCAGGAGTCCAAACCCTAGGGTGTAGACCTTTCTTAGTCAGCTTCGTTATAGGGGAGATAAGTGGAGAAAAGTTTCTTATAAATTTCCTGTAATAGTTGGCAAATCCTATAAAACGCTGGATAGCCTTAAGACCTTGGGGAAGCGGCCAGGATAGTATGGCTTCTAATTTAGCAGGATCCATACTGAAACCCTGTTCGGAAATTATATATCCTAGAAATTGCACCGAGGTCTGATCGAACAAACATTTTTCTAATTTACAATAAAGTCTGTTCTGTAATAACCTTGTAAGCACCATCCTAACATGATTATGATGTGTCTGTAAATCAGGGGAATATACAAGGATGTCGTCAAGGTACACCACGGCACAGACATGCAATAGATCCCTGAGGACATCGTTTATGAGGTCCTGGAACACCGCGGGAGCATTACACAGTCCAAAAGGCATGACTAGATACTCATAATGTCCGCTACGGGTATTGAATGCTGTTTTCCACTCATCATTCTCTTTTATACGAACAAGATTATAAGCCCCCCTGAGGTCCAATTTAGTGAAGTATTTAGAACCTTTGACCCGGTCAAACAACTCCGTGATGAGGGGAATAGGGTAGGCATTTTTAATCGTTATATTGTTCAGGCCCCTGTAGTCTATACAAGGCCGTAGGTCACCCTCCTTTTTGGCAACGAAAAAGAAACCAGCCCCAGCAGGAGAGGAGGACCTTCTGATAAAACCTTTAGTTAAGGCTTCCTGTATGTACTCCTCCATTACCTGGTTCTCTTTTTCAGAAAGAGGGTATACCTTGCCCCTAGGCGGCATAGTACCAGGTAAGAGGTTTATGGCACAATCATATTCACGGTGCGGGGGTAGTTTATCTGCCTCCCTTTTTTCAAACACCTTAGCTAGGTCTGCATACACAGGGGGAACATAAACAGATAGTGGTTTGGCTGTGGGTACGTTAAGCAAGCCAACAGGACAAACACGAGTCATACATTCCTTTTGACAAGATTCCCCCCAGGAGAGTATCTCCAAACAACCCCAATCAATCATCGGATTGTGTTTAACCAACCAGGGGAAGCCCAAAACGATAGAGGCTGTAGGGGAGTTGATTATTTGAAAGGACAATCTTTCCTTGTGCAAGGCACCCACAGACATAACCAGTTCTTTGGTCTCATGGGTCACCAGAGGCTTCTCCAGTGGTCTACCGTCTATGGCCTCCACAGCCAAAGGAGTGACCCTTTGGATCAGAGTCAACGATGTGGCTTTAGCAAAACACTCATCCATAAGATTGTCAGCAGCCCCTGAATCTATCAAGGCTTTGGTTATCACGGAGGTATTTCCAACAAAAAGGGTAACCGTAATAAATGGTCTAGTAATGGGGGCGTGAGGGGTAAACGACATAACGCCCGAGGCCGACCCCTCTATAGGCCTTGGGTGCTGCAGTTTTCCCCGCAATTCAGGGCAGGTTCTTAGAAGGTGTCCCCTTTTCCCACAGTAAAGGCATAACCCTTCCCTTCTTCGGTATGATTTTTCTACCTCGGTTAACCCAGTAACACCCAATTGCAAGGTATCAGGGGGAGGTTGGCTAGAAGGGGGTAATGCCAGTAACGCAGTACTGGGTAAAGCAGGTGACATCTGTGTAAACATACGCCTCTGACTACGTCTCTCTCTAATACGATTATCAATACTGATGATATAATCTATAAGATCGTCCAGAAGGACAGGCAATTCCCTGGATGCTATTTCGTCCAGGATGTAAGCGGCCAAACCCTCCTGAAAGGCTGTAACGAGGGCATCATTATTCCATACCACCTCAGCTGCTAGAGTGCGGAATTCGATAGTGTAATCCGCTACAGATCTGTTAACCTGTCGGACCCTAAGCAGAGCTTTGCCAGCAGAAGCAACCCTACCGGGTTGATCAAACGTGCGTTTGAAAGCTGTCAGAAAATCTGCGAAGGACATAGGAGACGTATTCTCCCACATGGGGTTGGCCCATGCTAAAGCTCTCCCAGACAAGTGGTTTATCAAAAAGGCAATTTTAGTTCTGTCAGTGGGATAGGAACGTGGATTCATTACCAAATGGATGTCAATTTGATTGAGGAAACCACGACACAAAGTTGGGTCACCACTATAGCGCTGTGGCGGTGTCATATGGACTACATGAGCAGGAACGGGTACTGGAGTGGCAATGGGTTCGGACACAGCAGCAGCCACCTCCTGGACGGCAGGCTGCAAGTGTGCAGTATGAGTCAGTATGGTCTGTAAGGCTTGAGCAAACTGAACCATACGGTGGTCCAAGCCATCCATTCTAGCCTCCTGATTAACCAAAAGCTGGGGTATGTCAGCAGGTTCCATTATGGCCCTGTTGTAATGTCACGATTCGGGGAACCCAACACGCTAACACACACACAGACACACACACAGAAAGTGTGCAGTACCGGTCCTTAGAGTGGCCGGGCTAAGCACACACAGAATAGTCAGGAGACAAGCCGAGTAAGGGGAACCAGAAAACAGAATAACGAGAAACAAGCCGAGGTCAAAGGGTAGGAGAAAGTCACAAAGTCAGTATAACAAGCCAGAGAGTACGTAACCAGAAATCACACGTTCAGAATCAATACTAAAAAGCAAAGACCACAACAGGGCAGGGAGGAACAGGAAAGGTAAGTATTTAAACCATCAGGTTAATTCTGATTGGATAATTTCCAATCAGAATTAACAATCACACGTGGGAGATATCTAAACCTCCCACTGTGACTGAGGCACTGTGCCTTTAATGCCGGGTCAGGTGACTGACCCCGGCGTGACATATCTTGGGCAGTCCTCCAGCGTGCAGCGTCATGCATGCTGCCGCTGGGGGGCGTGGAGGAAGACGCGGGCGGCATCCGAGGCTGGAGGGATGCCGCTCGCCGAGACCCCGTGGAGAAGGGGACCGCGGACGGCTGGAGGGTGAGTGCCGCGAGCGGACTGCAGCCTCCCCTTGCAGCCGCCCGCGGGGTCCTGACAGATATATTATGAAGGTATTACTCCTAAAATGATAAATAAGCTTTAAGGGTATGTAGATCCACATTATGCTCAATGGTCACAATATAGTTCACATACATATATACACACCATATATGTTTCCCTTTTTATTGATAATTTCCTTTTTTTTTTACGTTTTAATAGATAGAAAGAATGCTTTAATGCTTGTCTTTTTTTATTATCATAAATTGGAATAGTTATTCCCTAATTACACAGAGAGATGTTATTGAGGAATTTTGGCAGAATTATTCCTAAAATGTTAAATCAGCTTTAACTCTAAATATGATAAATTTCCAACGGGGCTCTCGGGGAAAAAGAGAAAATGGAATAAGAAGAGAATAAGAGAAGAAAGAAAGGGAAGTACAGGGGGGGGGGGGGGGGGGGAGTATATAGCTACTAAAGGAATGTTGTTGTTTTTTTCCCTCTCTATATCATCCATAACGATAGCTGATATATTAACTTAATTACTCCTTTTAAAGAGTGAATGGAAAATCTGCAACTTAATACTGTGTTAGTTAATAAGGACAGTGTACACGGCCATACAAGATCTTTGAAATTGAGAACTAGAAGATTTAAAATGTAATTTAATGCAGTAGTTAAAGGGAGAAAGGATTAAAAAAAAGGAAAAAAATAGCTATTTGACACTCTGAAAATACTAACTTATTTAGATCTCTCAAAGAGGCTACTAAAAAACGTAATTCAATTATTAGAACTAGAATGGTTCAAGTTGTTTAAACAGAAGTTAAAGAGAGAAGTGCTAGATGTCTATATTTTTTTCCTCTCTCTTTTGAAAATTAAACTAATAGATTCCAAATTGATCTATGGCCTTGGCTTGCGACATATTTCTCTTTTTGATGTGCTATGGGGATTGGCATATTGGCCTGCCTCCATATGTTTTTTTGGGCAGGATTGATACTTTGCAAGTATCTAGAGCTAGAGATTTTCTACAGATTAGGCTGTTTGGCCTATGTAGTATGGAGACGTGTTAGCTTTTTGCTAGATTTTTGTTGTTTTTTATTCATTTATGATCATCCACATTTGAAGTTAGTACAAAATTTGCAAGCGTGGTGGGAGAGAGAACCCACAGATAAGCGACAATGGTTAGGTCCGCTACTTTAAACGTGCAGGGTTTACATACCCCCATTTAAAAGATCAGTTTTGATCCAGACAATGAAAAAAACTAAAAAAAAAAACGACATCTCTGTTATTCAGGAAACCCACTGGCAAAGAATATATAGGCCTAAACTAAGTTCCAAAGATTACCCCACTATAATACACGCCTCAATGGAGGAAATAAGAGAGGGGTTGCGTTTTTGTTTTAAAAAAAATATAGATTTGGAAATCAAATTCATCGATTGTGATTTGGAAGGCAGATTCTTAATAATTGCATGAACAATTAATCAAATAGCATATACACTTGCCAATATTTATGCACCAAATGGCTCAGCAATACATTTTTTATCTAATTGTTGGGAAAAATTACATAGAGTTAAGCAAGGTGCACTCATTTGGATGGGAGACTTTAATTCAGAGAAAAAACAACTGGTAGAAATGCTCTGAACCAAGCCACGAGAGTCCGCTCTTTAATCCATAGTAACGTTTACTAGATATTTGGAGAGTATAACATCCGACAGAGAGGTACTTTACGTGTTTATCCAAAACGTATCTGTCCTGTTCGAGAATTTATTATATTATAACTGACTTCTCCAGTGAACAAAAGAGTCAAAAAGTTCAAATTAAAGAAATCACCTGGTCAGATCACAATATGATATTCATGGATTTAAACGATAAATTCAAGTGGCAAAGACCAGAATAGAAATTGTAGCAGACCCTGGGTAACCCAACTGGTTACCTCTGCTATTAATGAATGAAGAGACCCATTTCCCCTCCAGTAACTACATGACACACAGTTCGAGGGATACAACTTTATTGGCCACTCTTGGCTGTATACTTTCCCCATGCAAGAGGTGGATCACACATAAGGACAATGCCCCCTCCAAGGGCCCTCAAACTCCCAGGGCTCTCCAGACGGAAACGGATGTCCAGTCCCTATGTCCCCTGTTTCCGCTACCCATCCTCAGGGTTTCCCACTTCCGCTGACAAGGGGTCTTTATCGCATGAGCCTCTGTACCTGGGAGTACAAGCGCGGGAATGCTTCCCACCTCTTTGGCTCCCAGCTACAGAAAGCCCACCAAACCACCATTGTCCCCACCAAATTAAGGGACCCCCCAGAACAGCAACTGTCATGAACAGCCTCTGTTCGCGGGGTCCCTGGGTGAAACCAGGCAAGGGAAGCATCTCCTTTCAGAATGCGAATGCTCCCTCTGGCCGCCGCTCATCTATGCGAACAGCGGCCACCAAGGGAAGCACTCATTCATTACTTCCATTGCGGTTTCACACCTATGTTGTGAGTTGTCAACGTTCTAATTGATTGGTGCGAACACTCCAAGAAGCACTTGGAGGTCCTCGCTCTGGAACTGAACGAGGTGGGGAGCAATCCACAAATGCTCCCCTCGGATTGCGTTAGACGAACGGACCAGCACCCTGGAGAGGCACGCACCGAGGCTTCTTTTGCGGTTTGTGGTTTTGACACCTCTTTATGAGGTGTAAACGTTCTAAGGCCACATTCTAAATGAGATTCTGGGGTGGAAGCTAATTGTGTACAGCTCGCTCTGGTATACTGAGGAAGGAGGGGGGTAACCCCTAGTGGAAATGAAAAGAGGGTATGGAGGTAGTATACCAGTGCTAAAGGTACTGGAAACACATAGGAAATACTATGAGTAACTAGAATACCAAATGGAAGGCTAAGATAAAAATGAAAACAATAAGGAAATTATTAATAGATGAATATTAAAAATTGCCAAAATATTAGCAATCACCTAGAGTGTAACACACAAAACTAAATATAGTGAGAAACCTAAATAAATAAATTAAATGAAAAACATGGCTTGATAACTGAGAACAAAAGTTCTAAAGTTGCACTATATATTTTGTTCGTTGGAGCACACGTCTGTGCTTGCCGAGAACTATAATATACGTAGAGTATTAATGGGGGGAGGAAAAAATGCCCTGAAATATAAAGGGTATAAACCCTATATGTGTGTGTGTATAAAAGGAAGGTGTTGGATAATGTCTAGATATAAGGAGCCTGAATGAACAGTGTAGAGGCAACAGATTCAATAATAGGCACGGATGATGGATGTTGCCACTTATACACTGTAAAAGCGGTAATAAAGTATATAGAGCTAGCCGTGAGCCTCTGTGAGACAGCGATACTGTGCAGCCACTGCTGGATAAACGATAGCAGTGAAGCTGAACAGAATTGCCATATATAGGAGCTCGAGACTATAAACTCCTCATGTCTGCATTAGCCTACGAAATGGTTGTTAATGAATGAAAAGTGTCAATAAGACTGTTAAGAGTCTGTGTAAACAGGAAGATTCTGGTAAATCACCTGGATACAAAATATAATCCTAGAGTCAATATTAACAGGACACTAGTTGTAAAAACACACTGGCATGTAATGCTCAAAGGATAGAAGAAGGGGGTGAAAAAAATAAAGTTTTGTAATTGATAGCAAATGATAGAGAGTAGTAGAAAACGATATCCCTAAATAAACTATCCGTAGATAGCCCCCCCCTCCTCCCCCCCCGCCGTGCCTTCAAAGGCACCTAAATCCAACCCCACTGTCAAAGTACGATGAAAGGATAAAGTGCAAACATAAAGAACAGTTGTTACAAAGGTATGACAGGCTGCATGATAATTCCCTTGACGCGTGCGTTTCAGGCTCGTCAGAAGGGAGATTCTGGGGTGGTCGCATTTCGGGAGGTGAATGGATTCCTTTCGAGGCGGCACTCCCGAATGGGGAGCAGGCAGTTTGGACAAACACACAGAGTAACTACAGGAGCAAGATAGGGAAAATACACGAACGGGAGAGAGAACACAGGCTAAGACAATAATACACATGATAGAACAACCAGGGCAATTCACAGTTCAGCGGTGGTCCCACTACAGAAATTAAAGGAATATTTACTACTACCCCCTCAAAATTAAATTCAGATAAAGCAATGGATACAACACTACTTTGTAGAGCATACAGTCCCTGAATCATCTCCAGCAGTGGTCTGGGCGGCCTTTAAGTGCGTAATAAGATGCTACTTCATTAAAATGGCATCACAGGGTAAAACATGTAAGGAAAAAAAATGATCAGACATATATTGATCTGGAAAAACTTTCAAGATCTAATAAAAACAAACCTTCAATAAATATTTCTAAACAGATTGAGAAAATAAAAGGCTTAATTAATAACCAGTTAATAAACAATACTAATAGAATACTGGATCAAATGAAAACTAACTGGAATTATAAAGGAAAAAAGGCAGATAGCCTCGTAGCAACTAAATTAAAAAATAGAAATATATCCAAAATTATTTATAAAATAGTTTATGAAGGAAACACCTGTTTATCGCCAGAGAAGATAGCTGAGGCTTTCGAAAATTACTACAAAGTACTATATAAATCATAAAAATAATATGGAATCCGATTTCTCAAATAGAACTTTGAAAACATTGACTAGGCCTCAACTGGACAGATTGAATATGCCCTTTTCAAACAGAGACCTTTTTAAAACAATTTAAAACCTATTAACTAAAAAAGCTCCAGGTTCTGGCGGTCTTTTGGGGATATTCTATAAATATGTTAATGAAGATCTCACCCCGCACTTGAAGACCGCCTTTAATGAATTTACAAAAACAGGGTCAATTCCTAAAGATCTATTGAGAGGAAATATAATTACCATCTTAAAACCAGGAAAGAATCCTGAGCATGTAAGGAGTTACAGACCCATTTCACTCCTTAATGAAGATATTAAACATTATGCGATGGTTATAGCAAATAGGATGAAACAGGTATTACCAGACCTGATTCATATAGACCAAGTGGGATTTGTGAGCGGCCGTTATTCAGCTAGTCACTTTTGAACTCTAATAGAAGGCCTTTGACAGGGTCAGTTGGTATTTCTGGAAAATACTCTAAAACTCTTCGGCTTTAAGGGTAAAATTCTGAATGCCATAATGGCACTTTACTCTAACCCCACAGGTAAAATAATGAGTCTGGGACTCTCCTCGAACTGGTTTAATTTGGCAAATGGTACAAGACAAGTCTGCCCGCTATCACCGCTGCTCTACATCTTGATCATTGAATTACTAGCGATAGATATAAGAAACAACAAGATAATAAAAGGATTTAGAGAGGTCGAGGAGATTAAAATCAAATGATTTGCAGATGACATACTCATTATATTAGAAGATCCTGTGAGCTCAACTTCCGAATTAATGAGGGTCATTAACCAATCTAGTCAATTCTCGAATTATAGGCTGAACGCTTCCAAATCAGTTGCTATGCCACTATTCATGTATATTCAGATGAAAGCACATATCGCATCTAGGTATGATTTCACATGGGATAAAAATGTTTCTTATCTGGGTTTAAAGATATCAACAAATCCACAAAAATGGTTGGAGTTGAATCAACTACATTTAATAAGGGAGATCAATTCCAACGCTATAAAATGGAAAAAAAAATATCCTTGTGGGGAAGGATTAATTCTGTTAAATCCTCTGTTCTACCCAAAATTACCTACCTTCTAAGTTTATTACCTTTTCAAGTCCCAAAAAGTTGGATTATGTTAATACAGACCTCTTTCTCAAAATTCATCTGGCTTAAAAGAACACCCAGAATAAGCTTAAATTTGCTAACAAAAGACATTCATAAGGGGGATTGGGATTTCCAAGTCTGGATAGACTTAATAGAGCCTCTTTATTAGCTCATGCATTTTGTATGAAACACCTATTAGCCGTAAAGGAAAGTTGGTATAAACTTGAATTAATAAGATTTGCTCCTTATAAAAAACTCACTTCAGTTTTTTGGTTGTCGATTGTAACTAAAAGTAGAGAAGCACAACGTGAAGAGTTGTTTTCTATAAATTAGATTCTAAAAACTGGTACAAAATTAAGGATGACTTGGGTCTCAAAGATAATATTATACCATCTATGAGAATAGATTCCATAGGGGACTTGTTGCATGAGGCTGATTTGTCAAGATGGGTTTCCAATCCTAAGAGATATACTACAAGAGAATAAGATATTACTTTTTGAGGAGTTCTTAAATAAAGAATTCTTCAACTATATTAAAATCTATGCATACCTGTCGAAAATTCTGGAAACTCAATTAGACTCAGAAGTCCTTCTTTTTTGAGTATGAACAAGAAAGACACTAAAAACATAATTTCGATGTGTAACCAACTCCTCAAAAAAATGGAGAAACAAATTATCCCCAAAGCTCTAATAAAATGGGAACAAGACCTAGGTGAGACAATTTCCATCATATATTAGCATAAATCCATGATCATTACTAAGAGAAATATCTATTGTCTTAATTTAATCAAACTAAATTACAAACTCCTAAATAGATGGCACTATACCCCCAAAATTGAAAAAAAAATCTACCAAAATGTATCCTCTGCCTGTTGGGAAAGCGGCAGACTAGAAGCAGATTTGTACACATGTGGTGGGAGTGCCCTGCAATTGAAACACTATGGCGTGAGGTGCGTGAAAAATAAAAAAAATAGGGAACTATGACATTGATTTTAAACCGAAGGTGCTGCTATTATTGTAAAAGCTACCTCAAAATAAAAATCAGTTGCTTAAACTATTGATAACTGCTCTATTTGCTACAAAAATGGTCATAGCTAGACATTGGAAAAACCCTGTATGCCACTCCTGGAGCTCTATCAAAACACAACTAATCCATCAGGTAAACATGGAAAAAGGGTATTTCAACGCCTTCAAATATAAAAACGCAACAGCTAGGACTATGGGACAACTGGATAAATAAAATAGTATGATCATAAAATGAAAAGACAAAATAGGATACAAGGAGAAGATAAGCAAAAGGCTGTACCAGATGAAAATTCCCTGTACGTTGGTCTCTCTCTCTGCCCCACATAGAATAATGTTTGGAACAAATGTACAGAAATAATTTTGCACCGGTTTGTAAAGAATGAGATGTGTTTTTTGTTTGTTTTGTTTTTTCGTGTTTTGAGGTTTTGTTTTTTTGTTAAACGAAAAGCAACAGAAATATCCTTTTAAAGATGCAAATAATAAGGGGAAAGTGCAAAACTGTACTGAGGGAATAATATAACGAAATATAAGATTTATGAATGTTTTGTATGTGATTCATTTTTTTATACTGTCAAAAAATTTAATAAAAAAAAAAAAATGATATAAGCCCACCCAGTATAGCTAACTGTAACACAGTGCATTTAACGTGTGTGGGAGCCTGGAGTGTCCCTTTACTAATATAAACCCACCCAGTATGACTAACCTAACCTACACAGTGCATCTAACGTGTGTGGGAGCCTGGAGTGTCCCTTTAATAATATAAACCCACCCAGTATAACTAACTGTAACCTAACCTACACAGTTCATCTAACGTGTGTGGGATCCTGGAGTGTCCCTTTAATAATATAAACCCACCCAGTATAACTAACTGTAACCTAACCTACACAGTGCATCTAACGTGTGTGGGAGCCTGGAGAGTCCCTTTAATAATATAAACCCACCCAGTATAACTAACTGTAACCTAACCTACACAGTGCATCTAACGTGTGTGGGAGCCTGGAGTGTCCCTTTAATAATATAAACCCACCCAGTATAACTAACTGTAACCTAACCTACACAGGGCATCTGACGTGTGTGGGAGCCTGGAGTGTCCCTTTAATAATATAAACACACCCAGTATAACTAACTGTAACCTAACCTACACCGTGCATCTAACGGGGGTGGGAGCCTGGAGTGTCTCTTTAATAATATAAACCCACCCAGTATAACTAACTGTAACCTAACCTACACAGTGCACCTAATGTGTGTGGGAGCCTGGAGAGTCCCTTTAATAATATAAACCCACCCAGTATAACTAACTGTAACCTAACCTACACAGTGCACCTAATGTGTGTGGGAGCCTGGAGAGTCCCTTTAATAATATAAACCCACCCAGTATAACTAACTGTAACCTAACCTACACAGTGCACCTAACGTGTGTGGGAGCCTGGAGTGTCCCTTTAATAATATAAACCCACCCAGTATAACTAACTGTAACCTAACCTACACCGTGCACCTAATGTGTGTGGGAACCTGGAGTGTCCCTTTAATAATATAAACCCACCCAGTATAACTTACTGTAACCTAACCTACACAGTGCATCTAACATGTGTGGGAGCCTGGAGTGTCCCTTTGATAATATAAACCCACCCAGTATAACTAACTGTTACCTAACCTACACAGTGCACCTAATGTGTGTGGTAGCCTGGAGTGTCCCTTTAATAATATAAACCCACCCTGTATAACTAACTGTAACCTAACCTACACAGTGCACCTAACGGGTGTGGGAGCCTAGAGTGTCCCTTTAATAATATAAACCCACCCAGTATAACTAACTGTAACCTAACCTACACAGAGCATCTAACGTGTGTGGGAGCCTGGAGAGTCTCTTTAATAATATAAACCCACCCAGTATAACTAACTGTAACCTAACCTACACAGTGCACATGTGTGTGGGAGCCTGGAGTGTCCCTTTAATAATATAAACCCACCCAGTATAACTAACTGTAACCTAACCTACACAGTGCACCTAATGTGTGTGGGAGCCTGGAGTGTCCCTTTAATAATATAAACCCACCCAGTATAACTAACTGTAATCTAACCTACACAGTGCACCTAACGTGTGCTGGGAGCCTGGAGTGTCCCTTTAATAATATAAACCCACCCAGTATAACTAACTGTAACCTAACCTACACAGTGCATCTAACGTGTGTGGGAACCTGGAGTGTCTCTTTAATAATATAAACCCACCCAGTATAACTAACTGTAACCTAACCTACACAGTGCACATGTGTGTGGGAGCCTGGAGTGTCCCTTTAATAATATAAACCCACCCAGTATAACTAACTGTAACCTAACCTACACAGTGCACCGAATGTGTGTGGGAGCCTGGAGTGTCCCTTTAATAATATAAACCCACCCAGTATAACTAACTGTAATCTAACCTACACAGTGCACCTAACGTGTGCTGGGAGCCTGGAGTGTCCCTTTAATAATATAAACCCACCCAGTATAACTAACTGTAACCTAACCTACACAGTGCATCTAACGTGTGTGGGAGCCTGGAGTGTCCCTTTAATAATATAAACCCAGCCAGTATAACTAACTGTAACCTAACCTACACAGTGCACCGAATGTGTGTGGGAGCCTGGAGTGTCCCTTTAATAATATAAACCCACCCAGTATAGCTAACTGTAATCTAACCTACACAGTGCATCTAACGTGTGTGAGAGCCTGGAGTGTCCCTTTAATAATATAAACCCACCCAGTATAACTTACTGTAACCTAACCTACACAGTGCATCTAACGTGTGTGGGAGCCTGGAGTGTCCCTTTAAAAATATAAACCCACCCAGTATAACTAACTGTAACCTAACCTACACAGTGCATCTAACGTGTGTGGGAGCCTGGAGTGTCCCTTTAATAATATAAACCCACCCAGTATAACTAACTGTAACCTACACAGAGCATCTAACGTGTGTGGGAGCCTGGAGTGTCCCTTTAATAATATAAACCCACCCAGTATAATTAACTGTAACCTACACAGAGCATCTAACGTGTGTGGGAGCCTGGAGTGTCCCTTTAATAATATAAACCCACCCAGTATAACTAACTATAAACTAACCTGCACAGTGCACCTAACGTGTTAAAACCTGCAAAGTGAAATGAAATAAAATATGAAGTTGTTTAATTAAAAAATACCTCTTTCATGCAATTACCGTGAATTTGCTCCACGTTCAGAAGTAAGCTCCTCCCCTCATGATGACGCTCTATTCCATTGCCTTATAGGCAAGCCGCGCCAAACTTTAATTGCTGAGTTATTTTGAACCTACCTCTGTCTCCACGCTGAGTCTTACTGTATCGCTGCTGCAACCACGAACTTTCGTTCTTCATTGTTGCTGTAAACTACAAGGATTCCTGTAGCTACTTACAAAGCAAACAACCAATTGTAGATCTTTACCATCCTTGCTACACGTACAGGACTCCCTGGGAAAAACTATAAGTATCAACTTACTACTTACTACAAACTGCAGTTAAGGAGATTTCACCTATCAAGTATAAATATTACTACAAACTGCAGTTAAGGAGATTTCACCTGTCAAGTATAAATATTACTACAAACTGCAGTTAAGGAGATTTCACCTGTCAAGTATAAATATTACTACAAACTGCAATTAAGGAGATTTCACCTGTCAAGTATAAGGATTACTTTAACCTGCAATTAAGGAGATTTCACTAAACAATGATATACATATTGTTATAACCAGCATATAAGTTTAACCATTGCTGCTATTTACTAATTAAGTACAATTATTACTACAAACATCAGGTAAGGAAAATCAATTCCAACTGCCATTCATTTTTCTCTGAAGATTAATTGATCCTAGAAACCGATTAATATATAAGAGGACTTTATTATTGAAAATATTTTTTTATGCAAACGAGTTAATTGCATCCAGCTTTCTTTTTTCCTTAATGCAATTCAGGAAGAAAGAGACTATTTGTTTTCAACCGATTCTATAAGAGATAATAAAACCTCTTTCGAAGTTATATTGGAAGTACTCCTTGTTTTTATGATAATTGATTCATAACACTCTCCCACAGCTCTGAGGTTGCAAAGTTGTCACATCCCATAATTTCCGTTATCTCCTTGTTTCTTCCTTTCTGGTAACAATAGACTGTGTATTTCACAATAAGAATGAACTAGCCTGATGTGAAAACGGGTGCGTCACGTGCTGTTTGCTTACAAGTTCCTTCGAGTCTGCTCGATGACAGCCCTGAAGACATCTAATCTTTCTGAAGCTATTTTCTTCTTACAGACAATTATATAAAAGACAGACTCGTTACTCTAAGAAGCTGGGTTTCCTTTGATAAACTGAGAATCATCTAACTGGTAAGTTACTGCTAAGTTTACTCTGAATGTGACAAGATTTGTGTAACCATATGGTAACACATGTTGGTATTTCTAGGGTGGTCATAAATTGAGATCTTTACATCTCCCAGAGTTATGGTGGGCAAATCATTATGAGAGTTGAAGTTTGATAATGATTGGTCTTCTTCCCTAGGTTACTGTAAATATCCTAAAGTCTCAAGGACACTAAGTGCTTCCTTCCTGGGTTTACAGAATAATTCGCTATAGTTACCACAGGACAGTGATTGCTAGTTTTAGCACAATTTATATTTGTGGATGTAATTTCCCATGATGCACAGGACGATGAAGGTCTACCATCAGTGATGTAGCACATGGATAGAATGTTATCACTGCAGTAACATTTCATATACCTACTACATGTCCTCTTCAGATCACATAGAATTATCATTAGTAATGAACTATTTCAATATGATTGTTCATTGGTCGTCTTCAATTTTTGCCAATACGTTTCTTTTCTGTTCTATATTTCTGGAAATTGACAAGGGTAGGGGATGTAGCCTGTGCTTGCTGTGTTTTGAATTACATGGTAATTAATAATTTCAATACTGGAGAGAAATTTAGAATTACTGAATGTGAACTGCCACAATGTAACCCAAAACCAGAGCATTGTGGGGATTCTACTCACTTTACCTGCCTGGATATTAGATATTTTAAAGCAAGCCTGGGCTACAGAATATTTCAATGTGTGACTTGTCATTGGAACCATTTGTGTCCCTCTAACTCTGCATATATTAGTAATACATACTTTGTGTGGGATATTCTGGAGCTGCAGGTAGTTTACTGATGGAGTTTGGGATTATTCCTGAATAGAATGCTAATGGAAAGACCTGGGTTCTGTCTCGTTCTTTAACCCCTTAAGGACCAAACTTCTGGAATAAAAGGGAATCATGACATGTCACACATGTCATGTGTCCTTAAGGGGGTTAAAGATATCACGATGACGGAGCTTTAATTACATTGTAATTAAGACGTTATACAGAGAGATGATAGTGAGAAGCCATTAATGCGTTATTCTAACACGGAATTTATCCTTCTAGAAGATAAATCAGTATGAAACATTTCTCGTCTGGTACTCCCCTTCCCAGAATACTGCTGTCGCTGCTCATTTTATACGGACTGTCTGGAGCTGTCCTGGGTAAGTCTATTTTATACGGAAATAAAAAGCTGTGAATGTATTTATCCGCTGGTTAGTAAACAGGCAAATCCTCTTAGGATCCTTACTGTCACCATAACCACTAAATAACTAAGTGAATGCAGTTAGGGCGTATGATAAGTCATGTCTCTGACATCTTGAAAACCATCATACAAGCATTAACAGGAAAAGGTTTATTCACTAAATCTGAATTCTAGTGCATACGAAAGCTGAATTACAAAGTTTATGCAAAATTCTCAAATGTAGCTCTAGCTAGTCGTGTTTGGCTAATTTATTATAGGATGATGGGAGATGTAGTTTTTTATGGACTATATAGCCACATTCACCCAGATATTGAGTAATTGTTTTATCAGAATATACAGTGTATTCCCTCACTTAGAATCCATCAGAATGTTTTACATCAAAATAGATGTTTTTTTCTATCTCTGTCAGTCTCAAAAAATATTCCTATGAATGAGTTATTATATTCTACAGTAAGGAAATGCAAATCAACAGTGTGCTTTTGTTTTAATGATGGATTTTAACATTTTAGGTAACAATAGACAATTTGGTACTTTCCCAGTTGTGATAGTTTGTCCTTTGTTATTTTTTTTTATAATTTCCCAGTTTAAAGAATACGCTCGTTTTTGTCCCCTCTGCATACACTGTATCAGGTCTCTTAGTGTCTATCTTATCTGTGTCTAGACTTCCTCCTACAATAAACAGTTGGTGTCAGGCTGGGTGGCTGATTGTCCTTATAAACACTTCCTTTTGTGGGGAAATGTATCAGCTAAAAGAAAAGGGATTCTGTCAGAGTGAAGAATAATAAAATTTGGGAAACTTGCAAGCTGATTGCATTGACAATAGAATTAATTCCTGGGATGGCACAAGCTGTGATAGCAGCCAGCAGCCAACTGATATTAAACATTTGTTCTAACAGAGCTGATCTGTTTGGCTTCATGTTGTAGAATGCTAATACACAGATACACTGTAACAAATACAATATGTAACAGATATTGAGAGAGAGCCGTGATCCGCAGTATTGGCACCCCGAGAAATGACCCAGCTTTCTCCTGTCCTGGTAGCAGCTGAGAAGTAAATATAGGATCCCGTCTGTGGTGGAGAAGGAGCAGAGATTCCTACTTCTTCCCTTCTTTCATTTCAAAGCAGCCCAGGATGGGAAAACCAGGGACAAAAAGTGCCAAACCAAAGAAGCACGGGCCCCAATGGCAGGCCAGGACAGCCCATGCAGACAGTATTGTTGAATAGATATGAATAGGTAAAATGCCCCTAGTTATATTAGCATAAACATGGGGAAAGGATTGACCTGGGGATGTAGGAGTTTGCCATCACAGGTCTATCGACAGTGTGGCAACGATGACTGACAATCATATCGAAAACAAGAATTGGGACACACCTAGAACAGTGCTGCTCTAAACACCTCAGTTTATACCTCAATTCATACGAAATGCACATTAAGGGAACATCACACAAAAACTATAGATTATAATCTTGCTAAATTCTCAAAGTCACCTTTCTTGCAAAAATAACAGGAGAGACGTATTAAATAGATTTATCAAAGTGTGGTGTTCTGTAAAGCGATGCAAAGTTGTAAATGTATCCTGAACCATATGAATTGCCTGGCAAAGCTGTATCTGCAATGATAAATATTTGCATAAGAGGACGGACGGACACACACACACACACACACACACACATACACACACATACACACATATATACACATATATATACACACATATATATACACATATATATACACATATATACACACACATATATATACACACATATATATACACATATATATATACACATATATATATATACACATATATATATATATATATATATTATATATATACACACAAACACTAAAACATACATACACACACTGCTGTTTGTGTGCTGTGTGTGTGAGAGTGTTGTGTGTGTGTAAGGGTGCTGTGTGTGTGAGGGTGCTGTGTGTGTGTGTGTGTGTGTGTGATAGTGCTGGTAGTGTGATGTGTGTGTGTGAGGATGATGTGTGTGTGCATGAGGGTGCTGTGTGTGAGAGAGAGTGCTGGTAGTGTGCTGGGAGGATGCTGTGCGTGTGGGTGAGGGTGCTGTGTGTGTGTGTGTGAGGATGATGTGTGTGTACATGAGGGTGCTGTGTGTGTGTGTGTGTGTGTGTGATAGTGCTGGTAGTGTGATGTGTGTGTGCATGAGGGTGCTGTGTGTGAGAGAGAGTGCTGGTAGTGTGCTGGGAGGATGCTGTGTGTGTGGGTGAGGGTGCTGTGTGTGTGTGTGTGTGTGTGCGATGGTGCTGTGTGTGTGTGAGGGTGCAGTGTGTGTGTGAGGGTGATGTGTGTGTGTAATGGGTGCTGTGTGTGTGTGTGTGTGATAGTGCGATGTGTGTGTGTGAGGATGATGTGTGTGTGCATGAGGGTGCTGTGTGTGTGAGGGTGCTGTTAGTGCTGTGTGTGTGAGGGTGCTGTGTGTGAGAGAGAGTGCTGGTAGTGTGCTGGGAGGGTGCTGTGTGTGTCGGTGAGGGTGCTGTGTGTGTGTGTGTGTGATGGTGCTGTGTGTGTGTGTGAGGGTGCAGTGTGTGTGTGTCTGAGGGTGCTGTGTGTGAGGGTGCTTTGTGTGTGTGAGGGTGCTGTGTGTGTGTGAGGGTGCTGTTAGTCTGCTGTGTGTGAGGGTGCTGCTAGTGTGCTGTGTGTGTGTGTAAGAGAGAGGGTGCTGTTAGGGTGCTGTGTGTGAGGGTGCTGTTAGTGTGCTGTGTGTGTGAGGGTGCTGTGTGTGTGAGGGTGCTGTGTGCTTGTTTGGAGTGATTGTGTGTGAAGGTGGGGGGGGGACAGATTAGGAAATATCCCACCTCCCTTTTTAGGGAGGGGGATCCTTGCTGCCATCCCTGGTGGTCCTAGTGGTGATTGAAGTCTAGCCTGCAGGGCTAGAGTTCACTCTCGCAAGATCTGAGCGTTGCCATGGCAATGTTACAATCTCACGAGAGGAACCCAGCAGAGCTGCTGGCTAGAGCTCCCAAGGTCCTCTACTGCCTGCGGGCCGGCGAGGGAGATCTTTGATCTCCCCACCGGCCCATGGAGGCACACAGCAGGGCCAGCGCTCGGATAGCGCCGGCTCTGCATGGACCGACAGGGGAGATCCTGTGATCTTCCCTGCTGGCCTCGATCCATGCACGGGCTGCAGGGATTAGGGTGTGCCCAGGCACACCCGGCACAACCCGTGCGCATGTCTCAAGTAATGTATCATGGCCGGCTATTAAGCCCTGCTCAAGGCCCTAACGAGGATCATTAACTGTTTTGCTTAAAAACGTGACCAAAATGGGGTCAAACTCTGGTGAGATTGCAACCTTGTCAGAAATAGTGGGTAAGGGGTACTCAGCTAATTTCTAATCTCTTTTCAAGTGGTTTGCATAGCCATAACCTGCAGAATTGTGCAATTTGTCCGGGTGGTGTACATGCAGCCGAGTGAGGGTGCCTGATTAGTCTAGGGTCAAACAAAGGTTGACCTTGGAAATCCAAGTCAGAGTATTGATCCTCTTCAGAATTGATAGTGAGAAAGTAAAAACCTGGGAAGGCTTCATTGATTTCTCCTTGATTTATTGTGAAGAAGTATTGTCATGCTCATTAAAAGGAAGCTTGTCATCAGAATATCCAGTACGATACTCGTCCACGATCTGTAGATTGTGAGTAGAAGCAAGGCCCTCTAGAGAATCTAAATCCTAAAGAGGTCATAAGGAGGCATGTCCCTGTATATATTGTCAATAAAGTTAGTTCTGCGTTCCAGCGTGGATGGTCGCGCATGCGCGAAACGGCCACCCGCGTGTCATGACGTACGGCGTTGCGCCCGGCATCATTCACGCCTGGTCACCAGACAAGATGCACGGACCGGCAAATTAAAAAGACGAAAGACCGGGAAAGAAGATAGACGCTCCTGAGGAAGTCTGATCGACGAAATGCATAGAGCCCCGTCAAGGAAACCCTGATATTTGGTATAAAAGCAGCGTGTAAAGCACCTTTACTTAAATTACTTAGCTTTGGGACGGATACGGGCTATGTTTTTAAGGTAGAATCTACAGGATTTGGTAACCGACTGGATGTAAGGCTCAAATGTCAGAATCAAATATAACGCCAAGAGAGCGCTTGCAAGGATGGGTTGCTCTTGGAAGACATGTATGTACGTAGTGGGGAATTACGATACCACATAACATAGATAACCCCAATAAAACCCCCCAGTAACGACAGACAACTTAGTATGGATGAACAGGCCACAGCATTTATTAAAACATAAATAAATGACTGCATAACACATCCATAACTTTATTAAACTCTTCTTTCTGTTAGAAATAAATAAATAATCATAAATTAACATATATACATATAATAACAACAACAACGTGCTATGCAGCGACCCAACCGTCCTTGCCAATAAACATCCAGTGGTTCCTAATCACCACTTCCTCTCACCTCCCCCCTCATCATAAAAATCCTTCCACTGCCCGCCATCAGCCGACCTTATCCACGCTCGATGGGCACGATACCTCAGGCAACCTAATGTTTAACCTTTTAAGCAGGGGAGGTTGAGACCTGAAAAACATAAAAACTTAGTCCATCCTTAGACATAACCCTTCAAACTTGATTGGCAAGGACATACCCCAGCCACCAGACCCGCTGCTTTACCCCTAAATCAGCGGGGAACCCCACCAAAACCTCCCATGGCCTGTTCCACAGCTTCCTGAAGGGCAAGATTGAAAAGGTCGAGCCCGACCTCCGTTAGGTGCACCCCGTCCCCCCGAAAAAAATGAGCCGCCTCCCGCTCAAAAACCCTGTGGTGGACGGGGATCCCCTGAACCCTCAAAACAAACTGAGAAACCCGCCTGTTGAGCTTGCGTCTGCAACGCTCCATTGCACTCTGGCTCCTGGCGCCACGCCAGTAGTTGCGGGCAATGACTTCCGACCACACCAAGCGCACCCCGGGGAACAAATTCATAATGCGGGCTATGTCCCGCTTCACCGATGAGATCAAGTCCCAAATGGGCACCACGCCCAGATCGGTTCCCCCCTAGATGGATCACCAAGACACTCGGAACCCCCAGGAGAAGGGACAACTGCGCTAACTCGGGTAGGAGCCGGGACCACCTCATACCCCTTGCCCCGAGCCATCGTACCTCTGCTTCGGAACGCGTAAAAGCCAACCTTTCGCCTCCAGGCCGTATCGCCGCACGCTGCCCAGTACAGTAAACATAGGAGTGCCCGATGATCCAGATCCTGGGGGGGAACGAAACTGCGGAGAGAAATCATGTCAATAAACTGGCCGGACGAACATAGGAAACATAACGTCTCGAGTCCCACCTACCAATCCTTTGAACTACCTGCGCCGGCATGCCAAGCCTAGAGGCCTCGGTAGCCGCCCCAATACGGAACGAATGGCCCCCAAACTCCCTGCTATCCAAACCCACAGCCTCCAGCCCCAAACGAAAAACTCGAATAAACTGGAAATGGGAAAGGAAACTACCATCCCCGTGCACCAGGAGCGGCAACACAGGGGAAGGGCGCAGAGCACAATATTCCCCAAAGGACCAAACAGGACAGATGCCGGAACCCGGGACGAACCCCAACCGGACCCACTTACCCCTCCCCAAGACATCAGTCTTAGAGCGGCGAATCCTGAACGAGATCCGGTCAGCGGTACATGAAACGTCCCCGAACAGCACCCCCCCCCACTTGCCGTCGGCTGGGGCACACCAGCTCCCCAATCCGCATAGCGCCAAAAAATGCCAAGGAAAAGGCTAGGCGAAATAGCCGAACATCAAAATCCGAATGGCACACCTTGTGCAACGCCTCACACAAGGTAGTTAGGAGTGTGCCCGAGACCGGGCGCCTCGAGTCTTGCGCAGGCACCCGCCCCCTCCGCAAACCTTTCAGCGCCTGGCGTATGAGGAACGCTTTGGTAGCGTCGTCCCAACCCCGCAACTTAAACAGGATGCTGAGTCCCGCTAAGCGCGCCGAAACGGCCGAGGGAGACAACCCTGCAGCCTCCCAATCCCGAAAGAGAAGAACCAAACCCTGTAGGCGAGTGGGGGAGTCCCCGAAACCCCCTTGGGACCTCTCCCACCCGTCCCATTCCCTCCAGACCTTGTTATAGCGGTCCCACGTGGCCGTAGCCACCGACCCACGGACCAGCTCCATCAGTCGGCCAGACCCAAGGACCACATCTCCGTCGGACACGGGACACCCACCAATTCGGCCTGCGGAGCCACTGCCCGAAACACGTCCCACTGTGAACGAGAGAGAGCATCGGCCATCACATTACGAACACCCGGGATATGCACCGCCCTACAACATACATTCAGCTCTAGACAGCGCAGAACTAGGCACCGCAGCAAGCGAACCACGGGGGGAGAGGCAGCAGACAGCTGGTTGATCGCCTGCACCACACCTAAATTATCACAATGGAAGACCACCCGTCTGTCCACCAGCATAGAACCCCACACTTCCAGAGCCACCACAATAGGAAAGAGTTCCAGAAACGCCAAGTTTCGAAGGAGCCCCGTTCCCTGCCAGGCCTCCGACCAAGAGTCAGCGCACCATTTTGCGCCCAGAATGGCCCCAAAGCCCACCGAGCCCGCCGCATCGGTGTACAAATGGAGGTCCGCGTTAGAGACCTCCGGGGCCTGCCAGTAGGACCTCCCATTATAGGACGCCAAAAAGGAATCCCAAACGGCTAAGTCAGCCCGCAAGGGCTGGGTAAGCCGGATAAAATGCCTCGGGTGAACTACCCCTGACGTTGCTGCCGCCAGGCGTCGATTAAAGATGCGCCCCATAGGCAGGATTCGGCAGGCAAAATTGAATTTCCCCAGCAGAGACTGCAGGCAGCGCAGCTGTATCTTGCGCCGCCCCAAGGCCTGGGACACCGCCAGTCGCAGGTCCACCACCTTATCCTGCGGCAGCCAACATTCCCCGGCCATCGAATCAATCTCGATGCCCAGGAAGCTCAGACACGTGACCGGACCCACCGTCTTGTCGTGAGCCAATGGGACTCCGAAGCGCTGAAACACTTCCCCGAGAACTCACAGCAGGAGGGCACAGACGTGCGATCCCGCTGGACCCACACACAGGAAATCGTCGAGGTAGTGCAGGAGGGAGGAGACCCCAGCTTCCCTCCGTACCACCCAGTCCAGAAAAGTGCTAAAGCACTCAAAATAGAAACAGGACAGCAAGCAACCCACAGGGAGGCACATGTCCACAAAATATTGACCCTCAAAGGTGCACCCCAAAAGATGATGGCACTCCGGATGCACCGGGAGCAGCCGGAAAGCGGATTCCACATCCGCCTTAGCCAGCAACGCCCCCGGGCCCGCCGCCCTAACCATGCGAACTGCTGCATCGAAGGAAGCATAGGAGACCCTACAAAGCTCAGCGGAAATGTCGTCATTCACCGAACCCCCTCGCGGGTACGACAAATGGTGAATCAAACGATACTTCCCGGGATCCTTCTTAGGCACCACACCCAAAGGAGAAACCCGCAGATTAGCCATCGGTGGGGAGGAGAAAGGGCCGGCCATCCGCCCCAATGAGACCTCCTTAGCCAATTTCTCCCGCACTACCTGAGGGAAAGCCTGCACCGATTTGAGATTGCGTACTGAGAGCAGCGGAGGGCGCTCAGAGAACGGGATCCAAAACCCTTGCTCAAAACCCTCCACCAGGATCCGTGCTGCGGCCCGATTCCTATAAAGGGCGAGCCACGGGCGCATCGCATTTACGAGGACCGGAGTCGTCGCCCTTAGCCCCCATGTCCCCTTTCTCACCAGCTTTACCTCGCTTGAAACAGCGAGAGGCGGAATGGGCTCCGCCGCAGCCGGAGCACTCGTTCTTAAACCGGCAGGAAGACCCCCATTTACAGTGACTGTCGTTAAACCTCCAACACCAGCCAGACCTGGGACCTGAGGCCGATGAGGAGGAAGGCGCACCCCCACCGGCCCCCCCAAGAAAGGACGAAAAGGCGCTTTGCTGAGGGGCTGGCCGAGTCATGATGGAAAGCCAGAGGCTGATATCCATCTGGTCCTATGACAGCGAGGGACGCACTGCCAGCCGCTGACGAAACTGTTCGTCGTATCTCCACCAACCCAGCCCCCCATAGGTGCGACAAGCGTTCCAGATCGTGTCCTGATAACAGAACAGCGCGGAGCACTTGTGGGGAAACTTTTCCCCAACCACGCTGGCTAAAATAGAGAACGCCCGAATCCAGTTCCCAAAGGTCTTGGGAATCTTGCGGAAACGGTACTTCTCCCTATCCTTTTCCGACTCCTTACTGTCCTTGTCCGCCACGGGAGGAGCTTCCTCCAGCGGCAGGAGAGAAAAAATCTCCACAAATTCCCCCTTCCAAAGTTTCTCCTTCGTTTCCTGCTTCAAGTGCAAGCCCAGAGGGCCAGACCAGCACATGTAAGCCGCACCCCGTGCCACATCCGGGACCCCCCCATCGAGACCAGCATCAACCGCGGCAGCGCCCACACTGGCCACCGCTGGAGTCGGAGCACCCAGGGGCACCGCACCGCCCCCCATACCAAGGAGAGGCCCAGGAGGGGGAGAAGCCTGAGCAGCAGGAGGGAGGGGGGGGACAGAGGGACATTGGGAAGGAAGAAGAGGGACCAGGGAACCCAGCCAAGGCTAAGCTAGGCCCCCTGGAAGAAGAAACGGACGAAACAGGGGAAGGAGGGGGGGCAGGAGAGATAGAGCCCTGGGAGCCGTCCTCACTGCCAGAGGAGGCTCCTGATGGGCAAGGGGACCCCCCCTGACCCCCAACGGCAGCACCACCGCGAGGGCCCACTCACCGCCCTACCCCCCCGCCGGCCGCGGGGGGACCTGGATCCGCCGACTTGATCCGCCGCCCACCGCCCCCGGCCCGCGATCCTCCAACGGCGGCCGGGGCGGATGGTGAGGATGAGGGAGGAAGAGTAGGCCACGCGGCAGCCACAGTAGTAGGCCGCACGGCCGTTGCAGGCCGCATCCCCGGCCTGGTAGTAGCCAGCCGGGCAGCAGAGGATGGCGCAGGCCGCGCGGAGGAGGCAGGCCTCGTGGCTAAAAGCCGTGCCACCCGCGTGGCCGCAGTAGGCCGCAGATTCCGGCCTCCAGCAGTAGGCCGCATGTCTGGAGCCCCAGACACACGGTTCTGGCGAGGCCTCGGGCCCGGGCTCCTGCTCCTCAACCGGGCCCGAGGAGTGGTGTCAGGAGACAGCCTGGCAGGCGGACGGGAACGCCTGCCAGCGCTGGTGCGGCCCCCAGGGACAGGGACCACATGGGAGGCATCAGGGGAGACCGCAGGGGGTGCTCCAGGGGAGGGTAGGCCACGGGGGGTGCCCACACCAGCAGCCATACCTCCACTAATGCGTTGGAATTGCTCCCTCAGTTGCCGGCCACCATCCAGCGCAGCAGCCCTGAGGGACGACAGGATCGCCTCAATATCCATCACCTCAAGCTGTGTCAATCTGCAGGCCCAGGCAAACAGGAGCCGGAGGACAGAAATCTGTTTGCTGGCCCGTAACCCAAGTGGCACTGAGGTAAGACCTCCCCTACACTAACTTACATTACGCCTAACCCCTCCCATGCACACTTCCTAATTCCCTCCCCTGTATCTATCCCCACACTCCTACATGTGCCCTTGTCCGCTTAGCTGCGCTCTCTCCCCAGGGCCTGTCAGGACTTTGGGAATAGATTCTGCAATAGAAGAGAAAAGCCAGGATTTAAGCACAGCAGTGACTGAGCTATTCAGTCATAATGAAAGTGAGCAAAGTAAATGTATACACCAAACTAGGGATTGTTCAATATAAGTGTGTGTGTGGGGGTGAGGGGGTGGGGGAGGGGGGAATCAGCCAGTAGCAGTTGGGGCTCACCCAAAACAAATCTATGTGGGCATCACCCACATTAATAATATGATGTGGGGATCACCCACAAAGCAGTTAATAATATTAAGTTGAGTCCAGATACAATATGATATTAATGGAGATATGATTGGGGGTCACACACAATGCAGAGTCAAGCAGTTAAATAATTAATGCAGACAAAAGTGGGGTTAACCACAGCATATGTAAGACTGGCAAGGTGGGAGTCATCTTCAACCAAATATATGACGTGGAGGCCACCCATAGTAGCCATAGTAGATGCAATACTGAAAAAGTGGGTTAACCACACTAAGAAGAAAACTGAACTAAGTATTATCATTATTATTTATAAAGCGCCAGCATATTCCATTGCGCTTTACAATATTATCAAAGAGGGAGATTTAACAATAAATGAGACAATTACAAAAATTTACAGGAACAATATGTTGAAGAGGGCCCTGCTCCAACGAGTTTACAGTCTAAAACACAACAGGAAAGGAGGTAGCAATCAAGCTAGGTGGAGTGAAGCAGAGCAGGAGGAGAGAATAGAGTGCTGCCCTTTAGGAGAGAGCAAGGGACAGGTATGTGAGGTAGAGATTACTCTGGGAGGCCATAGGCTCTCCTAAAGAGATGGGTTTTGAGGCACTTTTTAAATGATTGAAGATAAGGGGAGAGCTTGATGGTCGTAGGCAGGCTATTACAAAGGAAAGGAGCCACCTGCAAGAAGTCCTACAAGCGTGAGTTGGCTGTATGGGTGCGAGCAGCAGACAGGAGAAGGTCAAGGGCAGAGCGGAGGGACCGAGAAGGACCCCTTGACCTTCTCCTGTCCACTGCTCGCACCCATACAGCCAACTGATGCTTCTCGGTCTCTCCGCTCTGCCCCTGCAGATCAGTGAAGAGAATAGGAGGGGCTAGAATTGGTCAGTGCTTTATAGGTGTGGATTAGTACCTTGAATTGACTCCTATAGGATACAGGAAGCCAATGTAAGGACTGACAGGGAGGAGAGGTGTGAGAGGAGTGACAGGAGAGGAAAATCAGTCTAGTAGCGGGGCAATACAACTTGTGGGAAGACCTATTAGGAGAGAGTTACAATAATCCATGCAAGAGATTACTAGAGCATGGACAAGCTCCTAAGTAGCATCTGGAAGCAAGATGGAATCTACAGGATTGGTAACAGATTGGATGTGAGGCTCAAATGTGAGGCCAGAATCAAATATAACACCAGTGGCAGTGTGATGGAAGGATGGGCTGATGTGGGTACCACCACATGTTTTTTTATATGGGTACTACAGTAGCATGTTTAAGGACAGCTGGGACAACACCAGAAGAGAGAGAACAGTTGAAGATGTGTGTTAAGGAAGGCACATTACAAGAGGAGAGAGACATGATAATGTGAGACGGGACATGATCAAGTGGGCAAGTGGTGGGGCGAGAGGAAAGGAGAAGCGCAGCCACTTCTTGTTCAGTAGCCTGGGAGAAAGTCTGAAGGGTAGGAAAGGCATGATCCAGGTGTGGTTGAGAAAGAGAGGGGCAAGGCGGTGAGAATTCTTTCCTTAGCTGTTCAATCTTGTCGGTAAAGTAGCATGCAAAGCTATCAGCTGTAAGGTTAGTTTGGGGGTGGCCACAGCAGGGCAAAGAAGGGAGTTAAAGGTATTAAAAGGATGCCTTGGATTGCTAGTGCATGAGCTAATGATGGAAGAAAAGTATGACTGTTTGGCAAGGGCTGTGCTGTAGTAACGAAACTTGAATTTGTAGTGGAGGAAGTCAGACTGGGTGCGTGACTTCCTCCTGCAGCATTCAGGAAAATGGGAGCATCTCTGCAGGTAGCGTGTTGATTTAATGTGCCATGGTTGGATGTGTGTTCTCCTTTGGGCTCCTTTTGGGCTGCAGCGTCCAGGGCAGAGGTGAGGGTAGTGTTATATGAGGATATAGCCAGTGAGGGACAGGAGAAAGTAGGCATTGATAGAAGTTGGAAATCAATATTAGCTGATAGCTGTTGGAGGTCAATATAATTCAGATTTCTTCTAAGTTGAGGGGGGTTAGGTTGAGGATGAAGTGGTAGGGGGCTATTGAGAGCAAATGATCTGAGAGAGGAAATGGAGTGTTGCAGAGATTAGAGATTGTACAATCATGAGAGAAAATAAGATCAAGGGTATTGCCAGCTACATGGGTGGGGGACTTAGCCCACTGTGATAGTCCAAGGGAGGAGGTCATTGAAAGTAGTTTTGAGGCTACTGAGGACAAGGGTGAGTTAATGGGAATATTATTGTCCCCAAGAATTAAGGATGGAATATTAGAGGAGAGGAAGTAGGGAAGCAAAGCAGCTAAGTGGTCAAGGAAGAGGAGAGGGGGACCAGGGGGATGATAGATAACCGCAATGTTAGCAGAGATGAGTTTGAAAAGGCAAATTGAATGGAATTCAAATGAGGAGAAAGTGAGTAAAAGGGGGACAACCCTGTATGGGGTACTAGAGGGACAAGGCCAAATTGTTATTTTATGTTCGGAAGAGAAAAGATGGATATCTAGTATAACATTCACACTGGCAAAAACCAAAGTACGGGGATATAAAGCTTTATAAACTGTACTTCCCCTGTTAGCAGGTAAATTTAGGTGATGTCCGAAAAATGTTGTCGATTGACAGGGTGTGAGGCAGCAAAAAATGGTGGGAAACTCACAAACCTCCACCTATTACCACTGCCTGCGCTTCTCGAGGGCCAAGAGATTGAGTAAGTGGAACAGAAGAGGAATTCCCCGAAAACAAGTAGTGTAGCCCTCCGAATTTAGTGAGGGAAAGTGTAAAATGGTCGCAGCCACCCAGAATAAATGGAGGCCAAACAGAAGCACGGACAATGTGGAAATACCACAAGGACCATTATCATAAAAGGATATAAAGCAAATCCCCAATGGAAAACCGAATGAGGCAAAAGGAGAAACTATTGAAATAATAAATCAACAGCAAAAACAAGCAATATTAATTGCAAAGACAAAATCTTAAAGGTGACGTTATACAATAACTCTTAAATTTACTGAAATGAAAAATACCTGAAGGCAATGTAATTAGAAAATACTCACCTGGACAGCAAGCAGCAAAGAAAGAGGAAGTGGGAGGAGTCTCACAGCTCTATATTATTATGTGTTTTCTGATTGGTTGATTCTGCTTTACACTTTTAACATTTGTTTTGCTGTTGGGAGGTTTACAGTAAAGGATTGTAAGCAAATATGAAGCCTCCTGTCATGACATAAAATTTGAATTGAAATTATTGTGGTTTTATATAACAATGTTTAATGATATCCTACAGGCGGTGATGTTTGCTATGACCCACTAGGCTGTTTCTCCGATAAAGATCCATATGCCAAGACACTACAGAGACCCAAAGCAGCTTTGCCATGGACACCTAAAGAGATTGGCACACGCTTCCTCCTGTACACACAACAGAATCCCAGAAGGCATCAGGTGATCAGCGCCTACAATGTCACCAGCATTGAAATGTCCAATTTCAAGACGACAAGAAAGACTTGTGTAATTATCCATGGGATGGGAGACAGAGCAGAGAATAGCTGGGTGTCCAACATGTGCACGGTAAATCCTAATGTTCCCCTATATTTGATGTACTTTGTTTGGCATGAAAAAGCTTTGATTTTAGGTTCCAACTCAGCATCAGTTGTGGTTAGTGGTTTTGGATGAATTAGTTTGCACAATTCAAATGATTTCACAATAACCGTTGTATTAAAATTTTAGGAGCACCAAGATGGCTGCCGACAATGTGTTTCAAAGAGCCATGTGTCCTGGTGTAACACTAGCAATAGATATTGCCTATTTACTACTGAAGCCCACGTATATTTGCAAGCACTCAAAACCAACCATTTCATTTTGTACAGCTATAATTATCAGCTGCTTCCGGTAGTTTGGCAGATATATATCCTAACAGTTAACCCCCAAATGACAATAACTCAAAATACAGCAAAAGATAATGTTTAATAATAAAATGTTAAAGAAAACATAACAAATATTAATAAACATATTCTAGCTAAACACTTGTATTATTCACAAGACAAATATCTTTTGCAGTACTAATCATATATATTAAGCATGATTGCAGTTAAAACATATCAAAGGTCCTAGCAATTTAATCTAATCCCAATTATACAAACTATAAAGAAATTAGAGTTTTATACTTAACATCCCAGGATCTTACATGAAATGGAGATAGCTGTTTCTGCTGCTCCGGTAGATCAAACGTTGTGTCCCAGGAAAAAAATAAATAGAGGCCTAGAGTACACACTGGCAACCTGGATAAGTAGGGATGCCTGTGCCCCTGTACTGCTACATTGCTGCTATCCCCAAAGCATCCCAAAAAACAACTGTCAAAACCTCCACAGAACAGCTTACACAATAAGCATAGTAACATGTCCCTCCATCCATCCTATACCCTGCCCATCAACCTGCCTCCTGACTCTGACCTGGTTAAACTGGTTTGTTACAACCATGCTCCGGTCAACTATGGAAAGAAAAGTATTAACTAATGTCAGTGCTGCTAACGGACATTAATGCAGGGAATGTCTGTTAAATAGTGAAACTTAAAGGCTAATTATTTAGGGTGTCATGGGTGTAAAATATTGCATTAGATGTTTTTTCATGTTCACAACAGCATTTCACATGGGTTCACATGATTAATTTCATGAACAGACAGCTAACACAATGATTATATATCATTACCTATAATGCTTGATTGTAGTCCACCACTGCTTTCCTTCATATTTATCAGGGGTGCACAGACCCCCATTTATGACTCTTGTATGTCCCTCCTACAGAACTGTACCAGAGAGTCTAAATAGTGAACAGACAAAGTGGCTCTGTAAGTTGAATTATTAGACTGCAATGTGTTTTCTTAAAAAAATACAAATACATGGTCCTAAGCAGGCAACGTTATATCCACATACTGTGATAATATACCTCTATTCCTTATAAATTCCCATAGCCAGTCACTAATACATTTTTGTGGCACCTACTGTTTCATTACTTATTCAATAAACCCTGAATTTTAAAATTGTGATTAAAAGTTTTCGCTGTGTGTTGAGGTTTTCAAGATAATTTTTTTTGCAAAAAGTTGCATTTTAATTTAATTTGTAAAAATTTGACGATTAGTGAGTAACCTCAAATATTTCACCTATATTATTAATTTTATTATTATTGCCATTTATATAGCACCAATAGATTCCGTAGCGCTTTACAATATTACAAGATATAGCAGACCACGGGTACCCCGACTGGTTACCTCCTCTAATTTCCTTCAATTCATGAACCATTTAAACTACAAAGGAGAACCATTTCCCCCCCAGTAACCGGACAACACACAGTTCTGGAAGTACAAAAAAACGTATTGGCCCCACACGGCTTTTATCCATAACCTGTGCAAGGGGTGTATCACACAAAACGTACAAGTTCACCTCCCTGGATCCTCCTCCCTGGGCCCCTAGCGCGGGAAAGGACTCTGTTCCCTTTGTCCCCAAAGCCTGCCACTAATAGTACAAAGCCGCCAGGATGTCCCCTTCCCAGGAGCCTATGTGCCTGGAAGTCTAGGTGTGGGAAAAAGGGATCCCAGGCACAAAAAAGCCCGCCTGCGGGAAACAAGCTGGCTTCTTTGTCCCTGCAGGCACCGAAAAGCCTGCCAAACTTGCCAGTGCCCCAAATGTGCCCACACCAATCTCAGGGACCCTCTCAGCGGTACCTTCTTTGACCAGTCTCTGCTCGTGAGGTCCCTGTGTGAAACCCTGCAAGGGAAGCTGTCTCCTTTTTGGGGTAGGAATGCTCCCCCTGGTGGAGTAGGATTGCTAACCTGGTGGCGTTCGTCTGTATGAACGGCAGCCACCCAGGGAAGCACTCAATTGTTTCCCTTGCGGTTTGCGGTTTTGACACTTATGTTGCGAGGTGTGACCATTCTAACCTAACATTCTAACTGAGTTATTGGGGTGGTGCCCGTTCGGGAGGTGAATTAATTCCCTTTGTGGAAGCACTCCCAAATGGGGAGCGGGCACATTACAGTTATATTTATCATTGGTGTTAAGAGGGTTAATAAAGATAAACAAAAAGTCTCATTAACAGCTGGACAAAGAACTTCTAATTATGAGTCAAAGGTTCCTTTAATTTATGATTGACATCTTCCCTCTTTTCATTCTGTAGAATAATCAATTGTTTTTTTTCATTAGGAAATTCTTGGGGTAGATGATATTAATTGCATTGGGGCTGACTGGCGGAAAGGCTCAGGAAATATTCAAATTTATATTCAAGCTGCAAATAATGCACGTGTAGTAGGGGCTGAGGTGGCGTACCTGCTGCAAATTATTCAGGTGAGAAATCTTTCAAAAACAGCCATGCGCAAGAATAATAAAAGCATTAAAATAGATAATGTTAGACTTATCTCGATTCTGTATGTATGTCTGTGTTTCTTTCTGTCTGTCTGCCTGTCTGTCATTTTCAAAAAAAGAGGAAAAAGCTAGGAAACAGGTATTTATGAAAAATATTTAACTGGGTGTTTCAAATGTCCATATGATATTTATTGGAATTTCATCACAAAGTATTGTTAATGACACACCATAGTCACTGGAAACATTACAGCTTAAAGCAGTAGTTCTGGGTCAGCAGTGTAAAAGCTCCTTTTTTGAGAAAGGGCAGTGTTTACACTGCTGCTCATGACCACCTCTAGTGGCTCCAAAAAATAGGTGGTGTGGCACTCTAGGCAACAGTGGATCTCAGATGGCTAGCACTCCAACAATAGCTCCGTGAAATAGGAATTTGCAGCCCCCGTCAGTAGAATAAGAATACAATTCACTGTTTATTTGTGCTCACAGGATGCAACAAAAAAACAACTAAATTCCGTCCTGTACGGCCTTAGTCATGTAAGACCATACAGGCCGAAACAACATGTTTTTTGTTTTGTTTTTTTGTATCCTGCCAGCACCAATAAATGTAACTATTGAGCAGCCACACTGTGAAACCTGTGGGTTGTATTCCGATTCCACCTTCAGCAGCTGTCACTCTCACAGTTATTAGAGCGCTGATTACCACAATGCAGTAATGTGCAGCACACTGCACTAGCCTCCAAAATCTTCCATAGGGAGAAGCATTGGATTGGCCAAGATCATCAGCAAGGGAGATGAGATGGTCACACAGAAAGCATAGCAGTGAGGGCTAAAAAGTAGGTAAAAAGCATCTTTATTGCTGGTCAGCTAAATAGCTAACAGAACACTACAGCAACTTTTGCTTCCCCTTTTACATTTCATTACGTATTAGATAAATTCCGAGCACAAATATATATATAGAATTGAATATAGAATTGAATTTGCAAGCACTATATTTGACCCTGTAACTCTCCACGACACCATAAAACCTGTACATAGGGGGTACTGTTTTACTCGGGAGACTTCGCTGAACTCAAATATTAGAAACCAATGTACGAGTAGGCCTGTAAAAAGAGGGCAAAAGAGGATTCAAAGATACCACACTTTATTGCAAGTTAATACAGCATGAGTAACGAAAGCTTGTAAGGTGCTTCACTCTGATTGAGGTATGTAAGTACCTGAGCTGAAGCTTTTTGATGACCCCATTGTTTGTGATGTAGACTGGGGTGAAAGTGTTTGAAGCTGCTCGCGTAGTGCCTTTGGAGACGTAACCGCTGAATGACAGCATAGAAGGTTTTAAGTAAGAAGCTTGGTTGTGAGTTTTTAGAAAAAAGGCAAAATTATGATAATAACCATGATTGTAACAGCGAGGTTCTCAAATTAAAGCCAGCTCCTGAATGTGTCATGGTGAAATACAGTAAGCCCTGGCGTATGTTAAGGGAAAGTCGTGACCCTGCGTGAAGCGTGTGTACCTATGCGAGGTGCAATTGTGTGCTTAGTCCCAGATTAGCTCGTGGAAAGGTGGTATCCTAGATGAAAAGTGGTGGGCCGTGGGGAGTGCCTGGAAGAAGGTATCAAATTGGGAGCGTGACAGAGCGTCAGCTGCTGTGTTGTGGACACCAGGAATGTGGATAAAGACTAGGAAGAAATGAGAGGTTGCTGCCAACCACGTCAGCCTGCGAATCAGCCTCATAATTGTTAGGGAGGAGGACCGACCTTTGTTAATGATGTCGCAGGCTGCGGAGTTGTCGGAGAAGCATCTAACTGCCTTGCCGGTCCAAAGGTGACCCCACGTGTGGGCGGCTGCTACGATGGGGTAGATCTCGAATAAAGTAGATGTTTCTCTAAAGGCCGGCAAGGCATCCGTCTCAAGGGGCCAGTTGTCCCTAAACCAGTGGTTGCCGCAGATGGCTGCGAACCCAGTGTGTGCCGCTGCGTCTGTGTGAATTGAAGGTGAGTGCTCTGAAAGTGAGGGAATAAACAAAGAGATACCATTCCAATCAGCCAGAAAACTACTCCACATGAGTAAATCCGCCCTAGCCGGATCGTCCAACACGATTGGGCATGACTCGGGCACACCGTGGAGCAAGTTGAGAAGCCTGAAGACAAAAGATCTACCCTGTGGAATGATGCGCATAGCAAAGTTAAGGGACCCCAAGACTGGAGGCTCCTCCTAGTGCACGCAACACTCCACAGGAACAGGACAATCTCATTCTTAATGTGGGACAGCTTGTCTGGTGGTAAACTGGCTTGGAAGGTAGTGGTGTCGAGTACTATGCCCAAGAAAACGAGCTTGGTGGAGGGGCCGAGTGTTTTGCTAGGTGACAATGGGACCCCGAGTGTCGTGAAAAAAGCTGTGGTGGAGTGTATGAAGTGAGGGGATTGTGAACTTGGTTCTATCAATAGAAAATCGTCTAGGTAGTGGATGACAGAGGGGCACCTGAGTATATTTAGGAGCAGCCAGCAGAGGGTTTCTGCAAAGATATCGAATAACCTGGGGCTGCTCCTAGAGCCAAAAGTATACCTGTTTCTCCATTTAACACCATGTAAGTGCCATAGTGAGGGGTAAATAGGTAGTAGTTTGAAGGCGTTTGTTATATCTGTTTTGCTTAACCAAGCTCCACTACCAGCTAATAAGATGGCCTCCATAGCATCATCAATTTTAGCATATTGCAGTGAGAACTCCGTGGCGGGAATGAGGGAGTTGATACTAGGCGTGCAGGAGGAGTGAGGTGCGGAGAGATCAATAATTAAACGTTTTTTGTTGGAGTATTTGTGAATGGCTATACCGATGGGATTGGTACGCCAAGATGAGAAAGGTGAAGATAGAAACGGGCCGATCATAAAGCCGGCTGTGATTTCTGTAGACAGAAGGTGGTCCACCGTGAGTGGGTCAGTGGAAGCAGATAAAAGGTTAGGGCATTCAAGTGTACCTGTCGGGTTGTGAAACCCCTGTGAAAAACCCGTCACCAGATAATCTACCAGGTGCCTAGCTGGATGTGACTGGAGATAGTATTCCAGTATGGCAATGTTGACTTCGGTCAGGCGTTTCTTAGGTGACAGAAGGGCTGGGCAAATGGACTTGGTGTGGGTTCTGAAGCAAATGGAGCAGATGTGCAGTCCCACACATGTCGTGAGATTACATACCCCGGCGTTAAAGTCACTGCACACCCGAACCTTGCCTAGAAATGTAATGTGACTGTCTGGCGTTTTACTCCAACCGGCACCCTGACTAGTGTGTGGGGTGGGGAGGTGGTGAGCCGTGGAAGTGACTGTTGTACTAGTGAGCATAGTTTGGGAGGTCAGCAGTAGGGCCATGGAGTTGGCATTATTACCCTTGGAAATGCCCTTCCTGATGAAGTCAGGGACAGGGTGAGCCGGGGTACGTAAGAAGTGGGTTTGGCTGAGACCGTCAGGGGAAGGTTTGCCGAGCCCGACAAGGCACCTGTTGTGGCTATAGCGGATTCCAGTTTCGCTAGTCTGTGATTGATTGTTTGGAGGTTGGCGAGTATAGCAGACAGGGTGTCTCCTGTGGAATATGAAGTGTGAGCTGGCAGGATTTTTGAACTACAGCCTGGCCTGGGAACGTTGGCTTGAGTGGTCATGAGCCTATATAGTTCGGCCTTTCTGGCCATGGCAGGAAAGGGGATACCCCTGCTCCTAAGCTCCGCTGAGATTTTTGGAATGGTCCAGTATCTCAGGGACCTGTGGGTAAAAGGGGTGAGGGTTTTGTCCGGAGACCCAGGCCTGATTGGCGCGCTGGCTATATTGCCCGATGGTAGATTGGTGATTGACTTTGCTGAGTGACCCAGTAACTGTTCCTTTAAGAGGTTAACCCTTGTGTGGAAACCGCAGAATGCTGGGAATAAGTTCATAATTAAATGTAACGGTGGGACGGGAAATAGTGCCATAGGACTATGATAAATACAGGGGGGAAGACAGAGTATAAACTTTAAATATAACAAGGAAATAGACATGTATAGTTTCACACTGGGGTATATACAAAACATATAGGGAATACCTGTTTATCCCTCCCGCGTTCGGCTAAGCGAACACGAGAGGGATTTAACCTATGAATCAATTTCAGACTGTATGAGTAAATGAAAACGGCTGCATTAAAGCCGTACGTAAGCGTGTTCGGCTGTATGAAGTGTGAAACAGTCGAACGTAGGGTAAGTATGAGCGATCAGTATTTAATTTTTAAACAAATGAAAGAAAGGCGAGTATGAAGTTCTGCGTTCGGCTATTAGACGCGCGAACGCAGAAGTAACCGAACGGCGTAAGAAACAAAAATGGTAAGAAATACTAGTAATAAAAGGGAGCCTATCCCCGCATTTTTAGGCCCGAACGTGGGAAATAGCCAAACGCCATTTCCCACGTTTGTGCTTATGTGTAGGTGCCGGTCTCGTGACCGGAAGCCGGAAACTAGTAACGAAGGCGGTTTAGAAGCCGGTGAAGGAGCTCGGAGGTCGGTAACAGGAGCTGAAACGAGGGACTAGATACTCGAGGCAGAATTTGGCGGCAACCTCGACCGGAAGTGCAGGTAACCAAGGAGACAAACGGCTTGCAATACAAAGGTAAGCACGGTGGTAGGGTTTAAATAGGATCATTACTCCTCCCACAAATTCAGGCCAAATGGCCTTCCAACATATACATACACACACAGAAAAATAGATTTGCACTTTAACTTACTGGTGTCGTTGCCCGGTGCTTGTCAGCAAAAAATCTACAGATAGCGTAAAGAAAGCACTTTACATATTGGGAGTCCTGAGAGTGCTATCTTTACGCTATCTGTATGTGTGTGTATATATATATATATATATATATATATATATATATATATATATATATATTACACACACACATATTATATATAATATAAATTGGAAAAAAAACACTTATAAAAACGCTAAATTTGGCCATCGTTTTTTGACTAAGTGGCAACTACAAAAGACTGCAAATACCCCATTTGGAATACCCTGGGTTATCTACATTTGAAAATGGTATGCCATGATGGGGTTATTTCACATTCCTGGGCTACTATATGTTCTCAAAAGGCAAGACAGACCCAACAAACCAATCTGGCAAACTGAATTGGGCAAGTCCTATATAGACCCTGTAACTTTCCAAAACACAATAAAACCTGTACATGGGAGGCATTATTATACTCGGGAGACTTCGCTGAACACAAATATGAGTGTTTAAAACAGTAAAACCTATCACGATGATAAAATCACCAATAAAAGTGCAGTTTTTGTGTAAAAAAATATATGCAAAAAACAAATCTAAATGCTAACTTTGGCAAGCGTTTGTGGTAAAGTGGTTACTACAAAAGACTGGACATACCCCATTTTGAATACCATGGGTTGTCTACTTTTACAAATGGTTAATTTTCATTCCTGGGCTGCTATACGGTCTCAAAAGCAACATAGGGCCAGCAAACCAATCTGTGCAAACATGGAAAAGGGGAAAGCCCTACATTTGACCCCTGTAAGTTTGCAAAAACCCATAAAACCTGTACATTGGGGGCACTATTGTACTCGGGGGATGTTGCTGAACACATATTGGGGTGTTCTTTGTCAGTAACACATAACAGGAACGGAGAATCCATGCCTAAAGTACAATGTGAGAGAAAAATAACACAAAAAAAAATGACAACCCGAAAGTTTGACAAAGACTGGTAGTAGAATTAGTGCATGGAAAGGGTTAAAATACCACCATTTGAAATACCCTACGGTGTCTACTTTTCAATAATATATGGTTTGATGAGGGTAAATTATATTGGTCGGCTTCAAAAATGTCCCAACTAGGACATGGGTGCATGAGGACCAGCTTTGAAAATTCCAAGTTGGAAAACTGGAATGCGCTCCCTCCAAATAAGGTATTTTAGCCCCCAGAGAACCTGATACACCTATACATGGGGGGTATCACTGTACTCGGGAGATGTTGCTGAACACAGTTCGGGGTGTTCTTCGGCAGTAACCCTTAAAGTTCTCCGTACATGTATTCTTAAATTGCTGTGTGTCAAGAAAATCACCAATGATTATTATTATTTTTTTATTTGGCATAGATTGGTGGTAAAATGGTTGCATGAAAAGAGTTAAAACACCCCAAGTTTAATACCTTAGGTTGTCTTCTTTTAAAAAAATATATACATGTGAAGGGTTATTCAGGGATTCCTGACAGATATCAGTGTTACAATTTAACTAAAAAATGGTTTGGAAATAGCAAAGTTCTACTTGTACTTATAGCCCTATAACTTTCCAAAAAAAAAAAAAACATTGGGCATTTCTAAACTTAGGACAAAATTTAGAAACTATTTAGCACCGGTGGTTTTTAGAAAAGTTTATTTTTTTACATATTTTTATCATATTTTATAATTTTTTTATAGTAAATTATATGATATAATGAAAATAATGGTATCTTTAGAAAGACCATTCAATGGCGAGAGAAATGGTAGATAATATGTGTGGGTACAGTAAATGAGTAAGAGGAAAATTACAGCTAAACACAAACACAGCAAAAATGTAAAAAGAGCCCTGGTCCTTAACGGTAAGAAAATTGAAAAACGGTCTGGCCACGGAGGGGTTAAATACTGTTAGTAAAGTTTCCAAGTGATTTATCTAGAGACGTCACCATTAAAGTCTATGGGAACAAATCAAGGTCAGTGTTCATCTACCTGTGATACAAAATTACTTTTCACAAGGTTGTAATTCTGTTTCACTCGTAGGAGAAGATCAATTCTTCCTATTCACCTTCCAACATTCATATCATTGGGCACAGTCTCGGAGCCCATGCAGCGGGTGAGGCTGGCAAACGATATCCTGGCATTTGGAAAATTACAGGTAATACTGTATACTCGTTGAAATGAGATAAGAAAGAAAGATACTATGGCTTTAATAAGCTTTCCAAATAATTTTTTTTTTTTTTTTGGTAAATATATTTTTATTGTCATTTTTATATATTCAATGTGAGACTCACAGGTCTCAATCGTTGTAAACAATATATAAATCGAGACTCGCAGGTCTCTTTAAGATAGGCAAGCAAAGCACAACATGTGCTACAAGATATAGGTTGGGAGTGGAGCACGCAGGCCCCCAACAGTGGTGGACACGCAGGTCCTATCAAAAGTGAACCTTGGTTAAGTTTTTGGTAAAACATTCGTGCGTCCCTCTGGGTTTAACTACATATTAGGTTGCCCCTAGTAGTTGTCATGGTGCTTAAATACAAAACGAATGTAGCTGCGGTTCATTGGATAAGGGGGTTGGGTAACCAAGTGTTCCAAACATCTCTAAGTCACCGTAGGTGAGCCTTGTGTGTCTACGTGGCTGCCTGAGCCTTCGTACAGTGATCATACGTGTCTCTGTGCTGTCGGGGTATTTGCCTACGGCCTTAATGGAGGATGTGGGAAATGTTAGAGGGGGGGGGAAATGAGGGGATGGGGGGGGATTCTGAAGGTGGGGGGGGTATGAGCTCTGTGGTAGGTTGGGTGGGTGGGGTGGTAGGGTCAGTCCGTCCCGTCGTGTGAGTCTCCCGTTTCCAGGTGAGTGGTGAAGTCTGTCTGTATGGTGGTTACTATCCAGTGTGTCCAGGTCTCCATATATTTCCCAGTGGTATTGGTGGCTCCTGAGTGGAGTTCTTCTATAGCCCTGAGGTCCTCCATTTGGTTGAACCAGGCTCTTAGGGGTGGGGGTCTGTCCTGTCTCCAGTATTGAGGGATGATCTGCTTTGCTACATTGAGGATCCTAATTGTCAGGGATTTTTTATACCTAGATCTGGGTGTTGTCGTGTGGTGTAACAGCATCGCCGCTGGGTCCAGCGGTGGTGGTGCATCTGACAACCTCGACAAGATATCGTGAATAGACTTCCAAAATGGTGTTATCTTACGGCAGTCCCACCATAGATGTAGTGTGGTGCCTGTAGCCTCTCCACATCTCCAACACAGGTCGGAGTGTGAGGGGTCTATGGCATGTAATCTGTGTGGGGTGCGGTACCAGTGGCTCAATAGTTTAAATGCCGTCTCTTGCGTCTTCGAAAAGGTGGAGCAGTGGTGTGTTAGATAGCAAATTTTGTCCCATTCTGTCTCTGTAAATGTCCTCCCCAGGATCGTTTCCCATGTTCCCTTAAAGGCTGGAGTCTCTGTGGGGGTCTCCCTCTGTAGCAGTGAGTACAGGATAGAAATGCTGTGGGGAAGGGGGTCTGGTTGGATACAGTAGTCCTCGAAGGTGGTCGGTTCCCTAGCGTAGTTCTGTCCTCCGGGCAGTGAGTCAATGTAGTTCGAAAGTTGTTTGTATTTGAAAGTTTGCATGAATGTGGGGTGTGTACGTTCCGTCAGTTGTGTGAGTGTTTTCCGTCCGTTATGTGTGTGTATGTGGTGTAGTCTGGGGATTGGGTTGTGTATGAGGTCTCTGAAGGCCTTTGGATCCAGCCCGGGTGGAAAGTCTCGGTCATGGATGAGTGGTAGTAAGGGTGAGGGGTGTCGGGTGAGGCCATGTACCCGGGACGCTCTGTGCCATACCTGTAGGGTATGTTGCGCCAGAGAGGAGCATCCCCGACCCAGGCCCCCTCCGGAGCACCATGGTAGGGTCGACACCGGCCCTGCTGTCTCCGTCTCTTCCACCGTTTTCCATTGTTTGTGGACGTTGGTCTTGGTCCAGTCTAGGACCCTCCGTAGGTGTCCAGCCGTGTAATATAGATAGAAGTCGGGGATGGCCAACCCCCCCCTCTCCTTAGGTAGAGTGAGGGTCTGGTACTTGAGACGTGGTCTTTTCCCGTTCCATATATACGCGCTAGTCAGCGTGCGTAAGGCAGTGAAGAATCTTTTAGGGATTGTTATGGGGAGTGTCTGGAATAGGTAGAGTAATCGTGGGAGAAGGTTCATTTTAATTACCTGAACCCTTCCCAGCCACGATATATGTGGGTGAGACCATTCGGCTAGTTCCCTTTTGAAAGTGTTCAGCATAGGGGAGAAGTTTTCTCTGTATATGTCTTCTTTCTGTCTAGTTAGCCATGTGCCTAGGTAACGTATTTTATGTTCTGCCCATTGGAATGGGAAACTGGGGCGGATGGGGGTAATTCTGCTGTCAGGTAAGTCTACATTCAGTATGTGGGATTTGGAGTAATTTATTTTGAGGTTGGAGATGTGTCCGAATGTCTTGAAGGATTGCAGAATGTTGGGGAGAGAGATCTCCGGTTTCGTAACGTAAAAGAGGAGGTCATCCGCGTATGCGGCCACCTTGTGATGTGTGTCTCTTGTGCGTATGCCCGTTATGTCGTGGTGTTCTCTGATGGCTATCATAAAGGGTTCAAGGGCAAGGACGAAGAGCAGCGGGGAAAGTGGGCAACCCTGACGGGTGCCGTTGTATATCGGAAATTCATCCGTCAGTGCCCCGTTTACTATAACATGAGCCGTGGGCCCATCATACATGGCTGTGATCCAGTCCTGCATGTGGGGTCCCAGACCTATTTGACCCAGGATCTGGAATAGGTACTCCCATCCCACTCTGTCGAAGGCCTTCTCCGCGTCCGTGGACAGAAGGAGAAGGCCTCCGGCGTCACAGGTCTTGTTGTGCATAAGGGCAAGGGTTCGAATGGTATTGTCTCGCGCTTCACGGTCTGTGACAAAACCGACTTGGTCGGGGTGCACCAGTGCGGGGATGTGTGGTTGCAGGCGACCGGCAAGCATCTTCGCCATCAACTTAATGTCGCAATTGATGAGGGAGATGGGCCTGTAGTTCCCGCAGTGCTCCGCGTCCTTGCCCTCCTTTGGAATGATAGTAATGTGTGCTGTCAACGCCTGTTTGGGGAAATGGTGACCTTCTCTAATCGCGTTAAAGGAGGCCAGCATAGGTTGGTACAATTTGTCTGCGAAGTGCTTGTAGTAGCAAAGAGGCAGGCCGTCGGGGCCCGGACTCTTGCCAGGTTTAGTTCCTTTAATCGCCCTCGATAGCTCCTCAATTGAGAAGGGTTCATCAAGCTGGTCGGCCACCTGTTGATCTAGTACGGGTAGTTTATGGGTCAGCAGATATTGTCGGATGGAGTCTTTTAGGTGGGCGGCCGCCATCTCCGACTTCGGTCGGGGAAGCGAGTAGAGTTCTGAGTAGTAGGTTTTTATCGTTTGCATGATTTCGGATGGTAGGCGGCGCGTCACTCCCTGTTTGTCTCGTATTTTATTGATGTATGTCATTTGGCGCCGTTTCGCCAGCATCCTGGCTAAGAGCTTGCCGCTCTTATTGCCGTGTAGGGAAAAAAAGGCCCTATGTCTAAGGGCTTCTCTATGGTGTTTGGACTGGATCAGGGAGGTCAGGTCTCGTCGCAGTTGTAGGAGTTGTGTGTGAAGGGCCGGGGATTGGTTTTGTTTGTGAAGCGTGTCGTGTTTGTGTATGTCTGTTATGAGTTCTGTGATTCGGGCTTCCCGTTGTTTCTTGAGTTCTGCACCCTTTTGTATGAAGTGTCCCCGTATGACGCTTTTGTGTGCTTCCCATCTGATTGTCGGTGAGGTGTCCTCTGGTGCGTTGTCCTGAAAGTATTCGGTCAAAACTCTGTCAAAGTGTGTGGTCATGTCTTGGCGTGATAGCAGGTATTCGTTCAGTCTCCATTTGGTCATTGCGGGTCTAAGAAGCGGGGATCGGAGGGTGATAAGGACTGGAGCGTGGTCTGACCAAGTCGCTACTCCAATCTTTGCGTCTCGTATTAAGGAGAGGTGATAGTGTGTGGTGAGAAAGTAGTCTATGCGAGTGTATGTCCGGTGGGGATGGGAGTAGAATGTATAGTCCCGTTCGTCCGGGTGATGTGCCCTCCAGCAGTCAATTAGTCTGTGTCTATTCAGTAGGGAGGTTATTGCTCTAAGGTGTTGTCTGGGGAGGTGGGAGGTGCCCGTGGAGCTGTCCCAGGTTGGGTCTATGGCAACGTTTAAGTTGCCCCCTATTATGAGGACCCCCTCTGTGAAAGCGTGAAGTTTCCGCAGAGTGCTTTTAAGGTAGCGGTGGTGTTTGTAGTTCGGTGCGTACAAAGTGGCAAAGGTGTAAAGGTGGTCGGATATTGTGCCTTTTACAAAGAGGAATCTCCCTTCCCTGTCGGTCATGCTTGCCTTCTCCACAAACGGTATTTTCTTATTAAATAGTATCGCCACCCCCCTGGATTTTCCTTCGTGAAAGTCACTGTAGTATCCTGTTGGGAAGTGATGGTTAGTCAGCTTGGGCCTGTCCCCATCTCTAAAGTGGGTCTCCTGTATCATTACTACAGATGCTTTCTGCGAGTGAAAGTCCCTCAGTGCCCCTGACCTTTTCTCCGGTTTGTTAAGCCCTTTGGCATTTATGGAGAGGACAGTGAGGTCGCACGGTAGTAGTGGTCCGTCGGTCATCGTGGGGTGTGTGTACTTGTCTGTGTCGGGTCCGGTCAGTGCGTGTCGTGGGTCAGTCGGGTCGACCGGTAGAGGAGGGGAAGGAGGGAGGGGGAAGGGGGGGGGGGAGGACAGGTACGGGGCAGGAAGGGAAAGGGAGTCTAGGTGGGGAAACTATGTACAGTGAACCAAGCAGCCACTCGGTGGTGGCTGTTTAAAGGTCGAGCATCGGGGGACAAGGAGTGGTGGGGTCCACCAGTGGTCCACCAAGTCCCGTCCACCTATCTGTGGGCGCTCTATTCCTATTGGGGAAAACGGAGGAGGTCGAGGGTCTCCGTGTGAGTCCCGCCCGGGATTCCCGGGGTTGTGTGGCCTCCCGTGCCCTCACACCCCTGGCTCTCGTGTGTCGGGTCTCACCTGGAACCTCCAGCCCCCCTACAGCTTCAAATGTGGGTGGTGGGTGAGTGATTGTTAGTTTCATCCTCGTCCTAAACTCGTATCGGCCTGAGGCCCTCAGTGGGTAGGGTTTGTTTCGTTGGGCGTTTGGTATTGGTGTGGCGTGTGGCCCAGTGGGCAAGTCAGTGAGCATCAACAAACAATAATAGTTGAAATAAACACATTAAGCAAGTATAACAGTTTAAATGAACTTATTAAACAAGCATTTTGAACAATTTATCTACCTTAGAAAAAGTCCCGCTTCCCCATTCCTCAGGATTGGTTTCGGTTTTCCCATGCTACTCTACGGTTATAAGTCCTATTCTGTTCCCTTGGTTTGTGAGGAGGTTAGGACAGTATGCGACTCTCATGGTGTGGGTGGGAGGGGGTACCCCGTCCGTGATTTTAGCGGTTGTCGGGGGTGGGTTCAGATTCCAAGTTTGCATTCTTTAGCGTCTCGCACCCATCCCTAGGTCGAGGTAGGCCCTGTACTCGTCCTCCGCCCTCTGGTTTTGGTGTTGAGTTAACTCCCCTGTTGCTATCAAGGAGGGGGGTCGTGCCCCGGGTGAACCGCACCAGCATCGGCCCCCACCTCAGCTCCCCCACCGGTTCCTTGCAGGGCGGTATCACCTCCGCGGTACGGTCCAGCCAGGGACGCCCCCCTCGCCCCTCCGCCAGGGGGGGTTCGCTAAAGTCGACTTAGGTCGTGTGTCTGGGCCAGGGGGTAGTGATGGTGGGCCGGTTAGGATTTGCTCGGGTGTGAGCTACCTGTCTCTCACGGAGTTGTACCTCTAGCGGGGTCCCAGGCTGCCACAGGGCAAACCCTCTGGTTTTAGTGTTGAATTAATTCCCCTATTGCTATCAAGGAGGGGGGTCGTGCCCCGGGTGAACCGCACCAGCATCGGCCCCCGCCTCTGCTCCCCCACCGGTTCCTCGCAGGGCGGTGTCGCCTCTGCGGTACGGTCCAGCCAGGGACGCCCCCCTCACCCCTCCACCAGGGGGGGGTTCGCTAAAGTCGACTTAGGTCGTGCGTCTGGACTATGGGGTGGTGATGGTGGGCCGGGTAGGATTCGCTCGGGTGTGAGCTACCTGTCCCCCACGGAATTGTATCTCTAGCGGGGTCCCAGGCTGCCTCAGGGCATGTAGCTTCCCTCCCCCCATCCCCCCCCCTCCCCCCCATCCCCCCCCGCCCCCTCCCCCCCCCCCCGTTACTTGTTGTAATGAGTCAAGTGGAGTCTAGTGGAACAAAAGGAAAAAGTCTTGTATGTGGTGCATGGGTGGTCTTAGTCTCTGAGTTCATGGAGCGTATGAAATACTTGCAGTTGAGATCAGAGGTAGAAATGTCTCTCGGCTTAAGAGGTTGCTCCTGATTGGCGTATGGTCTGGGCTCTGGTTCTCCGTTGTCTGCGGGGTTGTGAGACCGTTCCCGGGTGGAAGGAGTAGAATGCCATCGGGTCTGGCCATGTGAGCTGAATAGGCGGTAGTTGCAGTTCAGTAGTCAGGTCTGCTAGGTCCTCTGGGGTTCTCACCACAAATAAGCCGTTGGGAGTGGAAGCTTGTAGTCCTGAGGGATAAGTCCATCGGTAGCGTATTTTGTTAGATTGTAGGACACGAGTCAGGGGTTTAAGTGTCCTTCTGTAGGCCAGAGTTGCTGGCGACAGGTCAGGGTACAGTTGCAAATAATTTAATACTGTTAGAAAACTTTCCAAATTATTATACATATCTACAAGTGTTGAATCATTTGGAAAGTTTATTACATCGAGGACTATGTATCTACACCTATGATACAAACTTACTTTTCACATACTAAAGTTTATAGTAATTATAGTCATTTTTTGAAAGATTTCTAACAGTATAGAATCATTTGAAAAGCTTATTTATGCAAGGTCTATGTTACTGGTAGATTAAAATAAATTATGTCACTCTTTGCACTGTCTTTGAATATTTAAAAAGTATCATAGGATGGAATCTGTGCTAATTGACTGAAATCCCCCTTTGTCAGGTCTAGATCCAGCTCATCCCTACTTTGAAGACACCCCAGATGAGGTTAGGCTCGATAGGACTGATGCTGTTTTTGTAGAAGTGATACATACTGACACAGCCTCACCGTTGGGTAATATCAACATATTCTACATAAATTAATCTCATAGCATGTCCTACTGATCTCAATTTCTAAAATGCTCCTAAAATTCTGCATGATGTTCTTTAGGAGTTGGCATCAGAAAGCCAGTTGGCCACCATGACATTTATCCTAATGGAGGCAAACACATGCCAGGGTGTCCAAGCAAGATTTCAGCCATCGGCAATTTCAATGGTAACATATTATTAATTTCAGAATTTATTTATATTCATGTTACAGTTAATATACGCTGCGCTAATAAACTATATGTTTGTTATACAAAAATGGAAATTATTCTCCTATAGATTTAATTTGTGTGAAAATGAGGGCAAATTTAAAGTGAAATAATTTTGTTGTTTTGTTTGTAACGGCAGCAATGGTTGACATACTGGCATGTAACCACTTCAGAGCTTTCTACTATTACACAGCGAGTATCAGACAACCCGGTGGCTTTCTGGCCTATCCTTGTGACACCTATGATTCATTCAAAGCAGTGAGTAGTTCTCTTAACGTTTTACATTTGGTTTTAAATTTACTAGAAAATGTTTTTTTTAAGTTAATAAACTCCACAGACTTATTGCTACCTCTCTTCTACTGCTACGGACTATGCTAAGCCAGTAATAATAAGGTACTAGTTTGAATGTTGACCAATTACTAGACTTGTCCACAATGAATACATTTGATTTGTTTAAATTGATTTATCCATGAAAAGTTTTGTTTCAGGGGTTAGAGTTTCGTCTATGAAGCATGTTGGTTTGGACAATTTTCATTCATAAAAGCAAGAGGATATTCAGCACTTGTCCAGTACTGGTACAGTCCAAAGAGAAGCTAGAAATCCGGGGTCTCTCTTGTCCCGTAGAGAAGCAGATAAAACAAACAGGGAGGTGCAGCGCTCCAAGGGCATTCCAGGCGCTGCACCTCACTCTTTGGTTTTATCTGCTTCTATTAATTTTCATTCATGCGTTCATTCTGGGAAAAATTTTCCTTACGGACCAAAATGACACAAAAATGCAAATGCATAATAAATATTATGTAAACATTTTGCAGAACCCTCATAGGCAGAGATTCCCAACACTCGGATCAACTGCGAAAATGTAACCAATAGAGAGAAATGCAGGAGGAAACGTATAAAAAGAGTTATATTTATATATTTATGTATTGTAATTTATTAAATATATAATAAATAAATATATTTTTTTTTAACTGGTCCTTATTTTTTACCTCCTCTGCTCCCGTATCACTTGATCTGTGAACAGAATCGACATTTAGTGACTCTCCCCTAACAGCCAATCATCTTATTTTTGGTGCCACAGTTGGAACTCTGAAACAAATATAACCGCGTGTTCATTCCTAGTTTCTTTCATGAGTCGGTCATATCGAGATTTAGAGTTACAGAATTCGGACATCCTCAATCACCCAAAATTCTGACGAATTGCGATTCTTTAGAAACCAAATGTCTGTGTGTTACTATTCCTGGTTACAAATAATAAACGGAATCCTTAGTTTCTTAGCTCTAACTATAAATCACTCCCTGGAAGTATCACAAGTCCCAATCTATTGGTTCAGGTTTTTACAGCAGTTGAGTAACGTCTGGCAGGAATTACATCTAGATGTATACACAACGTATCTTACACATACTCCGATTTCCCTGATGTGTAGATATTTAGAGTCCCATCACGTCTTCCACGGTTTAACAACACCGAAACGAACCAGTTTGAATCTTTGAGATCTGCGTTACGTAATTATGTCAGAAAACCTTAAAAAACTAATTGATTAACATTGTGCTTTACGAACATTGCTTCTTCAATGTAAAAACTACCGAGTCCCATATACATAAAGTGTGCTAGTTATTAAAAATATATTGAATAAATTTAAATTTAAAAATAGGAGAGCGCACTAATAAGTATAAATGTGGATAAAATAAAATAAGAATATGATAGTATAAATTTCAGCAGCTAGACATAAAGCAAAACTCCTTGAAGATCATGCCCTAAGTGTATGAATAAAAAATGTCAGCGCTATATACGGTAGTCTAACAATGAGGCTACCTATAGAGAATGTGCAAAAAAATCAGATTTCTGTGAATTAGTGATATGAATATAAGAACACTTAAATCCCACAGTAAGTTAGACTTGTGCACAAAAATTAATTAAAAGAAAAACTTGCTTAAGAGTCCATACAGTCCATACAGTCTTATAAGAGAGGCTTGAAGGGGTTAATCTTGTATTGAAGGGATTAATCTTGTATTGTAGTAGGAAATACACTGTAGCTTTTTTTCATGGATAATACCTTCAAAGGATACAAAAGAGAGCTTGCATAGTGTAAAACCGTATTTAATAAATAAAAAGATACCCTTCCCCCCAAATGGAACCCTTACGTTAGCAAGTAGTGACACTCGTTTCCAAGATATCACAAAAATCACTTTGAATAGTCAGAGGCTGTGAAGCCGTTTACCGTCCGCTGCTCAGCAGTATTCAAAATTCCCGCCCGATCTCAGCGCTGATACGGTGGGTTCTAGCCTGCAGGATGCGAGCATCAGCGTGTGGTCGATTCTGAGCCGGCTGTAAACATCAGACCTCTGCACCCGATAGCACTTCTCAAAATCTTCTTAAAATCTTCTTAAAAATATATTGAATTACAGCGTGTTACCTATTGTTTGTTTGTCTTCCTATCAGGGTTCTTGTTTCCCATGCCCACAATCTGGATGCCCTTTAATGGGGTATTTTTCCAAATTATCACATGGCATCTCAAGCAGCCAAAAGTTTTATTTAAACACTGGATCGGATCTGTCCAATCTTCCAAGTAAGTTATGATAACATATAGATGGATGTACAGTCTGTTCCCAAACCTAAAGCAACTGTATTACTTCTATAGCACAGCTTTATCTCAGCTACAACCAATGGAAAGGGAAAATGAGTGTGCTCACATGTCAGACGTGTACTTCATGTCTGTCTACATGATGGCAATTTTCAGAGGGAGGAGGAGGAATTGCTGCCGACTCTTGGCCCCTTCTCTGGATTCACATACTAATGGTGATAATAAATACTATTAGCGTTTTCAGTTCACTATTTTCTAAAATGTTGAATCATTTGGAAACATTTTGGAAACACTGTATTTTGTGCAAATGTTGTCCACATTGTCCAAAAATACAGATAGCTTTTCTCCTGGCAGCAGACGTAGAGGATCCATGTAAAATAACAATACATAGATACAATCAGGCTACAGTCATAGCTCCAGGTACCCAAGGGCATTGTTAACATTAACCCCAATTATAGTCTACAGAATTATTAATATTTTGTATCATGTGTTATACTCTCTGCTCTGTTACAATTGTTCTGTATTGTGTAGGTTGGAGATATAAACTTTCTGTTACCTTGCGTGGAACAAATGGCATCCAAGGGAAAATCCACATTGCCATCTTTGCCACAGAGGGCACTGTAGAGGAATATGAAGCTTTGGTGTAAGTTACACTTTTACAATCACATAATTCACAGCTTTTCCCTAACAATGACCTACAAAGATATCTACGTATGCGTTCATCATGGTGACCATAGGAAGCAATATGAATGTAGCCTCATCCACCAGTAGAATACACACAATCCTCTCCGGAGGTATTACGTCCTCAGATGTACATCGGGGTAACTGAATGGAATTCAGGGGTGGGCTGGCAAGAGCTGCAGTGTGGTTAATCCCCCCAGGGGACTTGTGGGCTGTAGTCTCATACCATTCTTCTGTGCATTAAAATAACTTAATACCGATTGAGATATCTGTTAGCAGAGGTTCAATGTTGTCCAGGCCTAGACTGGCCGACTAAGATAATTAATGGTGGACCACAGTAATATACACCAGTTGTTCTAGGTGGCAATGGAGTAATGAGATCCAATCTATATATCTTAGACATCTTTCCCGGAAATAAGAGCGGGTCTTGTATAATTATTATCCCTGAAAAACTCACTAGGGCTTATTTTTGACAAATGACTAATTTCACAGAAAGCAAGCATGTGCTAGATACTTCCCCGAACACAGATTAGCATACTTGCGAATGGAATCCCAAGAATCTATGTTCGGGGAAAATTCTCCGAACATAGATTAGTGAACTAGCGACTAGGACTTATTTTCAGGGTAGGGTCTACATTATGAGCATCCTTGAAAATAAGCTAGGGCTAGGGCTTATTTTCAGGGGATGTATAGGAATGTATTTCAGGGGATGTATAGGAAATTGGTATATTCAGATTGATTCATCTGGAAACCAAATTGGGCAAAAATGCATCTCTCAGCGTACTACAAAATATATACATAATATAAATAATATAAGTGCACTGATAACATTTTCCTCCATTTGATTTACAGTTCATTCCTCGATCAATTTGTTTTGTAATTCAGATGGTTTTCTGATCGCCCAAAGTTTAGACGGATCGTGATTTCTTTTAAACGGAAAGCACAATTCTACTGAATTACTTAGTCACAACTTGCACCTCCAGTAGTTTCAATCTATCAAACCTACACATTGCATGATCTGCACGATTACATCCACATTGAGATCTTTGAGCTTTGCGTGCAGAAAACATCATTATTTCTCATTCTTATTCACATTCATTTATTGGTTTCCCTGAAATAGTCAGTGGCCAGTCAGAGCAGCTGTCAGCTGGAATCCAAAAATCGTTAGCAAAATATGTCCCCATGTAGGTCTCACTGTTTTAGTCCACTAGACCACCAGTAGAATATGCTGAGTTCCTGAATTGTTATGGAACTGCTACTAGAGATGTAGAAAAACTAATCATGAAACTTTGTTTTTATGTTTGTAAATGTCTGCCAGTTCTTAGCACTAATAATAACAGCCATTATCGGTAAATAACACAAGGTGGATCATCTACAGGTAAACGCCGGTTCAGCGTTACTCTGCATTCACCAAAACAATGGATACAGTGAATTGTCTGTTCATCGTGCTAACTTGCGTTACTATTTCTATTGTATTGATATTATTATCCTATTTCCAGCGATTACTTTTTACCAGGCAACATGTACTCCAGCTTCTTCGATGTTGGATTTGAATTAAAAAACATCACTCACATTACCTTCAGTTGGTCTCCTTTTATATTCAACCTATTTCAGCATCAACTGGGAGCAGAAAGAATCAATGTTCAGTCCGGAAAAGATGGAAGAATGTAAGTGATTCTGAGATGTTAGCAGCCAACAAAGCTTGAAAAAAACATGGATATTTAATATAAACCACAGCTTCGTATTGTGTGTTGTCTGGCTTTACAGAATGGGGCTGGTTTAATGAAACACACACTCTCCAGCTGCCTGTCGATCTATCGTTTAGCAGAGTTTTATAGGTAGTTGTCTCCTTGGTGCACCTCCATGCCAATGCACCCAATTCCCACAAATCCAGGAAAGTAGAATGTAAACTCCCCACAGCCTCCATAGCTGTGGGAATCCAGTATAGACTCCAAGGAAGAACTTATACAATTTGTTTAAAAAGTAACTATTAACTTAAACAACTTAACTTATTACTCTCTTAAACACAATAAACGTAGACGGAAATATGCAAAGTAAAAATTTAAAGATGTCAAATACCCTGTTGTGCAAATAAACACAGAGCCAAAAACACTTCTTTAGCAAACAGAAAACCAAACAGCAAAAAGTTAGATTAATTGAACAATAGCTGATTTCCATCCCAACCAATTTGCCTAAATTTAAGAATTCGTTTTTTTAATTTACTAGCATAAGATACTAAGCCTTCTGCCTGGTAATGACATCGTACATATAGTACATAAAGTGCTCATGCAATATTTTAATTTGGAATAACAGAGAGAGCACCGTGGAACGATCTGCATGAATGTGGGGTAATAATATAGTGAGTTAATGATCATTGCTCTTCCTACAATGTGTATTGATAATGATAATTGATAATTAATTTAACCCTTTTCCTCCATGTTGCAGTTCTTCATTCTTCACGGAAGGCACAGTGAAGGAACACGTTATACAGACACTACATCCATGCTGACACAATGTAACGCTCTGCATGCTCCGCCCATTCAATAAACACTCAATCCAATGATGAATGCTGATATCACAGACATTTCCATGTGATCCTGACTATGATGCAAATTCCATTCTGTGCAGTATGATTTTTGAAAGCGTCCCATATTTAACTCAATAAACATTTCTTTTATAGTTATGGTGGCTTGAATTCTTTTGCAGAGCATCCACTTTATTAAGTGCCCCTTTTACTGAGCACCCCATTTATGGAGTACCCCTCGATAGAGCACCCCTTTTACTGAGCACCCCTTGACAGGGCACCCCTTTTACTGAGCACCCCTTGACAGGGCACCCCTTTTACTGAGCACCCCATTTATGGAGTACCCCTCGATAGAGCACCCCTTTTACTGAGCACCCCTTGACAGGGCACCCCTTTTACTGAGCACCCCTTGACAGGGCACCCCTTTTACTGAGCACCCCTTTACAAAACACCACAAGATGCAATGGACTTATTGTTAGCTTCACCCACTTTTAAATACTAAACACAAGAACATCAATAAAAATAATATTGAATTCCTAAAAGAAAGCTCACAATTCCAGAATACCGACGGTAACAAATGTGATAGAATTTATCCTGCCATAAATTCCCTCCATATATGTGGGTCTAGAGTGCCCTCTGAGGGCACACCAACTTTCTTAAGTAACCTCTTAACATTCTTAATTGCTCCTTGTCCTTTGTGATGCTTGACAATAGTAAAAGCTGTAAATCTTTGAGAGCTACCCATCTTAAAACTTGTAAGGGTTCATTACATTACCTTACCCAAGACATAGTATAACAAAGATCAATATTTGGGTATATATCACAAACAGCATGCCTTCCCTCTACACCACCAGCCAAATAGTGGATTAAAAAAACATCCTGCCCAGCAACAAAATAACACCCATCAAAATAAAACTACCACCCCTGCTCCGACTAACCATCCAATGGAGGCTATTAAAACTTATATTCAAAGGAGTCCATTTAAACACCAATGACAAAATCTTTTCACAAACATAAATGCATAAACACATAATAACAAACAAATAAAATAGAAAAATGCCATGAGGAGGAAGATATATATGTATTAGTCCTGACCAGGACTCTCCTTCTGCTATGATCAGGAATTCAGGAACTCAGGAACAAGAAATAGCAAAGTAATTAGCCCACCTCCTCCCCAGCAACTGGACGACACACAGTTCTGGGAGTACAACTGGCTTTATTCTGGCCACACACGGCCTTTATGCACTGACCCCTAGCATGGGGTCTCCACATCAAGAATTCAGGAGTTTTCCTCCCAGGAGTCTCTGTTTCTGGATCAGGAATGCCATTCGAATTAAGTTTTGACCGGTCAGCCACGAGGTGATGCCCCCAAATAGTTCAATAGAAAACAAGGCAATGACTGGTCATCTTTCAGGGGTTCTCATACGTACACCGACGTAATATGGCAAAAATACCATATTTGCCTGGGTTCGTGGAAACGCGAGGCCGAAAATAGTTCCAAGCGTTCGATGACCAGGTACCGCTGCCAGCATTCTGGAAAAAAATGGCATGCGTTCGGTTATACGAATGGCGGCTACACAGGGAAGGACTCAAGTTATTCATCAATTTGTAGTTATCAGCCAGGGAAGGTTGGCGTTCAAAGGGAATAACAAGGGGCTGACTACGTAAGTTACAGGAGTAAACTAGTGTTTTGCATGTAGGGCATATTTGTAAGGAGATGGCCTTAACAACTGACTGACCAAGCATAGCTTGTGTACACTATAATATAACAAGAGGTTATAACATCTTTAAGCAACCCTGTCTAGTGAGTCAGGTGTGTAAAAACAGGAAGATTTATAGGTAATGCGATATTCAATTACTATTAGGCACAGCTCGGGTGATTAACCTTCTGCTGGATGTTGAGAAAGTATGGTAGCCACTAGAGCCTGGGTAGCCTTACATTACTATGTGTTTTAGCATTATCAGCAGGGTAATAAACTAAATAAACGAGAATCTATATGGAAGCCCTATACAAAATTCACAATAGCAGGTTTGTACATTCTCACCTCATTTGTGTCACACTTAGTCTGCCCCAATCTAGCATGTTAAAGGGACTAACTAGGTGAGGCATATCACATTGGGGGGGAGGTACAAAAGAATACAAGAGACAGTCTGTTGGATCTTGCAAGGGTTCAGTACCACAGTAGTGGGCTACAGTAGTGTGCGCCAGGCAACCAGTCCAAGCTCAGCCGATGCCCACGTGCGGAAAGTTCCTGATGGAGGTAGGGGATTTACTGGGTTTTTCACAGTTGCGGCTCAGTCGTGCAATGTTCCTCCGCTGGTGTCCGGTGTCGTATGAAGCAGGACTTGGATCAACGTATGCGGCTCGGTAGGAGCGAGGTAAGTCCACCCTCCAGCCCCAGGCCGGTTTAAAGGCCGACATCTTCATTCCACGGACCCGGTTTTCTCTAGGGGCCGGGTCCCTCTGCCTGCGGCAATGGGCCCTTCCGTCTGTGTGGGCGATGTCTCAGGGTCGCGCCCAAATTGGCCTTCAGCCCAGGTAGGCCAGTAGAAGGAGGCTTGGGCGTTTTTAGTCCAGCTTGGCCCGAGGGGGTCTTCCGGCTTCCGCCTCTCCGCTCTTCTACCAGAGCTCGTACTGGTAAGTTTCATCAGGGCTTCCAAGAATCGCTGGAAGTGCCTGTCTATCTGCTGCATAAGGTGGTCCACTGAGCCATCCAATGTCCCAGATTCCCAAGAAAGGTACCGTCGGGTGCACCTACCTCTCCTGGTTATTAGCTGTGGGAACAGCAATCTGTGTGTGCGGGTTGGCAAGTAAGGCACCCGATTTTAGTCTCCAGATGTGGGAGCTTGTGCTAAACTCGTCTGGGCTGCTTGGCTGCTAGGCTCTGCCCCCCTCATTTTGTGACTTCATCCTCCTCGATCCAACCACTTTTATCTCTTCACTCACTTCACTATCTCGCTCTATGCCAACCTCTTTAAATCTCCTCCCCTCCCCCCCCACCACGTGTGTCACCCTCTATTCCATCTCCACTTATTTGTTCTTCAATTCAGTCTCACTCTTCAGGTCAGTCTCCATATAAGATCCTGCATGGCCAGGGCTCATCAATGTTTGATTCCTCTCTATTCCTCAATGTGGACCTCACACTGCCACTGGGGAACGAGACTGGTTGTCTCCATTCCCTGGACCTCATATTGCTGCTGGGGCACAAGACTGGTTGTCTCTGCTCCCTGGACCTCACACTGCCCGCTGGGGAACGATACCACTTGTCTCTGTTCCCTGGACCTCGCACTGCCACTGGGGAACGAGACCGGTTGTCTCCATTCCCTGGACTTCACAATGCCACTGGGGAGAGAGACCGGTTGTCTCTACTCCCTGTAACATACTCTGCTGCTGGGGAGAGAGACCTACGGTCTCTTTTCCCTGGACCCCACACTGCCACTGAGGAGTGAGACTGGTTGTCTCCACTCCCAATAACTCACGCTGCCGCTGGGGAGAGAGACCGGTTGTCTCCTCTCCCTGGAATAAGCACTGTCTCTGGGGAGTGAGACCGGTTGTCTCCACTCCCTGCAACATATCCTGTGGCTGTGGAGTCAGGGTACTGCCCTCCCCTCTCTAGAACTCACTCTGTCACTGCTTTACAGAGTCAATTAGTTGCTGGTAGTCCTGTTCAAGCTCCCACTCCCGGTTGGCTAGGTAGTTCAGATCAGATACCAGGTCTGTTGCTTCTGCAAGATCCAGCAGGCCTCCCTTAAGTTCCCAGATGTCCCAGAATTGGAACACTGCTGGGCTCCCAAATTCAGTCCACTTCTCAAAGGCCTTCCACAATAAGCCAGGGCCATCGTAGTCTTCACCCTCGGGCCTATAATACTCAGCCATCCATGGGCTTTGCTGGAACGTGTACCACCTCAAGGCCCGGTAACCATTGTTCAGACACAGTTCTCTCCACACCAGTCTCTCCAGTTCAGTTACCCATTCCTCTAGGGGCTGTTATCCCAGAAAAGGCATCCGCATATTCAGTTGACCTTGATGTCGCTTTCCGGAGAACCTGTACCTCCTCGAGGACCTCACTCCAGAGTTGCCTTCGGATCTGGTCCCTAAGATCCTGCTCACACTCTCCTGGGATTGTTCTATCATACTGGAACAGAATAAGGATGCTGCATGGTTGTTAGCTTGATCCATATCCTCAGGAAGACTGCCAGTCTTATGGCAAGTTCTTCAGCTCGCTCTTTCTCAGCCTCCACCATAATCCGATCAACCACCTCAAGTGACGGGTTTGGGCCATAGAAAGCCAGGGGTTCTCTGACCCTCTGTGAGAGCGCATCTTGTCCTGTCTGTGCTGCCAGTGAAAATGGTGATTCACTGGAAGGGCTGGCTGGCCTTTCCTGGTCCAGGTCTATCCGGGCTGTGATCATCTCAGGTTTCTTAGCCCTGCTGGATCATAACCTATGTGAGCGAGTAGCTCCTGTAGGGCTAGGATGATCAGGTACCTATAGTTGTCTGCCATCCTGGTTGCTGTACTTTCTGCGGAACATCCATCTGAACTTGTTTTGTATGGAGGATCCCATTGCTTGACACCAGTGTCACGGATTGTATGCCTGATCGGGCTGTGAACATGATCGGGCTGTGAACATCTTCAGCTCGCTCTTTCTCAGCCTCCACCATAATCCGATCAACCACCTCAAGTGACGGGTTTGGGCCATAGAAAGCCAGGGGTTCTCTGACCCTCTGTGAGAGCGCATCTTGTCCTGTCTGTGCTGCCAGTGAAAATGGTGATTCACTGGAAGGGCTGGCTGGCCTTTCCTGGTCCAGGTCTATCCGGGCTGTGATCATCTCAGGTTTCTTAGCCCTGCTGGATCATAACCTATGTGAGCGAGTAGCTCCTGTAGGGCTAGGATGATCAGGTACCTATAGTTGTCTGCCATCCTGGTTGCTGTACTTTCTGCGGAACATCCATCTGAACTTGTTTTGTATGGAGGATCCCATTGCTTGACACCAGTGTCACGGATTGTATGCCTATTGCAGTTATTCCTTCAACCCTCTACTAGTCCTAATTCCAGAAGTTCTGCATATAGTGAAAGTACTCCCTTTGTGTAGAGTTTCCCCAATATAATGGATGCAACCATTCGTATTGAGTAAAAGACGCAGTCTGTTTATTTCAGAGAAAACACATGCCCTTATGCACAGCCCCCATGCAAGGGGTTTCCGACCCAACCCCTCTGTCCCTTCAGAGCAATCTCTGGTTACATCCACAGCCCTTTGTTGTAATGGATATACTTGCTGGCTCCCACAGCAGGGGGTCATTCACAGTGCAGCATTCCTTAATTAACACACAGAATACACATACCAGAGCTGCTGCTACCCCTTTTGTTGACTTACAGATGCATACACAGACACACACAGAAACAGAAGGGAACACTTCCATTCTAATGCAGGGAAACATTAGACAAAAAAGTATACTTAAGGGAACACGTACGAGGCGCCCCATCTCCAATGACACACACTGCTGAGATTTTATAACACCCACTGTTTGAATCTTTTGTTCTTCGGCCTCCCTATAAGTATTAGTACCAGGGCACTGGGTATTGGAACCATAATCATATCACCCACCACTCACGATGTGGAGGATGGTGTAGGAGCCAATCACCAGGCCCCTATTCAAGCATCATTAACCTCCAGGTCCACCAAAACACACATAGTAGATGAAGGAGGCATGTGCTAGGCTAACTCTGTTTAATATTGAGCCATGCAGTTGGAGATGAGAAAGACACTTGATTCTTGTGTTACGTGCTGTGGCTCTTTCCTTCATTTTAATTTCACCCCCAGGATAATGGGAGAGGACAGATAATTGTTGCCATCCTGTTTGTTTTCTCCCAGGTGTGTGCCAGCTCTGCGCTAATACCAGGAAATGATGAATGTTTGGGAGCCAACCCTCGAGTCACAGAAGGCAATGTCATGGAGTTGATCTCTAGCTTTCAGGCGCAATTAATTTTAAGAGCCACAACTTTCTTCCGGCATCCATTAAATCAACCTGTATGTGTTTTCTTAAGAGTCAAGGCTCAGGATTTATTTCTGTTTACAAACCCATTTATATGTTTACCCATTAAAAGCACATATTGCAGGCTGAACAAATATATGAATGATAAATAAACTGTATGTCTGGTCCCAAGGTGAATATTTCATCATCTTTCTCTACAGTAGTACATTTTCTTTTTATAAAAGACCCCACCTCGACTTTTGACTAGAGGAAGAGTAAACCTATATTAGGGACAGAAAAATCTCAAATTGTTTGTCTATGGAATAAAGAAAACCAGGGTCATTTATCCTAGACTAATACACTCCTTCTCTTAAGAGGCATTCATTGAGCAAAGTGAGCTTAATTATTATTATTATTATTATTATTATTATTATTTACACAGCACCAACAAATTCCACAGCTCTGTTCAATGGGTGGACTAACAGACATGTAATTGTAACCAGACGAGTTGGACACACAGGAACAGAAAGGTTGAGGCCCTGCTCAAAGAGTTTACCTGCTAGAGGGAGTGGGGTATAGTGACCGAAACGATAAGGGTAAGGTAGCGAAGAAGGTTGCTAGGATAGTATTCACTGATGACTTAGTGTTTTGATGATAGTTGCAGGAGAGGAATCAGGGTACAGGAGGAGCTATAAACATTATTTTATTTAATTATTTTTTGAAGGAGTGGAGACTGGATCCATGTCTAACGGAGAAGGGAAGGGAGTTCCACAGGAACGGTGCAGCCCAAAAGAAGTCTTGAAAGTAAGCATCAGAGGATGGGGTACAAACAAAGGATAGAATTAGGTCTCCGGCCGAGCGTAAGGGCCTAGACTGGACATACTTATGTATTAGGGAGAAGCTTGGGCTGTGTCACGTGTGGACATATGATACCTGCACATACATTCAGTCACCCACATATAGGCAAGATCTTTCACATTAAACACACTATCTCTTGCAAAACGCCATTTGTAATTTACAAATTGTCTTTTCCTTGTGGACTCTCATATGTCGGAAAGATGGAGACATGTGAACGCATACGTTGACATAGATCCAGCATATAAGACTGCATATAGAGATGGCACTTCCGGTCGCAAGACATTTTTTGGATAAAAAACATTCTTTGATTTCATTAAAATGTATCGCAATTGACCATGTCCCAGAACCCAGGAAGGGAGGAGACAGAGACAACATGTTACACAACAGTAGTGATGTCCCGAACGGTTCGCTGGCGAATAGTTCCTGGCGAACATAGCTTGTTCGCGTTCGCCACGGATGGCGAACATATGCGATGTTCGGTCCGCCCCCTATTCATCATCATTGAGTAAACTTTGACCCTGTACCTCACAGTCAGCAGACACATTCCAGCCAATCAGCAGCAGACCCTCCCTCCCAGACCCTCCCACCTCCTAGACAGCATACAATTTAGATTAATTCTGAAGCTGCATTCTTTTTTTTTGTTTGTTTTATTCTTTTTTTTTTTTGGTGTGTTTGTGTTTATTATACATTACCCCCATAGCCAGTAACCTGTGTTTATTATACATTATCCTCCCCATAGCCAGTAACCTGTGTTTATTATACATTATCCCCCATAGCCAGTAACCTGTGTTTATTATACATTATCCCCCATAGCCAGTAACCTGTGTTTATTATACATTATCCCTCCCATAGCCAGTAACCTGTGTTTATTATACATTATCCCCCCATAGCCAGTAACCTGTGTTTATTATACATTATCCCCCATAGCCAGTAACCTGTGTTTATTATACATTATCCTCCCATAGCCAGTAACCTGTGTTTATTATACATTATCCCCCCCCATAGCCAGTAACCTGTGTTTATTATACATTATCCCCCCATAGCCAGTAACCTGTGTTTATTATACATTATCCCCCCATAGCCAGTAACCTGTGTTTATTATACATTATCCTCCCATAGCCAGTAACCTGTGTTTATTATACATTATCCCCCCCATAGCCAGTAACCTGTGTTTATTATACATTATCCCCCCATAGCCAGTAACCTGTGCTTATTATACATTATACCTCCATAGCCAGTAACCTGTGTTTATTATACATTATCCCCCCATAGCCAGTAACCTGTGTTTATTATACATTATCCTCCCATAGCCAGTAACCTGTGTTTATTATACATTATCCCTCCCATAGCCAGTAACCTGTGTTTATTATACATTATCCCTCCCATAGCCAGTAACCTGTGTTTATTATACATTATCCTCCCCATAGCCAGTAACCTGTGTTTATTATACATTATCCCCCCATAGCCAGTAACCTGTGTTTATTATACATTATCCTCCCCATAGCCAGTAACCTGTGTTTATTATACATTATCCCTCCCATAGCCAGTAACCTGTGTTTATTATACATTATCCTCCCATAGCCAGTAACCTGTGTTTATTATACATTATCCTCCCCATAGCCAGTAACCTGTGTTTATTATACATTATCGCCCCATAGCCAGTAACCTGTGTTTATTATACATTATCCTCCTATAGCCAGTAACCTGTGTTTATTATACATTATCCTCCCATGGCCAGTAACCTGTGTTTATTATACATTATCGCCCCATAGCCAGTAACCTGTGTTTATTATACATTATCCCCTCCATAGCCAGTAACCTGTGTTTATTATACATTATCCCCCCATAGCCAGTAACCTGTGTTTATTATACATTATCCTCCCATAGCCAGTAACCTGTGTTTATTATACATTATCCCTCCCATAGCCAGTAACCTGTGTTTATTATACATTATCCCTCCCATAGCCAGTAACCTGTGTTTATTATACATTATCCTCCCCATAGCCAGTAACCTGTGTTTATTATACATTATCCCCCCATAGCCAGTAACCTGTGTTTATTATACATTATCCTCCCCATAGCCAGTAACCTGTGTTTATTATACATTATCCCTCCCATAGCCAGTAACCTGTGTTTATTATACATTATCCTCCCATAGCCAGTAACCTGTGTTTATTATACATTATCCTCCCCATAGCCAGTAACCTGTGTTTATTATACATTATCGCCCCATAGCCAGTAACCTGTGTTTATTATACATTATCCTCCTATAGCCAGTAACCTGTGTTTATTATACATTATCCTCCCATGGCCAGTAACCTGTGTTTATTATACATTATCGCCCCATAGCCAGTAACCTGTGTTTATTATACATTATCCTCTCCATAGCCAGTAACCTGTGTTTATTATACATTATCGCCCCATAGCCAGTAACCTGTGTTTATTATACATTATCCTCCCATAGCCAGTAACCTGTGTTTATTATACATTATCGCCCCATAGCCAGTAACCTGTGTTTATTATACATTATCCTCCCATAGCCAGTAACCTGTGTTTATTATACATTATCCCCCATAGCCAGTAACCTGTGTTTATTATACATTATCCTCCCATGGCCAGTAACCTGTGTTTATTATACATTATCCCCCCATAGCCAGTAACCTGTGTTTATTATACATTATCCCCCATAGCCAGTAACCTGTGTTTATTATACATTATCCCTCCCATAGCCAGTAACATGTGTTTATTATACATTACCCCCCATAGCCAGTAACCTGTGTTTATTATACATTATCCTCACATAGCCAGTAACCTGTGTTTATTATACATTATCCCCCCATAGCCAGTAACCTGTGCTTATTATACATTATCCTCCCATAGCCAGTAACCTGTGTTTATTATACATGATCCTCCCCATAGCCAGTAACCTGTGTTTATTATACATTATCCCTCCCATAGCCAGTAACCTGTGTTTATTATACATTATCCTCCCATGGCCAGTAACCTGTGTTTATTATACATTATCCCCCCATAGCCAGTAACCTGTGTTTATTATACATTATCCCCCATAGCCAGTAACCTGTGTTTATTATACATTATCCTCCCATGGCCAGTAACCTGTGTTTATTATACATTATCCCCCCATAGCCAGTAACCTGTGTTTATTATACATTATCCCCCATAGCCAGTAACCTGTGTTTATTATACATTATCCCTCCCATAGCCAGTAACATGTGTTTATTATACATTATCCTCCCCATAGCCAGTAACCTGTGTTTATTATACATTATCCCCCATAGCCAGTAACCTGTGTTTATTATACATTATCCCCCATAGCCAGTAACCTGTGTTTATTATACATTATCCCTCCCATAGCCAGTAACCTGTGTTAATTATACATTATCCTCCCATGGCCAGTAACCTGTGTTTATTATACATTATCGCCCCATAGCCAGTAACCTGTGTTTATTATACATTATCCTCTCCATAGCCAGTAACCTGTGTTTATTATACATTATCGCCCCATAGCCAGTAACCTGTGTTTATTATACATTATCCTCCCATAGCCAGTAACCTGTGTTTATTATACATTATCGCCCCATAGCCAGTAACCTGTGTTTATTATACATTATCCTCCCATAGCCAGTAACCTGTGTTTATTATACATTATCCCCCATAGCCAGTAACCTGTGTTTATTATACATTATCCTCCCATGGCCAGTAACCTGTGTTTATTATACATTATCCCCCCATAGCCAGTAACCTGTGTTTATTATACATTATCCCCCATAGCCAGTAACCTGTGTTTATTATACATTATCCCTCCCATAGCCAGTAACATGTGTTTATTATACATTACCCCCCCATAGCCAGTAACCTGTGTTTATTATACATTATCCTCACATAGCCAGTAACCTGTGTTTATTATACATTATCCCCCCATAGCCAGTAACCTGTGCTTATTATACATTATCCTCCCATAGCCAGTAACCTGTGTTTATTATACATGATCCTCCCCATAGCCAGTAACCTGTGTTTATTATACATTATCCCTCCCATAGCCAGTAACCTGTGTTTATTATACATTATCCTCCCATGGCCAGTAACCTGTGTTTATTATACATTATCCCCCCATAGCCAGTAACCTGTGTTTATTATACATTATCCCCCATAGCCAGTAACCTGTGTTTATTATACATTATCCTCCCATGGCCAGTAACCTGTGTTTATTATACATTATCCCCCCATAGCCAGTAACCTGTGTTTATTATACATTATCCCCCATAGCCAGTAACCTGTGTTTATTATACATTATCCCTCCCATAGCCAGTAACATGTGTTTATTATACATTATCCCCCCCATAGCCAGTAACCTGTGTTTATTATACATTATCCTCACATAGCCAGTAACCTGTGTTTATTATACATTATCCCCCCATAGCCAGTAACCTGTGCTTATTATACATTATCCTCCCATAGCCAGTAACCTGTGTTTATTATACATTATCCTCCCATAGCCAGTAACCTGTGTTTATTATACATTATCCCTCACATAGCCAGTAACCTGTGTTTATTATACATTATCCCCCCATAGCCAGTAACCTGTGTTTATTATACATTATCCTCCCATAGCCAGTAACCTGTGTTTATTATACATTATCCCTCCCATAGCCAGTAACCTGTGTTTATTATACATTATCCTCCCATAGCCAGTAACCTGTGTTTATTATACATTATCCCCCCATAGCCAGTAACCTGTGTTTATTATACATTATCCTCCCATAGCCAGTAACCTGTGTTTATTATACATTATCCCCCATAGTCATTTATTGTTGGACCTAGGCAGCATGATGTCTTAGGCCGGCCCAGAGAGTGAGTGAGTGAGTGAATAATATAATATATATGTTCAGAAACATATTAGTAATATATGTAAATCGGGTTCATGCAAAGAGGGTGAAAAGGTATTAAAGAAAAACACACTTATTGCATCAAATTTACAAAGTCAAACTTTTAAAAGCTTTCCTCATTTCTTTCTCGGGATGAGGAATATATCGGTTGTAGACTGAGGATTTCCATCTGCCCAATCTTTTAATAATATGCACTGGAGTGTCAGTGTTGAAGGAGACC